>NC_058524.1:536808913-537111943 GCF_904849725.1 Hordeum vulgare subsp. vulgare | reverse complement strand
GTACAATTTAGATAAAAGTTGCATGTGCGATACATGGAATACAATTGACATTTACGAGTTGTTTGCAATGATGAGAAATAACACAAATGGTTACCAAATACAGATGTCTTCAATGTATGACATACAATTCACCCTCCTAAATTGTTTGCTATGAGCCAAAATAGCACAAACAATTACCGAGATCATTATGTTTGCGATAGATCGCATACAGGTCACTCAGATGGACTCTTTGTGTCGGGGATATTACCCCATGATATAACCCGCCGTTTGGGACAGGTTAGGCCATAGGCGGCTTAAGGATCATGTGTCAGATGGGCCGTAAAGAATACAGGAGGGCGAGCCAAAGTACCCACCAAGTGAGCCTCCTAGCGGCCGAACACCAGAAGACGACAACTTAAGGCCCGCAAAGCGGGAGACACCAAAAGCCTTCCTAACTTGGGAAGCAAGATGAAATAGAAATGTAGTAGCTCATGGCATTTATTTGACCCAGACTATGTTGTAAACTCGAGGCCTCTACCTATATATAAAGGGGAGCCCTCGAGCCGGAAAGATCAAGGAAGAAATCCTCGAGATCTAGGTTAGCTATTCCGCATCCTTGTAATTGAGATCTCCATCAATATAGACACAAAAGTAGGACGCATGATTTTATCTCCATGGGAGGGGCCGAACCTATTTAAACCCGTCGCCAATTCCCGATTAACCTCTTCGAGTCGCCACACAACGACGATGGCATCACCACTAAGTCCTTTCACGAGGACATATGTCGTGACAAAACCACGACACTTCACGATGACATAAAATAATACAAACAATTACCGAGAAGAAAACGTGTGCGATAGACGGCATAAGGTTCACCCGGATGGACTATTTGCGATGACATAAAATAACATAAACGATTACGTACCCAGATCAAGATGTGTGCGATAGATGTGATATGGTTCACCCGGATGAACTATTTGCGATGAGCCAAAATAAAAAAAAATGTTGGTCGGATCAAGATGTGTGTGATACACATCATACAGGCAACTCAGATGAATTGTGTGCGATGAGCAAAAATAACACAAACGATTCGGTAACAAGGTATGTGTGATATCCAACAAACACGATAGTAATATGAATTATGTGGGAACACTTGAAATAAAAGAAACAATATTAACACAAACGATTCCTGCTAATAAGCACATGATTTAGAAAATTATTGCAAAATTATCGTTCATACTCCTATATAATCAACTAATCAACATAATAGCGACATTACATATTGATGTCTACCACACAACTTTATTCCTGTAGACAATGTTAGGCCTCTAAGAGCGGAGTATTGTAGGACAACTACAAATTTGCCTCATGTGGATGACCTAAGGTCTATCAATCCGTTGGAGGTGCAGGATGAAGACGGTCTCTCTCTAACAACTTTGCTATCAAACACAATAAATCTCTTGTGTCCCCAAAAAACCCAATACAATGACAAATTGTATAGGCCCACTAGTTCGGCAAAGTGATGGTGATACAAGTGTAGTACGGATAGTAGAAATAGGTTTTTGTAATCTAAAAATATAAAAAAATCAAACTAACAAGTTATAAGAGAGAGCATAAATGGTGGAGAGATAGATACAAGAGGTGTCTAGAGGGGGGGGGGGCTGAATAGACTACTTGCATAAATTAAAACCCTAGCCTTTTCCCAAATTAATGGTTGGCTGATTTTAGCGATTCTAACAACTCTAGTGCACCCTACATATGCTAGTCAACAAATATCACATCGGAAAGTAAATAATTTGCACATGTAGTAAGGAGTAGAGTTTAGGATAATCAAAAGCAATGAAGTTGACACAATGATTTTTGGCATGGTTCCGATAGCTGGCGCTATCGTACGTCTGTGTTAGTGGAGACTTCAACGCACAGAGGGTAACAGCTGCGAGAGTGCATGGAGGGCTCCACCCACAAGTAGTCCACGAAGAAGCAGCCTTGTCTATTCCACCACGGCTTCCGTCCACACAGGACAAGCATCACTCACGGTACATCTTCAGGAAGTAGGCGATCTCCTTGCCCTTACAAACATCTTGGTTCAACTCCACAACATGAAGTAGGAGGGTCCCAAGGGACACCTAACCAATCTAGGAGGCACCACCCTCCAAAAGGTAATAGACGTGGTAGAACGATGAACTCCTTGCTCTTGTGATTCTGAACATAGTCTCCTAAACACTCAATCACACTCTCCTAGATTTGGCAGGGGTAGGAGAGATCGATCTTGTGGAAAGCAACTTGGGAAGGCTAGAAATCAAGGTTCAAATGACTGGAATGGAATCTCTTGATCTCAACACATGAGTAGGTGGCTCTCTCTTAGAAAAATGGATTTGGCGAGTGTAAGTGTGTTCTGAGTGCTTGTGTGAGTGAGGGGTAGGTGGAGGGGTATATATAGGCATCTCCCAAAATCCAACCATTATAAAATTATTGGCCAACTCAGTGACACTGAAATGTTAATCTCGGTGGTACCGAGTGATGTCTACGCACGCTTCTATTCTTGTAGACTATGTTGGGCCTCCTAGCGCAGAGGTTTGTAGGACAGCAACAATTTCCCTCAAGTGGATAACCTAAGGTTTATCGAACTCAGGGAAGTAGAGGTTGAATATGGTCTCTCTCAAGCAACCCTGTAATTAAGATACAAGAAGTCTCTTGTGTCCCCAACACACCTAATACAATTGTCAGTTGTAGTGCACTAGTTCGGCAAAGAAATGTTAAAAGGCAAGTGATATGGATGGTAAAACAAGGTATTGTAAATCTGAAATAAAAATGGCAGCAAGGTAGCAAGTGACAAAAGTGAGCATAAATGGTGTAACAATTGTGAGAAACAAAGCCGAGGCTTCATACTTTCACTAGTGGCAACTCCCAACAACATTAACATAGTCTAATCACATGATATTTTCACTAAAACGTGCAATGGAGACATACTCGGAGCTCATTCCTTTGTGATCAAGAGAGGATGTGAATTATGTAGGGCTACAAAAGTACACCTTAGAGTTCGTAGTTCTCATCTATGGATTTCCCAATGTCACCGTGGCCATCCAAAGAGAGTACCACAATCACCACAACCTAACTCAAGGATAGTCAAAAAAAAGCACCAAGAGACTCTCAATCTTCAATCAATTCACAAAAGAGGAAATCACTCATGAAAATATTCTTCTAATCCATGTCCAATAGACCGTTGTCACCATGGTCTCGGGGATTATACTAGATAAGATCAAGTCAGTACACCTATCTAATACATAGAAGAAGGGGAAACATCATGGGATCACCCTAGATTAACATAGCCCATGATCACAATCAAGATCACATCATGGGAGAGAGAATTAACCACATAGATACTGTAGAAGACCTCATCCCCGAGGAGGAACTACTCCTGCTTCATGGAGGGAGGAAGCAACGTCGATGGAGATGAATCCGGGGGCACTTCCCCGTCCCGACAGGGTGCCGACACAGGAATTCTGGACCCCCAAAACATGTTGGTGATGGCGGCGGAGATCGGAAATGCTTCTGGAGAATAGGGTTCCGGAATCAGCGTTTCCTCCACGGGGGTAAAAATAGGAGCCAAGGTAGGCACTAGAGGAGGTGGGCCCCACCCAGGGGCCCTGTGGGCGCGACTAGGGGGTAGGCCGCGCATGGAGGCCGCCTGGGCAACGCCTGGATCCCCTCTGGCCCACCTTTCGTGCTCTCGAAGCTTCTGTCACGCTGATTTTTATATATTTTTCTCGGGAATTTTGGGAGTCGGTAAATTGGGATAAAATTCCCTGCAAAAAAGACATCAGCAGACAAGTACTGGCACTGGGTGCACTAAGTTAGTAGGTTAGTCCAAATATGTGTAAAAATGTATGGAAGTATAGCAAAACATATAACAATGTCACCCACAAGATCTTGGAGCAAACATAAATTATAGATACGTTTGGAATGTATCAACACCCCCAAGCTTAATTCCTGCTCGTCCTCGAGTAGGTAAATGATAACACAAATAATTTATATGGTGGCATGCTAGTACACATATAAGAACTTCAAAGTAAAGAAAGTAAGATATGCAATTCAAGTCATAACAATAACAAGCAAGAGTCTATATTTGGTATTCAAATTAGCAAAGTAAGACCAAGAATGTGCAAGAGCTCTCGCTGTCCGTGACTCGAATGTCTCCAAATGGTGTTTGCGTGCAAGAAGTGGGAGATGGGTATAGAGCATAAAAATATTTTAATTGAAAACTCAATCTACTAAAATTTCACACTTGGTCTCCTTCGGAATCTTATTTTGACTCATCCCCAGACCACTAGTTAGGCACAAGTCAAAATGATCCTCTCCCTTTTGACTTTGAGCACTCTTGCAATGGATAAGCGCAAGCAAGATATGTTGGCACTTAGGATGGCAAAGAGAATAATGATGGGGAAGGAAGACAAAAAGGTGTGAAAGGCTCACATCAATGAGGACAACCATAGGCGAGAGAAAGCCAAATGATAGATATGATGTGAGGAGTAGGGATTGCCATGCAATAGATGCACATATGAGCTAAGGTAAGCTCTTCAATGGAACTAGTGGGGGTGCATCCAACTTGCTTGGTCATGAAGACCTAGAGCTCATTTGAGGAGGCTCATCATTGGAATATACAAGCCAAGTTCTATAGTGTAAGGGTCCCCACATAGTTATGCATGAATGATAATCTCTATGGAGTACAAATATAACAACGGAGTACGAGTGTGGATCTTTCAAAAAGAATAGTAGTGTTGCCCCCTTCTCTCTTTTTCTTCTTTTTTGTGGCCTTTTTTGCTCTTCCTATTTATCTCTCATTTGTCCTCTTTGGTATCTTTGAATTTGTCTTCTTTGGGATCTTTTAATTTGTCCTCTTTGGGATCTTTTCCTCACTTAAGGGCATCACTCTATGTTTTACAAGAATAAAAATAAGATCTTCACACTTGATAAGAAGTACTCAACATAAAGACAAATGAAAACTATCATGATGTATGCAAATGTATGCCTCTGCGAGTGTAGCAGGATATGCGATGAAACATGCGCGCCATGTAGCAATAATAAGGGCAAGGCGCAACTAGCATGCGACTCTTCGATCAAGCAAAAGCATGTATGACTTGAAGATCAAGTCATGAGATGGTGGATGTTGCATGGCAATGTATCTCGGAAAGGCTATGGAAATGCCTTAATAGGCAGGTATGGTGGCTGTTTTGAGGAAAGAAATAATGAGGCTTATAACGACAGAGCATATCATACCAAGGGTTTGGATGCACCGGCGAAGTTTGCACCAACTCTCAAGATGAGAAAGGGCAATGCACGGTACCGAAGAGGCTAGCAAAATATGGATGGTGGAAGTGCCAACAATCGAATACTTGCATTAGTCCGAAGAAGTCATACAATTATTATCGGTAAATCTTTATCTAGTCAGGAAATTCACACAGAGACAAGTACCCCGAGGAGGAGTGTTTGGTGGTTTGGTTATCCTTGCGCATCTTCAACCCATGATAACATGAGGGTACTCTATATATTCCAACCCCTCTAGAGGTTAGCGATCAATTTAGTAGCTAGATTTCTCAACTAATTTTTAAGTTTTTAAAAAACACACAGATTTCCCAAAATACGACACCTATAAATAATAGGCTCAAGCGCTCGGCACCAATAGTCCAAACATTACTCAAATCAATACCTCAAAACTATTGCAAGTTACTACTATACTTAAATAGCAACCTCAATCACCTACTCATGCAAGACACGCAACTCAGTGCAACAAGCCAACTCTCTAAACAAGATAAGCATGGTAACTCAAGAGAGTTCCAAAAGCAACCTAAATAAAATCTCTTAAAAGATAAATCATGAAAACTAAGAGCTAAGCATGACAACAGCTATGAAAATATAGAGAACACACAAGAAGGATAAGCATGAAAGCCTATGTTGTGTTCTAGGGTGGAGTGGAGCATGTTTCTCTCCCAAACAAATAAGCCTAGGTTCCAACTTGTTATGAACAGCAAGCAAAACTAAAACAAACTAAAAAGTAAAGAGCGGGATGCTCCGAGCATAGCACATAACATATGAAGTGATAAAAATATAGCATGGAGAAGGACGAACTGACGATTGTTGATGGAGAAGGGGATGCTCGGGGGCATCCCCAAGCTTAAACGCTTGAGTCTCCTTGAATATTTCTTGGGGTGCATAGGGGCATCACCTAGCTTGAGCGCTTGATTCAGTGCTCCCAGTGAGGAATTGGGAGCCATTGGCAGGCCGACAGGTACCCAGGCTTGGATGCTAGTACTAAATCTTCATGCGACTCCACATGTTTGAGTTGACATGCAGTGGTGCTTGGTAGGTGGCAACAGAGGCAACTGCTGCTGGTGAGGCGATATACAAACATTGCAGCAATCGCCTCCCCCAAAAGTGTAAGCCTGATCGCACCTGGAAATCACCGCAGTAGCTGAGGATGAAGATCTTGATGCCCTCGGCCGCCTCGAGCCGGCGCATTGTGTCATATACCTTGTCCAGCTCACCGTGTATGCATCCCTCCACCGCGACCTGCACAACATAGGACACCTGGAGAGGCATTAGGTCGAGTAGGTGGTCGTGCGGAGTCTGTACGAGATGCGATGCCAATCAGCCTTGGGCGGAGGAGCACGCAGCGTGCGGGGGGAGGAGCCATGGCCTTCACATCCTCCGAATATCGATGTGGCGAAGATGGTGGCGCAGCCCGATGCTTGGCGAAGATGTTGGCCTTCTCCACCTTCTTCTCCTCGTTCTGCACGCTTGCGCACATCCACACCCAAACCAGAAATCAATGACTAGTTGAAGCTCTAGACACGTAGATTCGATTGAATCGGGCAGAGGGAGAGGGGGAGGGGGCGGGGAACCTCGAATCTGGTGCTCGATGTTGCGGCCCCGTGCTACCTCCTCTGGATGGAGATAGTGGGGCGGCGGCGATGGGTGGGAGACGGAGGCATGGCCGGCCACATCTAGGGAGTGAGAGAGACGCTCAGGAGGGAGAGGTCCGGCTCCGGCGGCGCAAGATGTGGGGCGAGGGAGAGAGAGGGCCCACGGCGTGCACGAGCTAAAGCTAGGGAGAGGGCCGGCGGTGGGCGCATCAGAGGGGGAGGGAGGAACCGAGGGAGGGAGGGACTGGGCCGGTCGGGAGGACAGAGCATGGGAGAAAGGGAGGAAGGAGAAGAGAGGAAGAAAGGAGGCGAGGGGGGTGGATGGAAAAATGCCAGGAGGACAAAGCTAGGGTTTGGGCTATTGAGATGAGGGCTATCGTTGGATCCGGGATCATCCGACGGTCCTTGATGCACGATCCGCGTGAGATCCCCATGGACCAATCAAAACGCAGTAAACACTATGAAGACTTTATGACCATCTAAAATGATCATAATTGATTGAAAATAAGGTTTTTTACAAGAAAAACATTTTCTTTTTCTACTGACAAAGCTGTTTTTTTGTGAAGGACCTTCTTGACACCTCATATTATGCACAACGATGCATATTGGAATGACAATCAATGTTACCTAAGCAAGTTTTCATTTTCTTTCCATGGAAAATTCATTTCTTATTTTCCCAGTGCCCAAAATGAGTTTTTTTGTGAAGGAACTACCATATATTTGTTGCAAAATTAGACCAAATCATTTTCCTAACATACTATGCCACATTTAATGTACAATTCTCCAGATGGTTGAGTGTCAAAAGCTTTGATCAACCTCTCATGAAAAAGCCAAATTTTCGTCGAATCAGCCTGAAATGGGTCAAATTTCAAGTGCAACTGCATTGTAGTTTGCTCTTTATTTTTCCCAAAAATCATTTATAGGTAAACAAGTATCTATTTCATCATTGAAACACCAAAAGTTTTTC
Organism: Hordeum vulgare subsp. vulgare; assembly: GCF_904849725.1. Lineage (NCBI taxonomy): Eukaryota > Viridiplantae > Streptophyta > Magnoliopsida > Poales > Poaceae > Hordeum > Hordeum vulgare. Next base: position 537,104,077 of record NC_058524.1, on the reverse strand, counting down.
AAGATACAACCACTAGCTAGGAACGGTCATACCCGCCGTTTTGACCGCATTTTGAAATGGCCATGAAAAATTCAAAAAAAATCAAAAAAGGAAAACCTTTGCATTGTGTCATTATATGTGACAAATTTACAAGGAAAGAATAATAACATTGTAATACAGCAATTATTTTAAAAAAGTGTTCTCATAAATGGTCTACCATGTGTGAAGATTCATGATTTTCAAGCCAAATGATCAATCTTATGGCCACAACCATGGCATAGTTTTTCAAATGTCGCCATATTGTGCAGAAGGTTGCATATTGGAATGACAATCAATGTTGCCGCAGGAAGTTTTCATTTTTTTAAGGGAAAATTCATTTTTTATTTTTCGAGTGCCCAAAATAAGTTTTCTTGTGAAGGACCTACCATATATTTGTTGCAAAATTGGACCAAATCATTTTTCCAACATACTAGGCCACATTTAATGTAGAAGTCACCAAATGGTTGGGTGTTAAAAGCTTTTATCCACCTCTAGTGAAAAAGACAAATTGCCGCCGATTCAGTAGGAAGCCGGTCAAATTTGAACTAGAGGTGCCTCATAGTTTTCTCATGATTTTTCCAAAAATCATTTTTTGGTAAACAAGTATCTATTTCATCAGAGATCCAACAAAAATTTGGCAAGATTCAACCCCTAGCTATGAACGGTCATGCCCGTCATTTTGACCGCATTTTGAAACGGGCATAACAAATTTAAAAAAAAATGCAAAACCTTCGCTTTGTGTTATAATATGTGACCAAGTCAGCTCACATGTGCTTCACTTATATCTTTTGAGCTAGATACTTTTGCTCTATGTTCTTCACTTATATCTTTTAGAGCACAGCGGTGCATGACTTGGTAGTTGATCTATGCTTTGAAAGTAGTCTCAAAAGGGGTAGTTATTCAAAGGGATATGAAAACTTCCACCTTGATGTGCATTGAATAGTTAGAGAAGTTTGATTCATCTCAATTAGTTTTGAGTTGTGGTTATGGTAATATTGAAGTCATGCTAGTAAGGTGTTGTGGATCTAGAAATACTTGTGTTGAAGTTAATGATTCCCGTAGCATGCACGTATGGTGAACCGCTATGTGATGAAGTCTGAGCATGATTAGTATATTGATTGTCATCCTTTGCGTGGCGGTCGGGATCGCGCGATGGCTTATACCTACCAACCCTTCCCCTAGGAGTATGCTTTGAATGCTTTGTTTCGATTACTAATAAAACTTTTTCAACAAGTATATGAGTTCTTCATGACTAATGTTGAGTCCATGGTTTAGATGCACTTTCACCTTCCACCATCACTATCTTCTTAGTGCCGCGCAACTTTCGCGGGTGCACAAAACCCACCATTAGCCTCCCTCAAAACAGCCACCATACCTACCTATTATGGCTTTTGCAAAGTCATTCCGAGATATATTGCCATGCAACTACCACCATGATATGTGCCATCACGTCTACATTGCCTTTGCACGATCGTAAGATAGCTAGCATGATGTTTCCATTGATGTCTATGCCATGCTAGATCATTGCCACGGTACACTACCGAAGGCATTCCATATATAGTCATAATTGCTCTAAGTTTTGAGTTGAAAGTGTGATGATCATCATTATTGGAGCATTGTCCCATGTGAGGAAATAAAAGAGGTCAAAGAAGCCCATAAAAAAAGAGGACAAAGAGCCCACCAAAATAAAAATAAAAAAATGAGAGAAAAAGAGATAAGGGACAATGCTACCACTTTTTTCCACACTTGTGCAGTTTGAGCACCATGATCTTAATGATTGAGAGTCTCTCGTTTTGTCACCACCATATAGCTAGTGGAAAATTCTCATTATATAACTTGGCTTGTATATTCCAATGATAGGCTTCCTCAAAATTGCCTTAGGTCTTCGTGAGCAAGCAAGTTGGACGCACACCCACTAGTTTTCTTTAAGAGCTTTCACATACTTGTAGCTCCAGTGCTTCATTTGTATGGCAATCCCTACTCATTCACATTGATATCTATTGATGAGCATCTCCACAGCTCATTGATATGCCTAGTTAATGTGACTATCTTCTCCTTTTTGTCTTGCAACCTCCACCACATTCCACACCATCTATAGTGCTATAACCATGGCTCATGCTCATGTATTGCGTGAGGGTTGAAAATGTTTGAGAAAGTAAAGGTGTGAAACAATTACTTGGCCAATACCGGGGTTGTGCATGATTTAAATTCGTTGTCACTACATGAATCAACTTCTTTGCCATCTGCCATCACAGACGGCAAAGACTAAATCCTGGACGACAAAGAGAATACCACATACGGCAAAGAATCTCACGGCCGGCAAAATTGCTGCGTCAGCCTACGACGGCATTGTACCTTCTTTGTCGTCTGTCCCCACAAAGCGGACGACAGAGCTCTTTGCTGTCAGCTTTCCACAGGAGCAGTCGGCAAAGTGCTCGAGACGGCAGCCGACAGGCGTTGCCTCCGTTAGGGGTTAATGGAGGCTTTGTCGTCTGCCTCCCCCTTATTCTTTGTCGTCTACCTCCCCCTTATTCTTTGTCGTCTGCCTCCCCCTTATTCTTTTACGTCTGCCTCCTCCTCCTCCCCCCGTCCACTCTTTGCCGTCTGCCTCCTCCTCCCCCCTCCTCTATGCCCTCTTCTTTGCCGTCTGCCCCCTGGAGGCAGACGGCAAAGAGCCTATATGGACACCCCAGGATGCACAGCTAGGTGCCATGTGGCACCTTTGCCATCTGCCAACTGATGGCACAGGTCTTTGCCATCAGCTGGCAGACGGCAAAGAGCACATATTGTACCTGTTTTTTTGTTTTATATTATTTCACAGCACACACACACACACACACATATTTGACAGCACATTTATATAATTCACCACACATATATGATATATAGTTCACCACACATATACTTGCCAACACATATATATATATAATTCACCACACATATATGATTAAATCAATGTACATCCCCATATATCGAAAGAACCAACATACAAAGTATTGCACTGTTTATCCATATATACATATACATATAGTTCGACATTGTTCATCAACTCAAAGGAAAACTAGATGATATACATATAAAGTTCATCCGTCGACATTGTTCAACTCCATGAATGCCAGCTTCCATGCATGTAGTATATCCAATCTGCAAAAATGTGAATAAGAAAGTCAGAAGAAGAACAAAATATGATGTTTTTGAGCTAATTATGTCATTTTTAGCGGAAAACAAGCTAAGAATATAATATTCATGAGCTAACCAAGGTTCTTACGCCATTTTGAGCTTATTATGGCATTTTGGAGCTAAATGGGTTAATTATGTCATTGTTGGGGAAATTAAAGCAAGGATAATATGAAATAGGAGAAGAAAGAGGAGGAGGAGGAGAAGAAGAAGAAACGAAGAAGGAGGAGGAGGAGGAGGAGGAGGAGAAGGACTAGAAGGTCCTTGGCCTTCTCCTCCTCCTCCTCCTCCTTCTCATTCTTCTCTTCTTCTTCTTCTTCTTCTTTCTTTCTTTTCATTTTTCCTATTTATTCACCTCTTCTCCTCTTGTTGGAGCTAAATTACCTAATTATGTATTTTTGGAGCTATATGTTCTAATTATCCCATTTTAGAGGAAAACAAGCTAAGAATATAATATTCATGAGCTAACCAAGGTTCTTATGCCGTTTTGAGCTTATTATGGCATTTTGGAGGTAAATGGGCTAATTATGTCATTGTTGGGGAAATTAAAGCAAGGATAATATGAAAGAGGAGAAGAAAGAGGAGGAGGAGAAGAAGAAGAAGAAAACAAGAAGAAGGAGGAGAAGGAGGAGGAGGAGGAGGAGGAGAAGGACTAGAAGGTCCTTGGCCTTCTCGTTCTCCTCCTCCTCCTTCTCCTTGTTCTCTTCTTCCTCTTCTTCTACTTCTTCTTCTTCTTCTTTATTTTCATTTTTCCTATTTCTTCTCCTCTTTTCCTCTTGTTGGAGCTAAATTACCTAATTATGTCTTTTCAGAGCTAAATGGGCTAATTATCCCATTTTAGAGGAAAATAAGCTAAGTATATAATATTCATGAGCTAACCAAGGTTCTTGTGCCATTTTGAGCTTATTATGGCATTTTGGAGCTAAATGGGCTAATTATGTCATTGTTGGGGAAATTAAAGCAAGGATAATATGAAAGAGGAGAAGAAAGAGGAGGAGGAGGAGGAGAAGAAGAAATCAAGAAGAAGGAGGAGAAGGAGGAGAAGGAGGAGGAGGAGAAGGACTAGAAGGTCCTTGGCCTTCTCCTCCTCCTCCTTCTCCTTCTTCTCTTCTTCTTCTTCTTCTTCTTCTTTCCTTTCATTTTTCCTATTTCTTCTCCTCTTCTCCTTTTGTTGTAGCTAAATTACCTAATTATGTCTTTTTGGAGCTAAATGGGCTAATTATCCCATTTTAGAGGAAAACAAGCTAAGTATATAATATTCATGAGCTAACCAATGTTCTTATGCCATTTTGAGGTTATTATGGCATTTTAGAGCTAAATGGGCTAATTATGTGATTGTTGGGGAAATTAAAGCAAGGATAATATGAAAGAGGAGAAGAAAGAGGAGGAGGAGGAGAAGAAGAAGAAATCAAGAAGGAGGAGAAGGAGGAGAAGGAGGAGGAGGAGAAGGACTAGAAGGTCCTTGGCCTTCTCCTCCTTCTCCTCCTCCTCCTCCTCCTCCTTCTCCTTCTTCTCTTCTTCTTCTTCTTCTTCTTCTTTATTTTCATTTTTCCTATTTCTTCTCCTTTTGTTGGAGCTAAATAACCTAATTATGTCTTTTTGGAGCTAAATGGGCTAATTATCCCATTTTAGAGGAAAACAAGCTAAGTCTATAATATTCATGAGCCAACCAAGGTTCTTATGCCATTTTGAGGTTATTAGGGCATTTTGGAGCTAAATGGGCTAATTATGTCATTGTTGGGGAAATTAAAGCAAGGATAATATGAAAGAGGAGAAGAAAGAGGAGGAGGAGGAGAATAAGAAGAAATCAAGAAGAAGGAGGAGAAGGAGAAGAAGGAGGAGGAGGAGAAGGACTAAAAGGTCCTTGGGCTTCTCCTCCTTCTCCTCCTCCTCCTCCTCCCCCTCCTCCTTCTCCTTCTTCTCTTCTTCTTCTTCTTTCTTTTCATTTTTCCTATTTCTTCTCCTTTTGTTGGAGCTAAATTACCTAATTATGTCTTTTTGGAGCTAAATGGGCTAATTATCCCATTTTAGAGGAAAACAAGCTAAGTATATAATATTCATGAGCTAACCAAGGTTCTTATGCCATTTTGAGGTTATTATGGCATTTTGGAGCTAAATGGGCTAATTATGTCATTGTTGGGGAAATTAAAGCAAGGATAATATGAAAGAGGAGAAGAAAGAGGAGGAGGAGGAGAAAAGAAGAAATCAAGGAGGAGGAGGAGGTGGTGGAGAAGGACTAGAAGGTCCTTGGCCTTCTCCTCCTTCTCCTCCTTCTCCTTCTTCTCTTCTTCTTCTTCTTCTTCTTCTTTCTTTTCATTTTTCCTATTTCTTCTCCTTTTGTTGGAGCTAAATTACCTAATTATGTCTTTTTGGAGCTAAATGGGCTAATTGTCCCATTTTAGAGGAAAACAAGCTAAGTATATAATATTCATGAGCTAACCAAGGTTCTTATGCCATTTTGAGGTTATTATGGCATTTTGGAGCTAAATGGGCTAATTATGTCATTGTTGGGGAAATTAAAGCAAGGATAATAAGAAAGAGGAGAAGAAATAGGAAGAGGAGGAGAAGAAGAAGAAATCAAGAAGAAGGAGGAGAAAGAGGAGGAGGAGGAGGAGGAGAAGGACTAGAAGGTCCTTGCACTACTGGAATTGAGAATTTTGCCGTCTGCCTTGCCTTTGCCGTCTACTGACGCATGGCAAAGGTACTCTTTGCCATGAGTTGGCACAGTGCTGACGACAAAGAGGTGGCTGATGGCAACGGTTTTATTTGCCGTCGGCTACCTCTTTGCCGTCTGCTCGCGGACGGCAAAGGAGCCCTATGAGGACGGCAAAGGGTGGGCAGACGGCAAAGCCCCCCCACCAACGGCCGAAACCCCACCCCCACCCACCCCGCCCCTTTGCCGTCCGCCACCCTCCCTTTGCAGACGGCAAAGGGGACATGGCCCTAACGGCTTGGGCGCCTCCCCTAACGGCTCCCACCCCCACCCATGCCCTGCCCGCCTACCCCCTCTCTCTCTCGCGCGCGCGTGCACGCACTGTCGTCTGCCCACCCGCCGCCGCGGTAGCTCCCCTCCCCAGCCACTTGCGCCGCCGCCCTCCCGACCGCCGCCCCCCTCCCACCTCCCTCCCAACAGCCGCCCCCCTCCCACCTCCTTCCCGACCGCCGCCCCCTCCCACCTCCCTCCCTGCCGCGGCGCCCCCCTCCCACATCCCTCCCGGCGCCCCCATCCTACCTCCCTCCCGACCGCCGCCCCCTCCCGCCTCTCTCCCGTCCGCTGCCGGCCCCACCCACCTCCCTCCCGATCGCCGCCCCAGCCACAGCTCCCCTGTGCCGGTGACCCCGACGCCCTCCCCTCCAGTTAGTGTTTTTCTTTTTTGTTTTGTTTTTGTTCCTGTTGTTTCTTCTTCTTTTTTGCTCGAAAGTCCGAATAATAAAAAGAAAAAGTAGAAAAAGTAGAAGAAGAATATGTAGTTTAGTGCTAGGTTTAGTTTTTTTCTTCTGTTTTTTATGTTAAATTAGATAGTTAGTTTATTAGGTAGAAAAAGTAGATAGAAAAGAAAAAATAGATAGAAAAAAACTTAGAAGAAAATAAGAGAATAATAAACTAGAATAAAAAAGAAGAAGAAGAAGAAGAAGAAGAAAAAGAAAGAGGAGAGCAGGAGAAAGATAAAAGAAAGAAGAAGAAGAAGAAGAGGAGGAGGAGGAGGAGGAGAAAAAAGATGAGTGAGGTCACAAGGGATATACAAGAAGAAGAAGAAAAAGAGGAGAGAGGAGAAGAAAAAAGAAAAGGACCCCGACCCCCGACCCCCCGCCCACGACCCCCGACGCCCGACGCCACCAACCCCCGAGGCCCGATGCCACCAACCCCCGACCCTCGACCACCGACCCCCGACGCCACTGACACCCGACTCCCGACCCCAGACACCCGACACCACTGACCCCCGACACCCGACTCTCGACCCCCGACGCCCGACGCCACCAACCCTCGACGCCCGACGCCACCAACCCCCGACCCTCGACCCCGACCCCCGACGCCACTGACACGTGACTCCCGACCCCCGACCCTCGACGCCCGACACCACTGACCCCCGACCCCCAACTCCCGACGCCCAACACCACTGACCCCCGACCCCCGACCTCCAACCCCCGACTCCCGACCCCCGACCCCCGACCCCCGACGCCACTGACCCTCGACCCCCGACCCCCGACCCCCGACGCCACTAACCCCCAACCCCGGGCCCCCGACACCTCTTTGGCCTCTTGTTGATCGAAAAGACCCCAACCCCCGACGCTAGTGACCCTCGACCCCCGATGACACTGACCCCCGACCATCGACGCATTTAACCCGACTCCCAACCACCGACACCCGACATCACCGACCCTCGACGGCACTGACTCCCAACGCCACTAAGCCCCGACCCCCGACACCTCTTCTACCTTCTGTTGAACGAGAAGGTGCTTTTCGGCCTTCTAGAGGCCCACGGGGTCATAATTTTGTAAATTATGAGTTAGGTCACATATTTTCCGATTATGTTAACTATAAAAACGTCGTATTTGTGTTGATCGTGTGGATTTCAATGTGCAGTTGTTCGACGACCTCCACGTGCGTTGGACGAGCTCCGCCCTTACGTTTGTTGGTGAGCACAAATGACTTCTCCTCCTACCCCCTTAATTTGCTCTGTCCCGGTCTTTGTGCCGATGAAACTTGCCAGCTATAGGTTTCTTCGATCATGAGTATGCATGACCAGTATGCGTCTCCCGTTCGAAAGGGCGACATCTATAAATATGCATTTCTTTGCATATTTATAACCGCCACCCTTTCGAATTGTCCAACATTATCCATGGACAGCCCGAGTATGTGTAGATTGGGTTTGTTTTCCCGTATGCTGTGCTCCGGATCCGATGTGGAATTTCGTCAGTGCCTCCCATGTTGTTCTCCGGGTACACATCCTATCTGCTTATTGTCGACACGTGTATCAGGAGAACAGCGGGGAGGTGCTGCCGAAATTCTGCGTCGCATCTGGAGCAGAGCATGGGTAAACGAACCCAGTCTACACATACTCGGGTGGGATTAGGACCTATCTTTACCTATTAGCGTGTAGGTTGCATGGACGTAATAAAACTGACAAACTTGATCAGCATATGCATATAGATGATGAATTATATATTTATTTCTTGTTCCCCCATAGGTAGCTAGGCAACATGAGTGATCGTGCTTGGATGTACACTGGTCACCCTAGTCAGAAAGACATGACCCATGAATGGTTAACAAAAACCAAGGAGTTTGTGAGAGCCGCATTTGCAAATGGCCAGCATAAAACAAGGTGCCCCTGTCCCAACTGCGACAACTGGAAAAAGCAGAAAGAGTTTGAAATGGGTAAACACCTGCAGAAGTGGGGTTTTACGCCTAATTATATGGTGTGGACTTTTCATGGTGAGTCTGACCAACGTGCCAGAGCTGAGGTGATTCGTCGTCGCACCGACGAGCATGGTACCGGGATTGAAGACATGGTGCAAGACTTTGATGATGCTCGTGATTCGGACGATGAGATGGAGGAATCTGCAAAGGCCTTCTATGAAATGCTGGAGTCTTCAAAACGTCCTCTCCACGAGCAGACTGAGCTTTGTCAGCTGGATGCCATCGCGCAAGTAATGGCTCTGAAGGCTCAATTCAACCTAGGCAGAGAATGCTACGACACGATGATGACGATATTTGGACGCTTTCTACCCAAAGGCCATGTACTGCCTGCAAACCTGTACCAGTCAGAGAAAATCCTCTGTGTACTTAAGATGCCCTATGAGAAGATACATGGCTGTGAGAATGGATGTGCCTTATTTAGGCTTGAGTATGCGGCCTTGAACTATTGCCCCATTTGCAATTCTTTGAGGTATATTGTGGTAGACAACGGCATGGGTGAGAAGAATCAGACCAAAATCCCCATTAGTGTTCTTCGATATCTGCCAATCGTATCAAGACTTCAACGTCTTTTGATGGTCGAAGAGATGGCCAGACAGATGACATGGCACAAATTGGGCAAAAGAACCGAACTAGATGCGGATGGGAACAAGATGCTGGTACACACTTCAGATGGTTTTGCGTGGAGGCACTTTGATGCATTACATAAGGATAAATCGGAAGATCCAAGGCAACCTAGAGTTGCCATCAACACGGATGGGTTTAATGTGTATGGTATGATGGCAGCACAATAAAGTTGTTGGCATGTATTTGTCATTCCACTAAATTTGCCACCCGGAGAGATTATGAAAAGAAAGAACATTTTCCTGACGTTGATAATTCCAAGGACCAACTATCCGGGGAAGAATATGAATGTGTACATGCAGCTGCTTAAGGATGAGTTGCAAGAAGCCTGGGATAATGGGATCAAGACCTACGACACGGCTACCAAAACAAATTTCAAAATGCATGTGTGGTACATGTACTCGACGCATGATTATCCGGCGTTTGCACTATTCGCTGGCTGGTGTGTGCATGGAAGGTTCCCGTGCACCACATGCAAGGCAGCTCTTCAGTTCCGTTGGCTGTAGGCTGGTCGCAAGTATTCTTGCTTCGACATGCATAGACAATTCCTGGATCCTGACCATAAGTTCAGAAAAAACAAGAAGAATTTCATCAAAGGTAGAGTTGTCAAAAACACTGCACCAGCTGCGTTGACAGGCCAACAGACCCTTGATCAGTTAAACGCTCTCGAGCCTGATCCTTTGCGTCCAGGATACTTCAAAGGGTATAATACGGAACACGACTGGACTCACAAGTCATGCTTATGGGATCTCCCTTACTTCAAAGACCTCCTTTGCCCACACAACATTGACGTGATGCACACTGAAAAGAATATTGCGGAGGCCTTTTTTGGTACATTGTTCGGCATAGATGGGAAGTCAAAAGATAATCCTAAGGCTAGAATCGACCTGGAGGCTCTATGTGATAGACCGTTGCAAAACTTGCGACAACGGAAAGGAAAGCAAAGCATAGCGAAGCCAAAGGCATGGTTCAATCTTGAAAGGCCAGCTATGAGGGAAATGCTATTGTGGGTGAAAATGCGGTTGATGTTCCCCGATGGGTATGTTGCGAATCTAAAGAGGGGAGCGAGTCTTGAGAAATTGAAAATATTTGGGCTCAAGAGTCATGATTGGCACATATGGATTGAGCGGGTAATGCCGGTGATGTTGCGTGGCTTTATCCCTGAGGATGAATGTCTAGTACTCGCAGAGCTGAGCTATTTCTTCCATTCTCTTTGCGCGAAAGAACTATCGCCTGGCGTGCTAGATGAAATGGAAGAGTTGGCGCCAGAGTTGATCTACAAATTAGAAAAGATCTTTCCACCGGGCTTCTTTAATCTAATGCAACAATTGATTTTTCATCTCCCGACCGAGGCAAGAATGGGGGGGACCGTTCAAAATCGATGGTGCTACTCAACTGAGAGGATGCAGAAGACGCTTCGAGCTAAATGTAGAAATAAACGTAGAATTGAAGCATCGATGGCCGAGGCATTCATTACTGAGGAGGCGGCAAACTTCGTGACAGCACACTACGAACCAAAAAATCATCATTTGCATAAACCGAAGCCTCGGTACAATGATGGCGATCGAGAAAAAGTTTGATCCAACCTCAGCCTATTCAAAGGTAAGCTCGCACCATCCGGTGCTTCGAAAGGGAAATCGTTGGATGTCGAAGAATGGCGGACCATTTCATTGTATATCTTCACCAACCTAACAGAAGTGCGGCCGTACATCGAGTAAGTTCTCGGTAATTTATTGTTCCGCAACTTCTAATTGCTTTGAGCTACTCTTATTCCCGGATATTTGATATAGTCGATACGTCGCCAAATTCTCGGATGCAGCGGTCATCGAAAAGGATTCCGTCGAAGAGTATGAGCTTCTCGAAAGCATGAAGGCGACTATCCCGGTTTCATCTCTTGGTTCAAACAAAGGGTAATTAATTACCATTAAGGGCCCATTTGATTTATTGGTCTAATTTGCGGCTAATGCATCCATTCTTTTGTATTAAACTTGTAGGCTGATGCAGAGTCTATGGACGCCGAGTTGAGACAAGTCGCTAATGGTTTTGACTATAAGGTCCGTTCATTTGACAAATACAACATCAACGGGTATCACTTTCGTACCTTTGGCAAAGAGCTATCTATGCCCGACCTAAAGACTACAAATTGTTTTGTCTCTACTATCGGCGAAGGAGACACCGAGTATTATGGAAGAGTTGAAGCAATTTATGAACTTCTATTCTATGGTGAAAACCCACCGACTGTCGTAGTCTTCAAATGTTATTGGTTTGAGCCGAGGGAGACTAGAAGGACTCATGAACATATAGGACTAGTCGAAATCAACCAAAACACCCACTTAGATGTTCCCGATGTCTATATTACGGCTCAACAGGCGACACAAGTTTTCTATCTACCGTGGGCCTGCCATACTGATCCAAATGTCAAAGGTTGGGATGTCGTTTATGAAGTGCCACCACATTTTAGACCACCTACCCTCAATGAAGAGGATTACGAACCTCACATTAACCCAGACACATATGAAGGATAATTCTTCCAAGAAACACGTATGTCCAAGAAACATTTCAAGAACCTCTCTACTTCACCCCAGAACATTGAAGTAGACAGTGACAGTGAATCCGTCTTAACCCCTGAGCCCGAACAGGAAGAGCTGGAAGAAGAAGAGGTTACTGCTACGGATGACCTGTCACTTCTTGACCGATTACATAATGGTGGCCTTCCACATGTTCTTCGTGAAAGTGATGATGATGATGCATTTATTGATGATAGTGATGATCATGATGCATTTATTGACCCCGAAGCATATATAGACGAGGACGATTGTTATTAGTTCATGTCAGGTATTCAACTATTATACTATATATAAATTTTGAGTTCATGTTAGGTATTCAATTTTTCTTAGTCATGTTGGTATTTATGACGATGATACACTTAAATTATATACATTTTATTACTCCTGTTGGTATTTATGTTGTACTAATTTCATTTACTCTTTGTCATGACAGGTGTTGAAAGATGGTGGGAAAGGGTCGAAAGCACTCCGCGGCTGCTTCTTCGTCGGCGGGTGATGGGACGGGTACTTCCATTCCTGCCTCGCCTCTTCGGAGAGTGTTGCTCTCTACTTTGCAAGGAGTGCCCCCCTTGAGAGGAGGTCGACCCCCCGGGAAGCCGAGAGGCACTAAAGGTACATGTTGTATTCATGTTGGTATTTATGTTGTACTCATGTTGTATGCATATTGGTATTTATATATATTTTATTACTCATGTTGGTATTTATGTTGTACTAAAGGTACACGTGGCCGCGGGAGAGCTAGGGCTACACGGTCTCCGCCACCACCCCAAGCTGATTCACCTGAGCACATGACTTCTAGGGTGGATTCGTCTGAGGTGGAGGCTACACGGTCTCCGGTTCATGAGCCTCGGGTCAACGAGCCTCAGGTCGACGAGCCTTCGACCCACGAGACTCGTGTCCCAGAGGCTTCCTTCCAGGTGACTCCGGAGCAAAGCAGGGATGAGGGTACGTCCCAAGAGATCCAGTGGGATACCTGGCCTGAGCCAAGTGGCCATGCTGGTAGCGACGAGGAGCTGGATGAGGGGGCTACCGTCTACCAGCGTGGTAGTTCGGGGCTCCCGCTCGTGCCAGCGACCCTCGAGCAGAGGTGGTCGATTAGGCCAAATGGGGACAAGTAAGTTAATTTACTCTTATTTAACCTTCTGCCTTCGCGTTTTCTCAAATATCTAATGTTTTGTCTTTAATTTGTCATACTGTAGGGGTTGGATTGTTGCCAAGGGTGTCCGCAAGCCCAAAAGTGTCCTTGGTGTTCTTTGCCGTCAAAACTTCCCAGGGTTTGTTACATTGCCCGGTCGGGAGCGAGAGGTAGGAATGACCTGGGAGCACTACTTGGGTGCCCCGGCCCCGCCGGAGGTGGAGATCGACGGTGTTTTGTGTGACACGAGGGCGGACTTGGTGATCCGAAAGTTCTAGGTAATTTCTCTTTCACACAATTATAAATCAACCATAGCTATTTATTGTACTAATCGGTGTTTTCTCGTTTGCAGACCTACTACAGGTGTGAGGAGGGATACGAGGAGGACGCGGCAAAGGTTATCGAAACCGAATGTTGCCGCCTACTTCAAAACCTTCGGCACGAGGCTCGGGTGCAGGCTGTTCGAGACTACTATGCCACGCGGCGTATTAGGCTTGACAAGGCGAAGTGACGTGATGCTAAGGTGGAGAAGGAGCATTACATGAAGGTAATTACATATTATTAAGGCTTTGTAGTTAGTTTCCTTGATTTGGTTCTTACGCGCTCAAATTTGTCTTTATTAACTTAGGTTCCCCCGAGATGGTGTGTGGATAAGATGGATTGTTGGGAGACCTTGGTGGATGAGTGGTGCTCAGAAATGTGGGAGGCCAGCCACAACAACGCCAAGGAGAGGCGTGGCAAAATGGTTGGCGTGCCACACCATCAAGGGAGCGTCAACTTAATCCAATTTGGCGAGAACTGGGTATGTAGTTTGCTTCATGCCTCATGCAATTCATTCTTAATGCTATCTTGAGCCCTTTACCAATACAATTTTCCTGTCTCTCTCTTTTAGGCGCGTCACAATAAGACGGAGGCGCCACAGATGTACGACCTGTATGTGATGGACCATACTGCCTCGTACAAGAAGGTCAAGGCATTCTCTGAGTCTGACCTCGAGCATCCAGAAAACTTCACCAACATCTCCTCCCACGACAAGCTTGTGAAGTATAGAGATCACGGGAAGGCGAGGAAAGGGGAGGACTTTAACCCGAGCGAGGGGCCTATTGATCCAGAGCTGGTGATGATAGCTGGCAATGGGAGGCCCCATGGCTCGATCACCATTGGAGACGGCCTTATACGTTGTCCTAGCACTCTCTGGCAGATACAGGCACGCCAAACGAGCTCTTGTCCGGAGATAACACATCGTCCACGGCCAGTCGAGCTCGCCATCGAGGTTAGTTTAATGGACTCAACTATCTTTCCGCATTATGTTGTGCGTTGGAACGAATATGATTACATTGCTAACAATGAGTTGTGTTGTAGGCTGCTATTCAGAAAGAGAGAGAGGCAATGCAGGCGGCTATGGCGGAGAAGGATAAGGAAATTAGGGAGCTGGAGGAGAGGACGACTGCATTGGTGGAGGCGGAGAGGGCACGGAATGATGCGTCTACCAGGGCCATATACGAGCTCTTCGTGGTAAGTTTCTTCTTCATGTTATTTCAAATCTTGCATTTGAATGTCCATTTCATTAATAAATAAAAAGTTTGACTTGTCGAAACCAAATGTACAGTCTATGTGCGAGAAGAACGGCCAAGTCCCTCCGCCGATGCCAGTCCTTAACGTGGCGGGGACGGTGAGTTTCATTTCAGTGGAGTGATCTTAAGAGTGTCCTCATGCTAACTACACATTGCAAACGATGTTTGGTGCAGAATATCTCCCGAAACGCATCGCACGACCCTTCTACAGTCGAGCCTTCTCCAGGGCAGCCTTCTCCAGGTGAAACAAGCCAGAGCCACCGTGCTTGACCCTAACTTAGGTATGTTATTTCTAGTGTTTTAATAAAAGATAGCTAGATGACATAATCAGCTTAGTTAGCTCCAAAATGACCTATTTAATAAAAAATGACCTATACTTAGCTAATTATCCTCGAAATGACATAATTAGCTCCAAAAAGGCATTCTTAGCCAATTTAGCCCGAAGAAGGGGATAAGAGGATAAGAAAGAGGAAAAATGAAAGGAAGGAAGAAGAAGAAGAGGAGAAGAAGAAGAAGGAGAGGGAGGAGGATAAGAAGAAGGAGAAGGAGGAGAAGAAGGAGAAGGAGCTCCTCCTTCTCCTTCTTCTTCCTCCTTCGTCCTCCTTCTCCTTCTCCTTCTTCTTTTCTTCTTCCTCTCCTCTCCTTCTCCTTATCCTCCTCCTCCTCCTCCTCCTCCTTCTTTTACTTCTTCTTCTCTTTCTCTTCTTCTACGTAGCTTAGACTCATCCAAGAAAGGCTAAATTGGCTAATTATCCATCTAAATAACATAATTAGCTTAGTTAGCTCCAAAATGACCTATTTAATAAAAAATGACCTATACTTAGCTAATTATCCTCGAAATGACATAATTAGCTCCAAAAAGGCATTCTTAGCCAATTTAGCCCGAAGAAGGGGACAAGAGGAGAAGAAAGAGAAAAAATGAAAGGAAGGAAGAAGACGGAGAGGAGAAGAAGAAGAAGGAGAGGGAGGAGGATAAGAAGAAGGAGAAGGAGCTCCTCCTTCTCCTTCTTCTTCCTCCTTCTTCCTCCTTCTCCTTCTCCTTCTTCTTTTCTTCTTCTTCTCCTCTTCCTTCTCCTTCTCCTCCTCCTCCTCCTCCTCCTTCTTTTACTTCTTCTTCTCTTTCTCTTCTTCTACGTAGCTTACATTCATCCAAGAAAGGCTAAATTGGCTACTTATCCATCTAAATGACCTAATTAGCTTAGTTAGCTCCAAAATGACCTATTTAATAAAAAATGACCTATAGTTAGCTAATTATCCTCGAAATGACATAATTAGCTCCAAAAAGGCATTCTTAGCCATTTTAGCCCGAAGAAGGGGACAAGACGAGAAGAGAGAGGAAAAATGAAAGGAAGGAAGAAGAAGAAGAGGAGAAGAAGAAGAAGGAGAGGGAGGAGGATAAGAAGAAGGAGAAGAAGGAGGAGAAGAAGGAGAAGGAGCTCCTTCTCCTTCTTCTTCCTCCTTCTTCCTCCTTCTCCTTCTCCTTATTCTTTTCTTCTTCTTCTCCTCTTCCTTCTCCTTCTCCTCCTCCTCCTCCTCCTTCTTCTTTTACTTCTTCTTCTCTTTCTCTTCTTCTACGTAGCTTAGACTCATCCAAGAAAGGCTAAATTGGCTAATTATCCAGCTAAATGACATAATTAGCTTACTTAGCTCCAAAATGACCTATTTAATAAAAAATGACCTATACTTAGCTAATTATCCTCGAAATGACATAATTAGCTCCAAAATGGCATTCTTAGCAAATTTAGACCGAAGAAGGGGACAAGACGAGAAGAAAGAGGAAAAATGAAAGGAAGGAAGAAGAAGAAGACGAGAAGAAGAAGAAGGAGAGGGAGGAGGATAACAAGAAGGAGAAGAAGGAGGAGAAGAAGGAGAAGGAGCTCCTCCTTCTCCTTCTTCTTCCTCCTTCTTCTTTTCTTCTTCTTCTCCTCTTCCTTCTCCTTCTCCTCCTCCTCCTCCTTCTTTTACTTCTTCTTCTCTTCCTCTTCTTCTACGTAGCTTAGACTCATCCAAGAAAGGCTAAATTGGCTAATTATCCATCTAAATGACATAATTAGCTTAGTTAGCTAAAAAATGACCTATTTAATAAAAAATGACCTATACTTAGCTAATTATCCTCGAAATGACATAATTAGCACCAAAAAGGCATTCTTAGCCAATTTAGCCCGAAGAAGGGGACAAGACGAGAAGAAAGAGGAAAAATGAAAGGAAGGAAGAAGAAGAAGAGGAGAAGAAGAAGGAGAGGGAGGAGGATAAGAAGAAGGAGGAGAAGAAGGAGAAGGAGCTCCTCCTTCTCCTTCTTCTTCCTCCTTCTTCCTCCTTCTCCTTCTCCTTCTTCTTCCTCCTTCTTCCTCCTTCTCCTCTTCTTCTACGTAGCTTAGACTCATCCAAGAAAGGCTAAATCGGCTAATTATCCTACGAAATGACATAATTAGCTTAGTTAGCTCCTAAATGGTCTATTTAATTAAACATGACCTATAGTTAGCTAAGTTCTCTCCTAAATGACATAATAAGGCTTACGTAGCTGCAAAATGACCTATTCCCCTAACTTATGTATTAAATGGCCTATAATTAGCCTAGCTAGATCAAAAATGGCTTAATAAGCATAGTTTGCTCCGGAATGACCTATTTTACCCAAGTTAGCTCCGAAACGACCTATAGTTAGCTAGGGTTCCACCTAAATGACATAATTAGCTTAGTTAGCTCCTAAATGGTCTATACTTAGCTAATTTCTCTCCGAATAACCTATATATACACTACTTTATCTAGTATTATTCTTCTAACTTTCTTATTTGTCATCTTGCAGATTACCTTCACTTCACGGGATGCTTGGAAAATATTGATGGAATGCTTGAAGATGATTTCTTGTACCATGGGTTGTATTGAAACTATTGTGTTATATCAATATATGAAACTTTGTATGCACGTGGATGAAACTGGTGTAATATATGGTTTGGTACGGATGCAACTTGAAAGCTGGATATAAGAGGTTATTTTAATATGGTTATGAGTACGGAAAGAAATTTATTTATGTCATATATATATATATATCCTGATTATTGTTAAAAATGCTGGATATAACAAAAAATAAATAGAAAAGGGGCTGGTTCCCCTCTTTGTCGTCTGCCCCCATATGGCAAAGAGGGGAAGGCAGACGGCAAAGGGGGGAATCTGCCCCCTCTCTCTCCTCTCTTTGCCGTCTGCCCCCACATGGCAAAGGGGGGAAGGCAGACGGGAAAGGGGGGAATCTGCCCCCTCTCTCTCCCCTTTTTGTCGTCTGCCCCCACATGGCAAAGGGGGGAAGGCAGACGACAAAGGGAGGAGGCCTGCCGTTAACACTTAACGGGGACGTTGCAATATGTGTCATCCCATTTATTTTGCCGTCTGCCCCGTCATGGCAAAGATTCTTTGCCGTCCGCTTTGGGAAAGCAGACGGCAAAGAACCTCTTTACCTGATTTTTTTTGCCGTCTACTTTGCCGTCAGCTGACCGACGGCAAAGCCTTTGCCGTCCGTGGTTGCACCCTTTGTCGTCCGCCGTGGCACACGGCAAATTTCTGAATTTCAGTAGTGTTGGCCTTCTCCTCCTTCTCCTCCTCCTCCTCCTCCTTCTCCTTCTTCTCTTCTTCTTCTTCTTCTTTCTTTTCATTTTTCCTATTTCTTCTCCTTTTGTTGGAGCTAAATTACCTAATTATGTCTTTTTGGAGCTAAATGGGCTAATTATCCCATTTTAGATGAAAACAAGCTAAGTATATAATATTCATGAGCTAACCAAGGTTATTATGGCATTTTGGAGCTAAATGGGCCAATTATGTCATTGTTGGGGAAATTAAAGCAAGGATAATATGAAAGAGGAGAAGAAAGAGGAGGAGGAGGAGGAGAAGAAGAAATCAAGAAGAAGGAGGAGAAGGAGGAGGAGGAGAAGGACTAGAAGGTCCTTGGCCTTCTCCTCCTTCTCCTCCTCCTCCTCCTTCTCCTTGTTCTCTTCTTCTTCTTCTTCTTTATATTCATTTTTCCTATTTATTCTCCTTTAGTTGGAGCTAAATTACCTAATTATATCTTTTTGGAGCTAAATGGGCTAATTATCCCAATTTAGAGGAAAACAAGCTAAGTATATAATATTCATGAGCTAACCAAGGTTCTTATGACATTTTGAGGTTATTATGGCATTTTGGAGCTAAATGGGCTAATTATGTCATTGTTGGGTAAATTAAAGCAAGGATAATATGAAAGAGGAGAAGAAATAGGAGGAGGAGGAGAATAAGAATAAATCAAGAAGAAGGAGAAGAAGGAGGAGGAGGAGAAGGACTAGAAGGTCCTTGGCCTTCTCCTCCTCCTCCTCCTCCTCCTCCTTCTCCTTCTTCTCTTCTTCTTCTTCTTCTTCTTCTTTTAATTTTTCCTATTTCTTATCCTTTTGTTGGAGCTAAATTACCTAATTATGTCTTTTTTGTGGCTAAATGGGCTAATTATCCCATTTTAGAGGAAAACAAGCTAAGTATATAATATTCATGAGCTAACCAAGGTTCTTATGCCATTTTGAGGTTATTATGGCATTTTGGAGCTAAATGAGCTAATTATGTCATTGTTGGTAAATTAAAGCAAGGATAATATGAAAGAGGAGAAGAAAGAGGAGGAGGAGAAGAAGAAGAAGAAATCAAGGAGAAGGATGACAAGGAGGAGGAGAAGAAGGACTGGAAGGTCCTTGGCCTTCTCCTCCTTCTCCATCTTCTCTTCTTCTTCTTCTCTTTTTTCATTTTTCCTATTTCTTCTCCTTTTGTTGGAGCTAAATTACCTAATTATGTCTTTTTGGAGCTAAATGGGCTAATTATCCCATTTTAGAGGAAAAGAAGCTAAGTATATAATATTCATGAGCTAACCAACGTTCTTATGCCATTTTGAGGTTATTATGGCATTTTGGAGCTAAATGGGCTAATTATGTCATTGTTGGGGAAATTAAAGCATGGATAATATGAAAGACGAAAGAAAGAGGAGGAGGAGGAGAAGAACAAGAATTCAAGAAGGAGGAGGAGAAGGAGGAGAAGGAGGAGGAGGAGGAGGACTAGAAGGTCCTTGGCCTTCTCCTCCTTCTCCTCCTCCTCCTCCTTCTCCTTCTTCTCTTCTTCTTCTTCTTCTTTCTTTTCATTTTTCCTATTTCTTCTCCTCTTCTTGGAGCTAAATTAGCTAAATATGTCTTTTTGGAGCTAAGTGGGCTAATTATCTCATTTTATAGGAAAACAAGCTAAGTATATAATATTCATGATCTAACCAAGGTTCTTATGCCATTTTGAGGTTATTATGGCATTTTTGAGCTAAATGGGATAATTATGTCTTTTTGGGGAAATTATAGCAAGGATAATATGAAAGAGGAGAAGAAAGAGGAGGAGGAGGAGAATAATAAGAAATCAAGAAGAAGGAGGAGAAGGAGGAGAAGGAGGAGGAGTAGAAGGACTAGAAGGTCCTTGGCCTTCTCCTCCTTCTCCTCCTCCTCCTCCTCCTTCTTCTCTTCTTCTTCTTCTTCTTCTTCTTTCTTTTCATTTTTCCTATTTCTTCTCCTCTGCTCCTCTTCTCCTCTTCTTGGATCTAAATTAGCTAACTATGTCTTTTTGGAGGTAAATGGGCTAATTATCTCATTTTAGAGGAAAACAAGCTAAGTATATAATATTAATGAGCTAACCAAGGGTCTTATTCCATTTTGAGGTTATTATGGCATTTTGGAGCTAAATGGGCTAATTATGGCTTTTTGGAGCTAAATGGGCTAACTATATCATTGTTGGGGAAATTAAGGCAAGGAGAATATGAAAGAGGAGAAGAGAAACTTGCCGTAGTGGTCATCAAGGAGGAGAAACACCTGGAGAAGGGTCGTGCGATGCCGCTCGGGAGTTATTCTGAAGAATAGATATTTTGCAATTTCTCAGTTAGCATGATGACACTCAATTATTAATACTAGTTTAGAATTAAACTCACCGTGTCAATCGAAGAGAAGACGGGCATCGACGGAGGGACTTGACCGCTCTTCTCGCACATACCGTGAAGAGTGGGTCGTATTAGTTAGTAATGAAACAGACATTACACACATGATTTGGATAATGTGAAAAAAAACTTACCACAAAAAGCTCGTACAGGGCCCGTTGACCCGCCTCATTCCGGGACATCTCCTCCTCAATTAATCGTGCCGTGTTCTGGTCCCTCTCATCAAGAGCATCCTGACTTGCCAATCTCTCTTTCTCAAGAACAACCTCAAGAGCAGCCTGGCTTTCCAATCTCTCTTTCTCAAGAGCAGCCTGGTTTGCCAATCTCTCTTTCTAAAGAGAAGCCTGAAACACCATTCCTGGTTACCACAGTAATGATCTATGGTGACACACATAATGAAATGGATTAAAGTGTTCTTAGTCCGTACAACTAACCTCGATGGCAAGTTCGACTGGCCGTGGACGACGCATTATCTCAGGACAGCTGCTCGACTGGCGCGCCTTGATCTTCGGAAGAGTGAGTGGACAACGTATTATCCCATCTCCAATGGCTATCGAGCCATGGGGCCTCCCGCCACCTGATATCATCACCAGCTCTGGATCCAAAGGTTCCTGGCTAGGGTTAAAGTCATCCCCTTTCGTAGCCTTCCCCGCGTCCCTGTATGCCGCGAGATTCTGGTGGGATGATATGTTGGTGAAGTTATTGGGATCATCCAGGTCAGACTCAGAGAATGCCTTCGCCTTCTTGTACGAGGCAGTATGGGCCATGCCATAAAGGTCGTACAAGTGTGGCATCTCCGTCTTATTGTGATGCGCCTAAAAGAGAGGAACAAAATATTAGCATCAAGAATGAATTGCATGAATCATGAAGCAAATCACATACCCAGTTTCGTCCAAACTGAAGTATGTTGGCGCTGCCTTGATGGTGTGGCACACCAACCATTTGGCTACGTCGATCCTTCGCATTCTCGTGGACGGCTCGCCAGCTGCCTGTGCACCACTCATCAACCAACGCCTCCCAACAATCCATCTTATCCACACACCATCTCGGGGGCACCTGTAAGTTATTAGAAAGAATTTTCAGCGCTACGCCTATGAATGAAATCAAGAAAACTACGTAGAAGGACTGAAGAATAGGTAATTACCTTCATGTATTGCTCCTTCTTCAGAAACTTTCCATGGCAATCCTTCTTCCGCTTCTTAATACCACGCGTGGCGTAGTAATCTCGAATAGCCTGCGGCCAAGCCTCGTGGCGCAAGTTCTGTAGTAACCGCCTACACTCGGCCTCGAGAACCCTGGCCGCCTCCTCCTCATATCCATCCTCACACCTATAGAAGGTCTGCAATCAAACGTGAAAACACCGATTAGTACAATAATTAGCTATATTGTTAATTTGAGATTCCGTAAAAGGATAATTTACCCAAAAGCTCTTGATCACCATCTGGGCCCTCGTGTGGCACAAGAAATCATCTATTATCTCCTCCGGCGGGGCCTGCGCAGCCTGGTAGTGCTCCCAGGAAAATCCTAGTGTAGGATCCTGACCCTCACCAGGCAACGTGATAAACCCCGGGAAATTTGTCCGGCAAAGCACACCAAGGACGGAGTTCAGCCTGCGGACTCCAAGAGGGTGTACCCATCCCCTACAGTATGATAAGATCAACGCATTAGATATTTGAACAAACTTGAAGGCAAAAGCTAAAAAAAGAGTAAATGTACTTACCTATCTCCTTCAGGTTTAATCACCGGCCTCTTCTCGCGGGTAGCCGGCGCGACCGGGAGACGTGTTCTACCACGCTTGTACACGGTGGCCCCGTCCACTTGCACATTGCCCTCACTATCCGTAAGCTCATCCCCGCCATCCCCGCCTCCTGAGCCACTCGGACCCTCGGTCCAATCCGGCAACTCGGTACGATCCGGCCAGGTCTCCCATCCGGGCCTCTCCACGTCGGGTGAAGCCTCCGGAACCGTAATCTCCTCCAGCTGCTCCTGGGCCAAATGCACCTCGACCCGAGGCTGCTCCTGGACCGGAGTCTCATGGGACGAATGCCCGTCAACAACAGGCTCCTGGAACGGAGTCCCCGTAGCCTCCTCCGCAAACGGGTCGACCATAGTAGTCCTATGCTCGGGTGAACCCCATAACATTTGACCAGCCAGACCATCCGTATCACGTTGCTACCCATGGTCGACAAGCTTTGGTGGTGGATCCAGTTGTGTTAGGCGTTCGTCTCCGCAAGGTTCTGATGGACGGAGGAAGTGTGTTGAACATTTTGTATGCGGATACCCTCAAGGGAATGGGCATTCTGATGTACCGACTCAGCGAGAGCAATATGCAGTTCCATGGAGTCATTCCTAGGAAAAAGGCCAAGTCACTCGGCGAAATAGCATTGGACGTGGTGCTCAGCACTGACAAGGACTTTCGCAAGGAGAAGTTGATGTTTGAAGTTGTGGACTTCCAGAGCGCATATCATGCAATCCTTGGTCTCCTAGCTTATGCCCATTTCATGGCGCACCCATGTTAAGTGTATCTCAAGATGAAGATGCCTGGACACAAGGGTGTGATCATAGTCACAGGGAATTGATAGAGGGCCGAGGAGTGCTTACAACAAGGCTCCAAGGTTGCCGACCAGCAGATGGTTGTGGTTGAGTTGGAATAATATCGGAAGAACGCTTATCCTACCGACCTGATGCGCTCCAAGAAGCCCGCTTCTGAGTCTGCTTTTGAGTCGACAGGTAACGTGAAGAAAGTGAGCATTCACCCGACAGATCCTAATGCTGCCCCGACCAACATCTCGACAACACTCGACAACAGATAGGAAGTCGCGCTCATCCAGTTCCTCCGTGAGAACTGGGACATCTCCGCATGGAAGCCTTCTGACATGCCGGGTGTACCTAGGGAACTGGCTGAGCACCGATTGATGGTTGACCCAAAAGAAAAATCCGTTAGAAAGCATTTGCGTCGGTCGACATCAGAGAAACGGAAAGCAATCGGCGAGGAGGTGGCTCGACTCTTGCAGGAAAAGTTCATACGCGAAATTTTCCACTCTGAATAGCTCGTGAATGTCGTCATGCTCCCCAAGAAGGACCAGTCTCTCCGCATGTGTATTGATTTTAAACATATCAATAAGATCTGCCTTAAAGATCATTTTCCGCTCCCCTCACATCGATCAGATTGCCGAATAGACTACGAGATGCAAGCGTTTATCTTTTTCGGATGCATACTCTGGTTACCATCAGATCCGTCTGTTTGGTTCAGATGAAATAAAGACGGCCTTCATCACCCCTTTTGGGAGTTTCTGCTATATCACCATGCCTTTTGGTTTGAAAAATGCAGGCGCGACTTTCATGCGTATGATTCAGAAATGCCTACTTGATTAAATCAGTCAGAATGTCGAGGCTTATATGGATGATATCATAGTCAAATCTCGCAAAGGTTCCGGCCTGCTGACTGACTTGGCAGAAACATTCGCTAATTTGAGGAAGTATGATATAAAGTTGAATCTGGCTAAGTGCAGTTTTGGAGTTCCTTGTGGCAAGTTACTCGATTTCCACGTTTTCGAACGGGGGATCAACGTGAACCCGAGAAGATCGGCGCCATCATCCGAATGAAAAGCCATGAACATGTGCACGATGTCCAGAAGTTCACAGGCTGCCTCGCGGCATTGAGTAGGTTTATTTCACGCCTCGGAGAGAAGGCATTGTCTTTATACCAACTCATGAAGAAGTCTGATGCGTTCAAGTGGACTCCCAAGGTAGAAGCAGCATTTATCGAGCTAAAAGCCCTGCTTTCCACCCAACCGGTGCTTGCTGCTCCGCACAGCAAAGACCCCCTGCTCCTATACATTGCAGCTACTAATCAAGTCGCCAACATAGTTCTAACTGTCGAGCGAGAAGAAGAGGGCAAGGCTTACAAAGTCCAACGTCAAGTCTACTATATTTCTGAAGTGTTGACTCCTTCGAAGAAAAGGTACCCTCATTATCAGAAGCTCCACTATGGTATATACTTATCAGCGAAGAAGGTGGCACACTACTTTCAAGATCATTCAGTATCAGTCATCAGTGATGCTCCATTGTCTGAGATCCTCAACAACTGAGACGCAGCTGGTCGAGTGGCTAAATGGGCCATCAAACTCCAATACTTTGATATCAAATTTAAAGGAAAGAAGGCAATCAAGTCTCAAGCGCTTGCTGATTTCATGGTCGAGTGGGTAGAACAGCAGCAGCCAACTCAAATTCAGTCGGCACACTGGACCATGTTCTTTGATGGCTCTAAAATGTTGAATGGGTCCGGCGCTGGCGTGGTATTAGTATCTCCAAAGGGTTACAAGATCAGATATATCCTCCATGTTCACTTTCATTCCTCCAAAAATGAAGTTGAATACGAAGCACTCCACTAGGGGTTACGTATGGCCATCTCACCCGGTGTCCGGCGCCGGATGTTATACGGTGATTCGGATTTGGTGCTCAATCAAGTGATGAAGGAGTGGGATGTTAGGAACCCTGCCATGACTGGGTATTTCCATGCAGTGAGAAAGCTTGAGAAGAAGTTTGAAGGTTTAGAACTCCATCATATTCCCAGAGTGAAGAATCAAGCAGCTGACGACCTAGCCAAGATTGGATCCACTCGGAAGCCTGTACCTAGCAATGTGTTTCTGGAACACTTACATTCTCCTTCGGTGCAAGAAGATTCCTTCACTGAAGAGCCCTCGCAAGCGATAAGAACTTCCATTCCGACTGAGGTTGACGTCCCAGCAGTGATAGATCTAGTCATGCAAATTCTGGTGATTATGCCTGATTGGATGGTGACCTATATTGCGTTCATATTTAGACAAGAACTCCCAGAAGACGAGGTCGAATCTTGATAGATCGTCCGCAGGTCCAAATCTTTTATTGTGATGGATGGTCAACTTCACAGAGAAAGTGTAATTGGCATAACTCAACGGTGCATATCTCTTGAAGAAGGTCGACTGATTCTGGAGGAAATTCACTTGGGGACATGTGGTCATCATGCGTCCTCTCAGACTTCTGGCCACCGGCTAATGAAATGGCTAAGGAAATCGTGGATCACTGTGAAGGGTGCCAGTTTTACTCAAATTTGTCACACAAGCCCGCGTCTACCCTAAAGACTATTCCACTCATCTGGCCGTTCGTTGTATGGGGTTTGTATATGGTCGGTCCTCTCCGAACGGGCCAGAGTGGATTCACACGTTTGCTTGTAGCAGTCGACAAGTTCACCAAGGGATCGAAGCTAAACCCATAAAAAAGCTGGATTCACACACTGTTATCATGTTCATGAAGGAAATAACATTCCAGTATGGAGTTCCCCACAGTATCATCACTGACAATGGTTCCAACTTCAACTCGGAAGAATTCAGATACTTCTGCTCCGCCCGAGGCACTCGGGTGGATTACGCATCCGTTGCGCACCCCCAGACTAATGGTCAAGCTGAGCGAGCGAATGGCCTTATCCTTCAAGGGTTGAAGCCTCGACACATGCGATATCTAGAGCATGCAGCTGGAGCTTGGGTTACCGAATTGTCGTCTGTTCTGTGGGCTTGAGGATGACTCCCAACCGGTCGACTGGACACACTCCTTTCTTCTAGGTATGTGGATCCAAAACCGTTTTGACGAGTGATCTCCTTCACAACTCTCCCCGAGTAGAGCTTTTGTTCTGAGGCTGAAGCCAAACAGGCGCGACAGGATGGTGTAGATCTTCTAGAAGAAGAGCACGAACTGGCCTTGATTCGGTCGACGGTATACCAGCAGGATCTGCGTCGTTTCCATGCAAGGAATGTCAGGAGGCGGTCGTTGCACGAAGGTGATCTGGTGCTCCGAGTGGATCAGCGACGGCCACACAAGCTCGACCCGCATGGGAAAGTCCTTTTGTCATTACCAAAGTGCTAAACAATGGAGCCTACCACCTCTTCAACCTCAAGAAGATAATTGACGAACCACGTGCTTGGAACGCAGATGTACTTCAACATTTTTACACTTCACGATTGAGTGGTTTGATGTAATAAGAGTGCTCTAAACAATGTTGCTTATTGATAATCCCCAAGTGCAAGGTATCATCGTAGTAATTTCCAAAGGTGGAAGTGATAAGTATGGAGTGTCGAACCCACAAGGAGCTAAAGGTAAGATAAATATTCTCTCAAGTACTATCTGCCAATGATACGACTCTACGTACGCCGAATGTTTTCTTCCAACTAGAAACGAGAAATAAAACTACGTTCTGGGTATGAAGAGAATAGCTTTGCATCATAACGGAGAACTATAATATAAAAATAGGTGTTGTTATCATAAAGTTAGAATATATTACAATATATTACAAATAGCGAGTGTGGAATAATGATGGGTCGGTGTGCGGAATTAGCCTAGGGAATTGTTAACAAGATCGATAATCATTATTGCAATTTTATATGAGGGAGAGGCATACGCTAACATACTTTCTGTACTTGGATCATATGCACTTATGATTGGAACTCTAGCAAGCATCCGCAACTACTAAATATCATTAAGGTGAAACCCAACCATAGCATTAAAGCATCAATTTCCCTTTATCCCATAAGCAACAACCCACCTACTCGGGTTTGTGCTTCTATCACTCAAACAACCCACTTTAAGAGAATCATGAACATATTGCAACACCCTACAGTGAGAATCGTTCACGTGTGCATGGCACGGGAGGCAACATAGGACAATACCAAAATAAATATACAACTCACACCAATCTAGACCATCAATCAGCCTAAAGGACAAAAATAATCTACCCAAAACATCATAGGATGGCAACACATCATTGGATCATAATATGTGGCATAAAGCACCATGTTCAAGTGGGGGATTGCAGCGGGGTGCGGGAGAGTGGAACGCTGAAAGAATATGAGGATGGTGATGAAGATGGTTAAGTTGATGAAGACGATCACCGCGGTGATGGTTCCCCCGGTGGGACTCCGGCACCATCGGGAGGGAGGGGGAGAGGGTCTCCCCCATGTGTTTCCTCCTCCATGGCCTCCCCCCTGAGTGGGGAGAGGTTATACCTCTGGTCCTTAGCCTCCATGGTGATAATTTAGACCGCCGGGATGATGAAGATGGCCTCCAACAAAGATGACCCCCTCCGGCACGGTGCCGGAGAGGGCCAAGATTGATCTTTCGTGGCTCTGCAGGCTTGCAACAGCGGAACTCTCAATCTAGGTTTGTTTCTGGGGGTTTTGGAATTTATAGGTATTTTTGGCATCGGTCTCACGTCAGGAAGGTTCCTGAGGAAGTCACAAGCCAGGGGGCGCGACCTAGGGCGGTGGGGGCGCCCAGCAGGCTTGTGGCTTCCTCGTCCACTTCCTGGCCCAGCTCTGGTGCTTCGGGGGTCTCTTTTGGTCCATAAAAATCACCGTAAATTTTCAGCCTATTCCAAGAACTTTTATTTGTGCACCAAAAACGACACCATGCTAGTTATGCTGAAAATAGTGTTAGTCCGGGTTAGTTCTAATAAAATCATACCAAAATCATATAGAATTATTGTAAAGATGGCATGAATACTTCATAAATTATAGATACATTGGAGACGTATCAGTTATCAAAGTTATAATTCCCGCAGTTTTTGTCGATTCCGATCGTGCAATCTCATATTAAAAAAAACACTCTGAGTGGCGAACGACCCTCTCACTCGAGGGCTTAGCTGCAAACAAGTTTTTGCCTAAGTTAAAAACCGAGCCGAGTGACGAGCGACTCTCTCACTCGGAGACTTAGCCGCGAACTACATTTCGCCTAAGTACAAAATACACTCCGAGTGGCGAGCGACCATCTCACTCGGGGGCTTAGCTGCGAACAAGTTTTTGCCTAAGTTAAAAACCCAGCCGAGTGAATAGCAACCTATTCGCTTGGAGACTTATCTGCGAACCAGATTTCGCCTAAGTTCAAAATGCACTCCGAGTGACGAGTGACTCTCTAACTCGGAGACTTAGCCATGAACAAAATTTCGCCTAAGTTGAAAATACACTCCGAGTGTGAGGGACCCTCTCACTCGGGGGCTTAGCTGTGAACAAGTTTTCGCCTAAGTTAAAAACCCATCCAAGTGAATAGCAACCTATTTGCTCGGAGACTTAGCTGTGAACCAGATTTCGCCTAAATTCAAAATGCACTCCTTCTGACGAGTGACTCTCTCACTCGGAGACTTAGCCGCGAACCAGATTTCGCCTAAGTTCAAAATACACTACAAGTGGCGAGCGACTCTCTCACTCGAAGGCTTAGCTGCAAACATATTTTCGCCTAAGTTAAAACCCAGCCGAGTGAATAGAAACCTATTTGCTCGGAGAT
The DNA here is from genome assembly GCF_904849725.1 of Hordeum vulgare subsp. vulgare. Classification (NCBI taxonomy): domain Eukaryota; kingdom Viridiplantae; phylum Streptophyta; class Magnoliopsida; order Poales; family Poaceae; genus Hordeum; species Hordeum vulgare. Next base: position 537,075,291 of record NC_058524.1, on the reverse strand, counting down.
TTAGCTACGAACCATATTTCGCCTAAGTTCAAAATACACTCCGAGTGGTGAGCGATCCTCTCACTCGGAGGCTTAGCTGCAAACAAGTCTTCATCTAGGTTAAAAATACTCTGAGTGATGAACATTCTTATCACTCAGGGGCATAGCTGCGAACTAGTTTTAACCTAAGTTTAAAAATACTCCAAGTGATGAGCATTCTTCTCACTCGGGGGCTTAGCTGCGAACTAGTCTTCGCCTAAGTTTAAAAATTCATCGAGTGACGAACATTCTTATCACTCAGGAACTTAGCTCCGAACGAGTCTTCACATAAGTTAAAAATATTACGAGTGGTGAGCGATCCTCTCACTTAGGGGCTTAGCCGCGGACAAGTCTTCGGCTAAGTTAAAAACCCTCCGAGTGGTGAAGAACCCTCACACTTGGAAACTGAACTGCAAACAAGTTTTCACCTAAGTTAAAATCCAACCGAGTGAATAGCAACCTATTCACTTGGATACTTAGTTGCGAATCAGTCTTCTCCTAAGTAAAAAACTTTCCCGAATGACGAGCACTCCTCTTACTCGGAGACTTAGCCGCAGACAAGGTTTCGCCTAAGCTCAAAATTCATCCAAGTAATGAACATCAAGCTCATTCGGAAACCAAACAAACTTAGTCAAGCAAAGGATTGAAAAGCAAAATGCAGATAAACTCAAGATCTCCAGCATGGATTAAGGTTGTCTACGCAAACGAAAGTACTTGGCCTTAAGACCCGAAAGAATATAACATGGTTACACCATCACTCAGCATACCGAGGCGAATAAAGTTTGAACTACAATCAAAACAAATCAGGGCTCGCCGGGACTCGCGGGCTCGACGAAGGTGTCTAGGTCAATCCCATCAGTGATGCGGGTGGCTGCATTCATGAAGGTCTCCATGAAGTCCTCAAACTGAAGCTTTTTCGTGTTGGCCACCTCGAGCGCTTTCAGTTTGTCCTCCTTAGCCTCCTCGCAATGGACCTGGGCGAGTGAAAGAGCCACGTGAGCTCTGCAGCGTGCAACATATTTCTTCCATGCTTGTACTCAAGTGGGAATTTGGTTGAGGCGGCTCATCATTGACTCAAGGTCAGTATGGAGGGTGTCTTCTCGCCACAGTTCCTCGACGATCCTCTCCAGTGCAGCACTCAATCAGGCAACATATCCTTGAACTTTTTTGAGATGAGCGTCGAGGCAAAACATGTTCACGGCCACAGCTTCCCCAATGGGTGACCTGGTGGGGTCCAGATTTAGCTCGATCTCTTCACTCTCCTTGTCAAAGTCCTGGCAGAAGTCCACACAAAGAGAAAATGAAAAGTTGGCCACACTATTGTTCGGTGGAAATGGAGGAAATTCACTCGGCGAAAGAAAGTTACGAGTAAGCATGACGAATATCTTCTTTGCAAAGTCACCCAAATAGTTCTCCAGGTCGTTCCTCCGCTTGGTCATGTGTTCAAGCTTCTTGTTCCAGTCAGCCCGTTCCTCCTTTAGTTTAGCGTTCTCTTCTTCCAACTTATCGACTGCGGCAAGCTTCTTCTCAGCATCTTCGGTTTTCTCCTTCGCCACCTTCTAAGCATCAGCGAGTTCCTGGTCTCTATCTTCAAGCGCTTTCTTCACAGTATCTAAAGAAATAACATTTTTGAGTCACGCTTGGAGTCGGCAGTTCTCATTACGCACGCCTGTCCGAGTGTGGACACTCGGTTCAAAGGATAGAAGGCAAACATGATAGTGTGACTGGTCGACAAAGTTTACCTTGCATGGCCTTCATCTTGGTTTGTACACGGTTGACGTCATTCTTGGTCACCTCCAGATCTAGTTGAACCTGGTTTTTCTCCTTCTCCAGGTCGACATACTTAGTGCCAATCTCACAAGCATTCTAAAGTCAAGAAAGAATTAGTTCAGTTGACGTTAATACTTCCCCACTCCCGAGTGGAAAAGAGCAAGTTTAGTCGGCTGGATGGTGGCCCACCGCCCCAACCCACACCCCTGCACAGCGTCATATCATGGTTCATGGAAATTATGTCCATGAAACCTGCAGGGTCAAATGACAAGTGTGCTTCAAGTACGAAAAAGGACCTTGAGTCCGAGTTCTTAAGACTACTACCCATTGTAAACGATCGACAGTAGTCTTGGGGACTACACCAAGTGGGTGCACTCGGTCTGCCCCCACTGGATACAACACCACTCGACCAGGTCCGGCCTGTCCGAGTCAAAAAAAGAGAGAAAATATCTAAAACTGTCTCAATCAGAGCCCTGCCGATGCAAGCACTCGGCGGCAGTCTCGTGGACTACACCCAGTGGGTGCACTCAGCGTGCCCCCACTTGACTTATTATCACTCGCGTAGGTCTGTCCTGTCGAGTGTCAACGACTATCAAAAACAAATCAAAGACCTATGTCGATGTCACCATCATTAGACAATGGTCTCGGGGACTACACCCAATGGGTGCACTCCGCGTGCCCCCACCGGACCAGAAACAACAAAGTATACGCCAAAAGAAAACACCCAGTGGGTGAAGAGTCAAGACGGAGAGAATTCAATCGGAAATGAACTTACAATTGCACTTACTCGGACATTAGCACGAAGCGTCGAGCTGGCATCATACGCCAACTTACTAGCCTCGTACGCCTCCTTGGTTTGCAACATCACCTGCTTATCCTCGGTCATGGCCTCTTTACCAACTCCAGTCTGGTCTTCTGGCACATGGTGCAGAGAAAATGCATGCATTCGAGGAGTCGGCACTACAGCTGAGGTCATAGGAGCTACAGGAAGCTGCTCAATCGGTGCTGGAGTCACAAGGGTTGAACTCGCGAGAGGAGCATTCGACAGCAGAATCTCAAGCCTAGTTTTGGCTTGGGACGAGTCGCCAAGTTCTGAAGCCAATTCAGCAGTCGACCGCTGCAGTTCATCATCGTCTTCCAACTGGATGATGTTTGTAGCTGTCAATCGACAATGTTAGTTTATCCAATCGACGAATTATATCCAGAAAATAGAATAGAGTGAAGATTTGTTATACCTCGTTGGGAGGTGGCCACGTCTGCAGTATCCACGTCCATGTGATCCTCTTTGACTCCCTGAGGCGACTTCATCGAGGTAGTAGCTGTGACAAGCAAATTCCACTCGTTCATCAAAGGCACAAATTCCACAATAGAAAAGAAAGGAAATAAACACTCACGCTGAGGTGACTGGCAGAACGATCCTCATTCTGGGCAAAGCTTTCCGAGGTTTGGGACCGTCGGGTTTGGGCTGTTCCACAGCCTTCTCTGCCAACTCAGTTGTTGCAGCCCGATCACGCTTCATATTCCTGGTGCTTGATGCCAGCGTCTTGCTTGGGGCAGCCGCCGGGTCTTGGCGCTGCTTGGATCGAGATTCATTACATGGGGGAGACTGAATCTCTTCTTTGCTCTCCTCTCAGTTGTCTTCGCTGTCCTCAACATAATCACTGTCCACGCTGTCGCCTACACTCTCTTCACCGACGTCAAGTTTCTCTCCGTTCGGCACGCGTGAATACATAATTGTGAACTCCTACAAGATACAAATAGAAAAGTCAGTCGACTGGAAATTCAATCACTCGATAAAGATATGAAAGTATTCAGCAAGGACATAACTCACCACGTTCTGCGGCCGATTCTCAGTAGAGAAGGGCAAGACACGTTTGGTTCCGAGAGGGTTGTCACAGGCTCCAGTGATGCTTCTGAGCCACTGTGCCACAGTCTCTTCACAGACCTCCTCTGGGTGTGACCAAGTCGAGGCCCGAATAATGCCACATGACGTGGTCCCTTCCTTGAAGAGGCTGGATTCACCAACTGAGAGATGTCTCAAGTAGGTCCATCCCAGTCACCCCGCCACGGATCGGATTGACTAATGAATTCACCAGAATTCCTACCTGGATCTTCTCATTCTCTGACACACTGAGCGTTCTGGAGTAGTGGGTCACTCCAAAGTGAATGGGGGAAGGCTGGTCGACATATTTGGGCATGCATTGTCTTTGCAACAAAACTAAGTCGACTGCCAGGCTCAGACGGATTCAGGAAGAGTCAATTGCGGAAATGCACTCTTACTCCTCTTCTGGAGCCCCAGGCCACCACACAGCTAGATGATGTGGGTTTTACTTTCACTAGGATTGGCTTTTCTACCGACTAAGAACGTACGGTGAAGATATGTTTGAACAGTCCCCAATGAGGGGAACAACCCAAGAAGCATTTGCACAATGTTATGAATGCGGCAAAGTATGCAATAGTATTTGGAGGAAAGTGGTGGAGAAGAGCACCGAAGAACTTTAAGAATCCACACATGAATGTGTGAGGAGGCAAAGAAAAACCTCGCCCGAAGTGAGTGAGGAGGAGGACTCTCTCACCTTCGCGCAGCTCCGGCTCGACTTCTCTCCCCGACAACCTCCATGAACCGGCGACTATTAGCCCGTCGTGGACAAGGTTCAAGACGTCCACCTCCTTGACGGTTGACGGGAGGAAATCCCCCTAGATCCACCCCGGTTGCGCTGTAGATCTAGCGCTCAACGGCTTCTTGACACTACCTCCTTTCTTGGCCTGCTCAAGCTTCCCTGTCTTCCCCTTCTTCATCTCAACGGCAGTGGTGAAGACGGATCTAAGAGGCATTCGTGAGATAGAGGTGGTGGAGAAAAAGAGGGGAATTTAGGAGGAGCACTGTTCCAACCCTAGCACCGTCCAATTTTATAGCCGCCCGAGTGAGTCACTAACCTATGGGCCCACCAGATCCCTGTTTATCCTGATAACAGAGCAAGCACGATACGTGGCGATAAAGGTCGCATGATAATCGAGGCATCATTCTACGACTTGCCCTCGTCGTTGCGTCATCATCGCGTGGCGTGCGCCTGTCAAATTTGTGAATCCCGTGAAATCAGGGCCTGACGAAGTGACCCGTCGCATCAAGAGACCATGTTGATCATTTGGACCAGTTTTCAATTTCAAGTTCACTCCGATGCATTTCAAGACAGAATCGATCAGGGTGAACGACAAAGACTTCAATCGACGCATACTTCTGATAAACCCTGAAGTGCATTTGGAGTTTGCGTGTCTTATCAGAATATGCATCAGCCCCTTTCTCACTAGAACTTCGGTCCGTTCGGGGGGCTAATGATAAGGATATGTACCTAGGGTAGGGTCATAGGTCTGACCTACATGTCCTACCCAAGGTCACTACATTGAAGACTGAAAGATTACAAGGAAGGCTCCGACTGACTCGCCCTGATGCATGGGTCATACGGTAGAACATCCACTCGGATACATTCTCCCTTCACTCGACGGAAGCCTTTCATTAGGAAGAACAAGAAGGCAGTCGACCGCAGAAGATCAGAAGCCACTCCAGGGAGGCCAACAAGCGGGCATTCGACTGGTAGTCATAAGTAACATTTATTACATATGTTATAACGTACGCCTTTATCTCCACTAATTGAACCCTTGGTTGCCCGGTCTTTCTGAGGGGCAGTGCACTTTGTATAAGACACCCCTCCCCTCTGTCACAATGGTTCACACCCCCTATAACACACATATTCCACACGACAAGAGCTCCTGAGCACTGAGAAGCAGGGCTGTTAACTCCACGAGAGGGGCCTAAACTCATACATCATGTGTACAAACTCGCCGTAGCTAGGACTCTGCCCTCTCCTTACATACCCCTCACCTCTACAGTCAGGCTCATTCCCACGACAGTCAACTCCTTGAACTTGTCGGAAACCTCTTTGTGACAAGTCGAGCTTTCTAAATGGTGACATTTACCATCATTGTCTATCTTCCTTTTAAAGATCCATTTGTACTTAATGGCCTCACGACCATCAAGTAGTTCTTCCAAAGTCCACACTTTGCTTTCATACATGGATCCTATCTCGGATTTCATGGCCTCCACCATTTGTCAGAATCCAGGCCCACCATTGCTTCTGCATGGCTCGTAGGTTCATTGTTGTCCAACAACATGACTGCTGCCTCTTGAGAACCAAGGTAACAATCCAGTAGGAGAATCAAGCCAAGTGTCCAGAGTACCTGCGCAAACACAAACGAGCTTGCACCCAACGCTATAAAGGGGTTGTCAATCCCTTCAAGATTGATTGCAAAGTGAGATCTGAAGGCGGAAAGTGCAACAAAGTAAAAGTGTAAGGATGAAAATATGATGTGAAGTAGACCCGAGGGCCATATTGTTCACTAGAGGCTTCTCTCAAAATAGCAAATATTACGGTGGGTGAACAAATTACTGTCGAGCAATTGATACAACCGCGCAAAGTCATGACGATATCTAAGGCAACGATCATACATATAGGCGTCACGTCCGAGACAAGTAGACCGATACTTTCTGCATCTACTACTATTACTCCACACATCGACCGCTATCTAGCATGCATCTACTGTATTGAGTTCATGACGAACAGCGTAACGCCTTAAGCAAGATGACATGATGTAGAGGGATAAACTCAAACCAATGATGTAAACCCCATCTTTTTACCCTTGATGGCAATAACACGATGCGTGCCTCGCTACCCCTTCTATCACTCGGTGAGATCACCACACGATATGAACCCAAAACCAAGCACTTCTCCCATTGCAAGAATCATAGATCAAGTTGGCCAAACAAAACCCACAACTCGAAGAGAATTACAAGGATATGAAATCATGCATATAAGAGATCAGAAGAAACTCAAATAAGATTCATAGATAATCTGATCATAAATCCACAATTCATCGGATCTCGACAAACACACCGCAAAAGAAGATTACATGAGATAGATCTCCATGAAGATCATGGAGAACTTTCTATTGAAGATCCAAGACAGAGAAGAAGCCATCTAGCTACTAGCTATGGACCCGAAGGTCTATGGTGAACTACTCACGCATCATCGGAGAGGCCATGGTGTTGATGAAGAAGCCTTCCGTATCCTAATCCCCCCTCCGGCAGGGCACCAGAACGTGCCCCAGATGGCATCTTGCAGAGACAGAAGATTGTGGCGGCGGAAAAGTATTTTCGTGTTTCTCTCGCACAGTTTTGGATTTTTCCTGAATTTATAGGCGGAAGAGGTAGGTCACATGAGCCACAGGGGGGGCACAAGCCTGCTAGGCGCCCCCCCGGGCCGCGCCTAGGGGGCTTGTGGCCTCCCCTGGTGGCCTCTGCCTTGGTTCTCACGTCCCCTGCGTATCTTCTGTTCCGGAAAAAATCTTTTCGGAAGTTTTATTCCGTTTGGACAAGTTTAAAATTCTCCTCCGAAAAGGGTCAAAAACACAGAAAAACAGGAACTCGCACTTGGCACTGAGTTAATAAGTTAGTCCCCAAAAAGATATAAAAGGCATAGAAAACATCCAAAGTTTGACAAGATAATAGCATGGAACCATCAAAAATTATAGATACGTTGGAGACGTATCAAGCATCCCCAAGCTTAACTCCTGCTCGTCCTCGAGTAGGGAACTGATAAATACTGAATTTTTGATGTGGAATGCTACCTAGCATATTTGTCCTTTGTAACTTCTTTCATGTGACATGAATGTTCAGATCCGTAAGATTCAAATCAATAGTTTTCCATTGACATGAAAACAATAATATTCCAAGCCAACTAGCAAGGTAATCATGAACTTTCGAAATAACAAGGCCAAAGAAAGTTATCCCTACAAAATCATATAGTCTGTCTATGCTCCATCATCCCCACACAACTAATTTAAATCATGCACAACCCCGTTATTGGCCAAGTAATTTTTTTCGCACTCTTACTTTCTCAAACCTTTTTCAACTCTCACGCCATACATGAGCGTGAGCCATGGATATAGCACTATGGCAGAATAGAGTGTGGTGGAGGTTGTGAGACAAAAAGGAGGAGATGGTCACATTGACTCGGCATATCAAAGGACTATGGAGATGCCCATTAATATATATCAGTGTGAATGAGTAGGGATTGCCATACAACGGATGCACTAGAGCTATAAGTATGTGAAAGCTCAAAAGGAGAACTAGTGGGTGTTCATCCAACTTGCTTGCTCATGAAGACCTAGGGCAATTTTGAGGAAGCCCATCATTGAAATATACAAGCCAAGTTATATAATGAAGATTCCCACTAGCATATGGTGGTGACAAATCAAGAGACTCTCAATCATGAAGAACATGGTGCTATTATGAAGCACAAGTGTGGAAAAGATAGTAGCATTGTCCCTTCTCTCTTTTTCTCTCTTTTTTTTGTTTGGGCACTTTGGCCTCTTTCCATATCTCTTTTTTTTGTGCGGGCAACTTTGGCCTCTTTTTTTTTATTTCCTCACATGGGACAATGCTCTAATAATGACGATCATCACACTTTAATTTACTCAAAGCTCAATGCTAGAACAATGATGACTCTATAGGAAATGCATCAGGCAGTGTACCGGGATGTGCAATGATCTAGCTTGGCGTATGACGTTGAAACATCTGGCTAGCTATCTTACGATCATGTAATGGCAATATGAGAGTGACGGCACAAGTCATGAGACGGAACTGTGGGAGTTGCATGGCAATATATCTCGGAATGGCTATGAAAATGCCATAGTAGGTAGGTATGGTGGCCGTTTTGAGGAAGGCATATGGTGGGTTTGTGCACCGGCGAAAATTGCGCGGTACTAGAGAGGCTAGCAATGGTGGAAGGTGAAAGTGCATCTATACCATGGACTTACATTAGTCATGAAGAACTCACATACTTGTTGCGAAAGTTTTTATTAGTAATTGAAACAAAGTGCTAAACGCATACTCCTAGGGGAAGGGTTGGTAGGTGTTAACCATCGCGCGATCCCGACCGCAACACAAAGGATGACAATCAATAAGTCAATTATGCTCCTACTTCCTAGCATAGCGGTTCACCATACGTACATGTTACGGGAATCACTAACTTCAACACAAGTATTTCTAGATTCACCACACCCTACTAACATAACTCTTAATATTACCGAATCCACGTCTCAAAACTAATTGAGAGGAATCAAACTTCTCTTTCAACTCAATGCACATGAAGATGGAAGTTTTATTGTATCCTCTTTGGGTACCTATCACCTTTGGGAGTACTTTCGTAGCACAAGCCAACTACCAAGTTATGCACCGCTGTGCTCTAAAAGATCTAAGTGAAGCACATAGAGCAAAATGGTCTAGCTCAAAAGATATAACTGAAGCACAACGAGTATCCTAGCAAAATCATGATGAGTGCATGTCTCTCTCAAAAGGTGTGCAGCAAGGATGATTGTGACACAACAAAAAGAAAAGACTCCTACGATACAAGACGCTCCAAGAAAAACACATATCATGTGGTGAATAAAAATATAGCTCCAAGTAGTGTTACCGATGGATTGAAGACGATAGAGGGGATGCCTTCCCGGGGCATCCCCAAGCTTAGTCTTTTTGGTGTTCTTGAATTTGGCTTGGGATTCCCTGGGCATCCCCAAGCTTGAGCTCTTTCCACTCTTTATCCCTTTGTCAATGAGAACATCACCCAAAAATTGAAAACTTCACAACACAAAACTTAAACAGAAACTCGTGATAACATTAGCACAAGAAAACAAACTACCACCTCTTGAGGTACTGTAGCAACCTTGATTTCTATTTATATTGGTGTTAGATTACTGTATTCTCACTTTCCCATGGCTAATACCCCCCCCCCCCGATACTAACCATAGTTTCATCAAAACAAGCAATCAACACAACAAAAACAGAATCTGTCAAAAACAGAATCTGTCAAAAACAGACCAGTTTGTAGCAATCTGTATACTTCGTATACTTCTGGTATCTCAAAAATTCTGAAAAATTACGACAGTTTGGACAAAAGGCACATCAACCAGAAGAAAAAAGAATCAACTCAAAATCTCTTTCTGGATAAAAACTAAAAATACTTTCGTGAGCGAAAAGTTTCTGTCTTTTCCAGCAGGATCAAACAACCAACACCAAACTAGTCATAAAGGTTTTACTTGGCTCAAACGCAAAAAGAAACACAAAAAACACAATCATAACAGAATTAGGATGGTGTGGACGCAACAAAACAGAAAGAAAAAGATAAATTCATTGGGTTGCCTCGCAACAAGCGCTATTGTTTAACGGCCTTAGCTAGGCATTGATAATTCAATGATGCTCACACAAAAGACAAGAACTGAAGCACAATGAGAGCATCATAAAGCATGTGAAAATCACATCTAAGTCTAACATACTTCCTATGCATAGGCATTTAATAGGAAAACAGATTGTCAAGACAACCAATAGTTACCATATGCAAGGAAGAAGAAAGAGACAATATCAATCTCAACATAACGAGAGGTGATTTAGTGATATGAAATTTTCTACCACAACATTTTCCTCTCTCATAAAAATTACATGTGGGATCATATTCAAAATCAACAATATAGCTATCACAAAGGATATTCTTTTCATGATCCACATGCATGCATAGTGGACGCTCTTCAAAAATAGTGGGATTATCATCAACTAAAGTCATGACTTCTCCAATCCCACTTTCAATATTATTGCAAATATCATATTCATCATGAGGCTTAAACAAATTTTCAAGATCAAAAGAAAAATCATCACCCCAATCATGATCATTGCAACCAGTAGTGGACATAGCAAAACTAGCTTCCCCAAGCTTAGCGTTTTGCATATTTTTAGCATGATTGTCATTAATAGAATTTATAATGAAATCATTGCAATCATGCTTTTCATTCAAGGAGCCCTCGTAAATCACTTCATAAATTTCTTCATCACGATTTTCAGATTCACGCATCTCAAGCAAAACTCCATAGAGAAAGTCAAGTGCATTCAACTCACTAGCAATTGGTTCAACATAATTGGATCTCTTAAAGAGATTACCAAGTGGATGAGGATCCATATCACTAGATTTTCAGCAAGCGAAGATGCAAGCATATTGAAGGCACATAGAGCACACAAGCAAAGGAAAGGCAAGCGAAAGAAAAGGGCGAACGAAAATGGCAAATATTTTTGTAAATTTTTGTTTTTCAGAAGTGGGGGAGAGGAAAACGAGAGGCAAAAAAGTAAATGCAAGAGATGAGTTTGTGACACTTACTTGGATGAGGTTCACCTAGAATAATCCCCGGTGCGAGAAACTGACACGTTGACGGGAGAATATTCTTGACTTGATCCTCCCCGGCAACGACGCCAGAAATCCTTCTGCTGCCTCTTGAGCTTGCGTTGGTTTTTCCCTTGAAGAGGAAAGGGTGATACAACACAGGAGCAATAAGTATTTCCCTTAGATTGAGAACCAAGGTATCAATCCAGTAGAAGAATCAAGCCAAGTTTCTAGAGTACGCGCAAACACAAACGAGCTTGCACCCAATGCTATAAAGGGGTTGTCAATCCCTTCAAGATTGATTGCAAAGTGAGATCTGAAGGCGGAAAGTGCAACGAAGTAAAAGTGTAAGCCTGAAAATATGATGTGAAGTAGACCCGGGGGCATAGTGTCCACTAGAGGCTTCTATCAAAATAGCAAATATTACGGTGGGTGAACAAATTACTATCGAGCAACTGATAGAACCGCGCAAAGTCATGACGATATGTAAGGCAATGATCATACATATAGGCATCACATCCGAGATAAGTAGACCGATACTTTCTGCATCTACTACTATTACTCCACACATCGACCGCTATCCAGCATGCATCTAGTGTATTGAGTTCATGACGAACAGAGTAACGCCTTAAGCAAGATGACATGATGTAGAGGGATAAACTCAAACCAATGATGTAAAACCCATCTTTTTACCCTTGATGGCAACAACATGATGCGTGCCTCGCTACCCCTTCTGTCACTGGGTGAGATCACCGCACGGTATGATCCCAAAACCAAGAACTTCTCCCATTGCAAGAATCATAGATCAAGTTGGCCAAACAAAACCCACAACTTGAAGAGAATTACAAGGATATGAAATCATGCATATAAGAGATCAGAAGAAACTCAAATAAGATTCATAGATAATCTGATCATAAATCCACAATTCATCGGATCTCGACAAACACACCGCAAAAGAAGATTACATCGGATAGATCTCCATGAAGATCATGGAGAACTTTGTATTGAAGATCCAAGAGAGAGAAGAAGCCATCTAGCTACTAGCTATGGACCCGAAGGTCTATGGTGAACTACTCACGCATCATCGGAGAGGCCATGGTGTTGATGAAGAGGCCCTCCGTATCCGAATGCCCCCTCCGGCAGGGCACCAGAACGTGCCCCAGATGGGATCATGCGGAGACAGAAGCTTGCGGCGGCGGAAAAGTATTTTCGTGGATCTCTCGCGCAGTTTTGGATTTTTCCTGAATATATAGGCGGAAGAGGTAGGGCAGACGAGCCACAGGGGGGCCACAATCCTGCTAGGCGCGGCCCCCTGGCTGCGCCTACGGGGCTTGTGGCCTCCCCTGGTGGCCTCTGCCTTGGTTCTCACGTCCCCTGCGTATCTTCTGTTCCGGAAAAAATCTTTTTGGAAGTTTTATTCTGTTTGGACACCGTTTAAAATTATCCTCTGAAAAGGGTCAAAAACACGGAAAAATGGGAACTGGCACTTGGCACTGAGTTAATAAGTTAGTCCCAAAACAGATATAAAAGGCATACAAAACATCCAAAGTTTGACAAGATAATAGCATGGAACCATCAAAAATTATAGATACGTTGGAGACGTATCAATGACCTCCAAGATAGGATTACCGTACTAATCTGGAGCAGTATGTGTCCTTGTCGACTTATGAGGTTTCGTAGTAACTTGATCCGAAGCTTCATGATCACATCATTAGCTTCCACTTCAATTGGTGTAGGCGCCACAAGAACATCTTCATGTGCCCAGCTACACTCTTTTTGATGCGATGAATCAACAACCTCACCAAGTTCCACCATCCTCCCACTCAATTCTTTCGAGAGAAACTCTTTCTTGAGAAAGGACCCGCTTTCAGTAACAAACACTTTGCTTTTGGATCTGAGATAGAAGGTATACCCAACTGTTTTAGGTATCCTATGAAAATGAATTTATCCACCTTGGGTTCGAGCTTATCAGGCTAAAGCCTTATGCCATAAGCATCGTAGCCCCAAACTTTAAGAAACAACACCTTAGGTTTCTCCAAACCATAGTTCATACGGTGTCATCTCAATAGAATTGTGTGGTGCCCTATTAAAGTGAATGTGGTTGTCTCTAATGCATAACCCCAAAACGATAGTGGTAAATCGATAAGAGACATCATATTATGCACCATATCTAATAGGGCAGGGCTACGACGTTCAGACACACCATCACACTATGGTGTTCCAGGCGGCATGAGTTGTGAAACAATTTCTGCATTGTCTTAAATGTATACCAAACTCGCAACTCAGATATTTACCTCTACTATCACATCGTAGACATATCATCCTCTTGTTACGACGTTCCTCAACTTCACTCTGAAATTGCTTGAACTTTTCAACACTTCAGACTCGTAATTCATCAAGTAAATACATCTATATCTACTCAAATCGTCAGTGAAGTAAGAACATAACGATATCCACTGCGTGCTTCAAAACTCATTGGACAGCACACATTAAAATGTATTACTTCCAATAAGTTACTTGCTCGTTCCATCTCACTAGAAAACGAGGCCTTCAGTCATCTTGCCCATGCGGCATGGGTTGCATGTCTCAAGTGATTCAAAATCAAGTGAGCCCAAAAGATCCACCTGCATGGAGTTTCTTCATGCATTTACACCAATAGGCATGGTTCGCATGTCTCAAACAATTCAAAATCGAATGAGTCCAAAAATCCATTAGCATGGAGTTTCTTCATGCGATTTTATACCAATATGACTTAAGTGGTACTGCCACAAGTATGTGGTACCATCATTACTACTTTGTATCTTTTGACATCAATATCATGAACATGCGTACCACTACGATCGAGATTCAATAAACCATTCATATTAGGTGCATGAACATTCAAGGTATTATCTATACCTAATAATAAAGCGGCTATTGCTTCCGTCGGAAAACCCATCGCGGCATTTTTATAAAAAAGCCCCTGTAATTTTTGTTATTCAACCCGCGACACACACAACCCGGCAGTTCCTTCCGGAGCACAATCCGGCAGTTCCTTCCAGAGCACAACTCCCTGCTGACTGGGTCAGCCCTTCCGCCCCTGCAGTTCCTTCCCACCATTTCCTCTCCCCATGACCGACTTAACCCCACACAATCCGCCGCCCCCAAACCTCCCGACTTTAAAAATCACGAGAAGCAACCCACCCCACCCCACACCCACCCCACCTCTCGCGCTTCCTCTATCTCCGCGCCGCCGCCGCCGCCGCGCGATGCGTAGCCGAAACGGGAATGCATATGGTAAGTCCCCTACTTATGTTGAACCACTCGAATCCCGCCCCTCAAGCCTGACTCCCCGCCTCCCATTGCAGGCCCCGCCGGCAGTCGTCATCGCCGGCGCGACGACCACGACGAGAGGGCCCCTCCCATAACACATCTGACTCCGACTTCGTCGCCGGTATGGATGACGAGGCGGGGGACGACGACGACGAGTTTTCCTCCGATGAAGACGCCCGTGCGCCTGCGGTGGTGATCGAGGCGGTGGCGCCGCGTCCGGCGCTATCACCACGGCCGCGCAAGTCCAAGTGGAGGTGGAAGACGAAGAAGGGGAAGCGCGACGAGGACGGGCCGCCCCTGCCGTGGGAAGAGTGGGCGGAGGCTAATACCAAGTGGCTCGACGAACGCGTCGGGGCGTCGGAGGAGACGAACACCTCGGCGGCGGCGGTGGTGCCAACCGCGGAGCCGGCCCCGGAGGTGCTGCTCCAGTTGTTGCGCTTCCAGAAGGAGTTGCTCGCGTGGGTGCTGGCGCAGGAGGCCTCGGTTTCGCGCGGCGGCATCCTCGCGGACGAGATGGGGAAGACCATCCAGGGCATCGCACTCGTCCTCACCGTGCGCCAGCTATGTCCCCCCGGCTCGTCCTCGCCACCGTCCACGTCACTGGGCCTCCCGATGCGCCGGGTAGGGTGCACCCTTGTGATCTGCCCCGTGGTGGCCGTCATCCAGTGGGCGCAGGAGATCGAGCGGCACACGGCCAAAGGCAGCGCGCGCGTGCTGCTCTACCATGGTGCTCGTCGGGGCTCTCAGAAGCACGATTTCGACACCTTCGACTTCGTGGTCACCACCTACTCCACCATTGAGGCGGACTACCGGAGGCACATAATGCCACCCAAGATTCGGTGCGAGTACTGCAATAAACAGTTTTACCCCGAGAAGCTGAAGATTCACTTGAGATATTACTGTGGACCCGATGCTCTCCGCACTGAGAAGCAGGCGAAGCAGAAGAGCAATAAGTGGGCTGATACCAAAGTGAAGGGGAAGGGCAAAGCAAGTGCTCATAAGAGGAAAAACGTTATTGAGAAGGAGGATTGCGAGGAATTGGCTAGCGAATCCAGGGGCAAGTCACTTCTACACTTAGTGCGGTGGGAGCGGTTTATCTTAGATGAGGTGATCATATTCCCTTTCTTGTCGCCTTTTTTACGATTCGGCAATTTAACAAACTGCATATATAGATATGAAGTATCAGGAAGTAATTGATTTTTTTTAAACGGAACACTTAGTTGTGGTTCATACTGTCAATCTGCCATGTGCCTGTATTACTTCTTAGCGATGTAACCCCGTTTTCTTCGACTAAGCATGATTTACAATTTGGTGGAATTAACAATGGATGGGTTGATTTCTTAACAAAATAGGATAGGACTGACTACGTTAGTTAGTTAGCTTATTATTTTAATAAATTAAAATTATTATAAAAAGATTAAAAACGTGTGGTATTTTTTTCTCCCGTTGCAACGCACGGGCCCTTTTGCTAGTTCAACTAAACAGAGTAACCATTATTCTCTTTAAATGAATAACTGTATTACAATAAACACGATCCAATCATGTTCATGCTCAATGCAAACACCAAACAACTTTCAGGTTTAACACTAATCCCAAAGGTAGAGGGAGCATCCCGCATCAACCTTGGAAACACTTCCAACACACAGCGTCACCTCTCCTTTAGATAGTCTCCGTCGAGTTACTAACATTTAGCAACTGAACTGGTATCCAATACCCAGGTGCTGCAAGGAGTACTAGTAAGATGCACATCAATAACACGTATATCTAATATATATTTTGTTGATGTTGCCAGCCTTCTTATCTACCAAGTATCTAGGGCAGTTCCGCCTCAGTGATCATTCCCCTCATCATAGAAGCACATAGTCTCGGGTTTGGGTTCAACCTTGGGTTTCTTCATTGGAGCGATAATTGACTTGTCATTCTCGAAGTTTCCCTTCTTTCCCTTTCCCTTCTTGAAACTAGTAGTTTTACTAACCATCAACACTTGATGCTCCTTCTTGATTTCTACCATCGCGGTGTTAAACATCGCAAATAGCTCAAGGATCATCTTCTCCATCCCTGGTATGCTATAGTTCATCACGAAGCTCTGTAGCTTGGTGGCAGTGACTTTGGAGAACTATGTCAACCACTATCTTATCTGAAAGATCAACTCCCACTTGATTCAAGTGATTGTAGCACCCACACAATCTGAGCACATGCTCAGTGATTGAGCTTTTCTAACTTACTTTGTAGGCAAAGAATCTTGTTGGAGGTCTCATACCTCTCAACACGGGCACGAGCCTGAAATCCTAATTTCAGCTCTTGGAACATCTCATATGTTCCATGACATTCAAAACATCTTGGGCGCCTCAATTCTAAACTGTAAAGTATGACACACTGAACTATCATGTAGTCATCAAAACGTGTATATCAGATGTTCACAATATACAGAATGGAAGAAATCAAGAAGAAGGAGAAGTAGGCCTCCTCCTTCTTCTCCTCCTCCTTCTCCTTCTTCTTCTCTTCTTCTTCTTCTTCTTCTTCTTCCTACTTTTCATTTTTTTTCTATTTCTTCTCCTCTTCTCCTCTTGTTGGAGCTAAATTATCTAATTATGTGTTTTTGGAGCTATATAGGCTAATTAGGTCTTTTTAGAGGAAAACAAGCTAAGAATATAATATTCATGAGCTAACCAAGGTTTTTATGCCATTTTGAGCTTATTATGTCATTTTGGAGCTAAATGGGCTAATTATGTCATTGTTAGGGAAAATAAGGTAAGCAGAATAAGAAAGAGGAGAAGAAAGAGGAGGAGGAGGAGAAGAAAAAGAAATCAAGAAGAGGGAGAAGAAGAAGGAGAAGGAGAAGGAGGAGAAGGAGTCTCCTCCTTCTTCTCCTCCTCCTCCTCTCCTTCTTCTTCTCTTCTTCTTCTTCTTCCTTCTTTTCATTTTTCCTATTTCTTCTCCTCTTATCCTCTTGTTGGAGCTAAATTATCTAATTATGTCTTTTTGGAGCTATATGGGCTAATTATGTCATTTTAGAGGAAAACATGCTAAGAATATAATATTCATGAGCTAACCAAGGTTTTTATGCCATTTTGAGCTTATTATTTTATTTTGGAGCTAAATTGGTTAACTATGTCATTGTTGGGGAAAATAAGGTAAGGAGAATAAGAAAGAGGAGAAGAAAGAGGAGGAGGAGGAGAAGAAGAAATCAAGAAGAAGGATAAGAAAAAGAAGAAGGAGAAGGAGGAGAAGGTATTCTCCTCCTTCTCCTTCTTCTCCTCCTTCTTCTCCTCCTCCTCCTTATCCTTCTTCTTCTCTTCTTCTTCTTCTTCCTTCTTTTCATTTTTCCTATTTCTTCTCCTCTTCTACTCTTGTTGGAGCTAAATTATCTAATTATGTCTTTTTGGAGCTATATGGGCTAATTATGTCATTTTAGAGGAAAACAAGCTAATAATATAATATTCATGAGCTAACCAAGGTTTTTATGCCATTTTGAGCTTATTATGTTATTTTGGAGCTAAATGGGTTAATTATGTCATTGTTGGGGAAAATAAGGTAAGGATAATAAGAAAGAGGAAAATAAAGAGGAGGAAGAGGAGAAGAAGAAGAAGAAATCAAGACAAAGCAGAAGAAGAAGACGAAGGAGAAGGAGGAGAAGGAGAAGGTCTTCTTATCCTCCTTCTCCTCCTTTTTCTCCTACTCCTCCTTCTCCTCCTTCTCCTCCTTTTTCTCCTACTCCTCCTTCTCCTCCTTCTCCTCCTTCTCCTTCTTCTTGATTTCTTCTTCTTCTTGGAGCTACGTAAGCCTTATTATGTCATCTATTAGCCTTATTATGTCATTTAGGAGAGAACTTAGCTAAGTATAGGTCATTTTTTATTAAATAGGCCATTTTGGAGCTAACTAAGCTAATTATGTCATTTAGGTGCTAGCCAAGCTAATTATAGGTCATTTTGGAGCTAACTTGGGTAAAATTTTGTCATTTTGGTGCTAACTATGTTTATTAAGCCATTTTGGAGCTAGCTAAGATAATTATGGGTCATTTAATAGCTAAGTTAGGGGAATAGGTCAACTTGGAGCTACGTAAGCATTATTATGTCATTTAGGAGAGAACTTAGCTAAGTATATGACATTTTTTATTAAATAGGCCATTTTGCAGCTAACTAAGCTAATTATGTAATTTAGGTGTTACCAAGCTAAGTATAGGTAATTTTGGAGCTAACTTGGGTAAATATGCTTAGTAAGCCATTTTGAAGCTAGCTAATCTAATTATAGGCCATTTAGTAGCTAAGTTAGGGGGAATAGGTCATCTTGGAGCTACGTAAGCCTTATTATGTCATTTAGGAGATAACTTAGCTAAGTATAGGTCATTTTTATTAAATATGCCATTTTGGAGCTAACTAAGCTAATTATGTCATTTAGGTGGAAGCCTAGTTAACTATAGGTCCTTTCGGAGTTAACTTGGGTAAAATAGGTCATTTCGGAGCAAACTATGCTTATTAAGCCATTTTGGAGCTAGCTAAGCTAATTATAGGACATTTAATACCTAAATTGGGGGGAATAGGTCATCTCGGATCTACGTAAGCCTTATTATGTCATTTAGGAGAGAACTTAGCTAAGTATAGGTCATTGTTTTATTAAATAGGTCATTTTGGAGCTAACTAAGCTAATTATGTCATTTAGGTGGAAGCCAAGCTAACTATATGTCGTTTTGGAGCTAACTTGGGTTAAATATGTCATTTTAGAGGAGGAGGAGGAGGAGAAGAAGAAGAAATCAAGAAGAAGGAGAAGAAGAAGAAGAAGGAGAAGGAGAAGGAGGAGAAGGAGGAGAAGGTCCTCCTTCTCCTCCTTCTCCTCCTTCTCCTCCTCCTCCTTCTCATTCATCTCCTCGTCCTCCTTCTCCTCCTTCTTCTCTTCTTCTTCTTCTTCCTTCTTTTCATTTTTCCTATTTCTTCTCCTCTTCTCCTCTTCTTGGAGCTAAATTACCTAATTATGTCAAAAAAAACTAGAGAAAACTTACCGTCGTGGTCATCAAGGAGGAGAAACACCACGGTTGCTCGCGGCGGCTTCGTTTGGAGACGGTTGTCGTGGAGAAGTGTCGTGCGATGCCACTCGGGAGTTATTCTGTAGAAAAGATATTTTGCAATGTCTCAGTTAGCATGGTGACACTCAATTATTAATACTAGTTTATAATGACCATTAAAATGAAACTCGCCGTGCCAATCACAGAGAAGACGGGCATTGGCGGAGGGACTTGACCGTTCTTCTCGCACATACTCTGAAGAGTCGGTCGTATTAGTTAGTAATGAAACAGACATTACATACATGATTTGGCTAATGGGAAAAAAACTTACCACAAAAGTCTCGTAGAGGGCCCGTTGACCCGCGTCATTCCGGGCCCTCTCCTCCTCAATCAATCGTGTTGTGGTCTAATCCCTCTCGTCAAGAGCAGCCTCAAGAGCAGACTGGCTTGCCAATCTCTCTTTCTCAAGAGCAGTCTGGTTTTCCGCTCTCTCTTTATGAAGAGCAGCCTGCAACACCATTCCTCGTTACCATAGTAATGATCGATGGTCACACACATAAGGAAATGGATGAAAGTTTTCTGAGTCCGTACAACTAACCTCGATGGCAAGATCGACTGGCCGTGGACGTGGCGTTATATCAGTACAGGAGCCTGACTGGCGCGCTTTGATCTCTGGGAGAGTGAGTGGACAACGTATTATCCCATCTCCAATGGCTATCGAGCCATGGGGCCTCCCGCCACCAGATATCATCACCAGCTCTGGATCCAAAGGTTCCTGGCTCGGGTTAAAGTCCTCCCCTTTCCTAGCATTCCCCGTGTCCATGTATGTCACGAGCTTGTGGTGGGATGATATGTTGGTGAAGTTATTTGGATCATCCAGGTCAGACTCAGAGAATGCCTTCGCCTTCTTGTAGGAGGCACTATTGGCCATGCCATAAAGGTCGTACAAATGTGGCATCTCCGTCTTATTGTGATGCGCCTAAAAGAGAGGAACAAAGTATTAGTAAGGGGCTCAAGCTATTATGAAGAATGAATTGCATGAATCATTAAGCAAACCACATACCCAGTTTCGTCCGAACTGAAGTAAGTTGGCGCTGCCTTGATGGTGTAGCACACCAACTATTTGGTTACGCCAATCCTTCGCATTGTCGTGGATGGCTCGCTAGTTCCCTGTGCACCACTCATCCACCAACGCCTCCCAACAATCCATGTTATCCGCACACCATCTTGGGGGAACCTATAAGTTATTAGAAAGAGTTTTGAGCGCTACGCCTATGAATCAAATCAATAAAACTACGTAGAAGGCCTTAAGAATAGGTAATTACCTTCATGTACTGCTCCTTCTTCAGATATTTTCCGCGGCACTCCTTCTTCTGCTTCTTAATACCACGTGTGGCGTAGTAGTCTCGAATAGCCTGCGGTCGAACCTCGTGGCGTAAGTTGTTTAATAACCACCTACACTCGGCCTCGAGAACCTTGGCCGCCTCCTCCTCATATCCCTCCTCACACCTATAGAAGGTCTGCAATCAAACGAGACAACACTGATTAGTACAATAATTAGCTATATTGTTAATTTTAGATTGTGTAAAAGGATAATTTACCCAAAAGCTCTTGATCACCATCTCGGCCCTCGTGTGGCACAAGACACCATCTATAATTTCCTCCGGTGGGGCCTACGCAGCCTGGTAGTGCTCCCAGGAAAATCCTAGTGTAGGAACCTGACCCTCACCAGGCAACGTGACAAACCCCAGAAAATGTGTCCCGCAAAGCACACCAAGGACGATGTTCGCCTTGCGGACTCCAAGAGGGTGTGACCATCCCCTGCAGTATGATATGGTCAACGCATTAGATATTTGAAGAAACTTGAAGGCAAAAGCTAAAAAAAGAGTAAATGTACTTACTTATCCCCTTCAGGCTTAATCACCGGCTCTGCTCGCGTGTAGCCGGCATGACCGGGAGACGTGTACTACCACACTTGTACATGGTGGCCCCGTCCACCCGCACGTCGCCCTCACTATTCGTAAACTCATCCCCGCCATCAGCAGAATAGCCACCCGGACCCTCGGTCCGATCCGGCCAGGCACCCCATCCGGACCTCTCCACGTCGGCCGAAGCGTGTGTGGCAGGAGTCTCCTGGGACGTAGCCTTAGGAACCGGAGTCTCATGGGCCGAAGGCACCTCAACCCGAGGCTGATCCTGGACCGGAGTCTCATGGGCCGAATGCCCGTCCACCCGAGGCTCCTGGACCGGAGTCCCCATAGCCTCCTCCTCAAACGGGTCCACCATAGTAGATGTGTGCTCGGGTGAATGAGCTGGTGGTGGTGGCGAGGACGGCGCAACAGTCTGCCTACCTCTTCCATGGCCACCACCTCTCCTTGTAACCTTCCCCTTCTTTCCTACCCGACCAGCACCTCTCCCAGTGGGCAATGCCGCCGACGAAGAAGCACCCGCGGGTGGTGTCGTAAGACTGTCTTCCAAGGCTCTACGGAGAGATAGGGGTGGAATGGAAGTACCACCCCTCACGCGGGCCGCCGAAGAAGAACCCGCCGAGCAATCTGGACCCGCGCCCACCATCTTTCAACACCTGCTGACCTGCCATGATAAAGATTAAAATAAATTAGTACAATATAAAAAACTTGAATAACTGACATGAATAATAATGTGTACATATATAATTTAAGTTGTGAATCTTACAAACTAATAATCATCATCACTAAAATCTGCCAAGAAACTAAAATATGCTATTAGTAGTATCCATTAACTATTCACAATGATTACATCATATCTTTTTTACTGGAGCATGTGTATCCAGTTTGAACTCCAAATCTTATGTAAATGTTGTGAAATTATTTTTGTTATTTTCTTCATCTCTATTGGATGGTATTAGTTGCACATTTATACCTAGAGCGGAGCTTGCATGTCGATTGGGTTTATAAGTCACGCATGAGGTTTTAGGACTTTGATTTCACTAATAAAAAATATATAATATGCATCACAAATTATATGGTTAGATTCATCCTTTGACAACGAATCTAAATATGAAACAAAGCATGGAACAAAGCCAAAACCTTGTAAATAAAGCCAGATTTATACTAGCTTAAAAGGAACTGCATTAGCACAATGAATACAGCACCAAAAGGAACAAGCTAAGCAGTTATGGAATCGGACTAACAAGCAGAACAAGTTAAAACGCTTTCAGACTCTCCACGTAGTGGGATTGACCTTTTCTCTCTCGGCTAAATTCCCCCTCCCCTGTTGTACAATCCCACCCCAGCCCCACTCCCTCTCTTTTCTCGTGTACATACCTGTACAGTTGATCTTTGCTTAATTAAATTATGCACCTATATTTTTTGTTCATCTTTGTTCATCAATGTATTTATCAGGAGAAAATTGTCACTATATCACTAGTGGAAACCGCAAGTGCCAAAATAACACTCCCGTTAGATGTCAACATCAATGTATTTTAGTAACCACCTATATGCACCTAGGGTGCATATATATATATATATATATATATATATATAGTTGATCCCTGCAATACTATATATATAATTGATCCTTGTAATACTATTTCTATTTGTCTCAATATGAACACATGTCACTTGACCATACATACCACCTCATGAACTCTACTACTTATATTTCTCTCTACATGCATGGAAAATGCTACATACTATACTTTATAAATACTTTACAAAAAGTTATAATCAAGTTCAATAAAGCATATGTATTTACATTTTTCGATCTCATATTCATATTCCGGATAACCAAATCTCAACAAAATATATATACTGCAAGCAATTCCAAGAACATTTTGAGTGTCATTTTTGGAATGTTGGAATGAAAATTTATTTATAGATCCATATATAGGGGTGGGGGTGTGGGGTCTCACCGTCAGGGGTGGTTATGGCATCATGGGCGGCGGGGCCGGGGGTGTTGGGTCGGCGGGGCGGAACCGGGGGCGGTGGGCGGCGGCGCCGGGGGGCTGTGGGGCACCGGGGGCGGTGGGGCGGCGGCGGCGGGGTTGTGGGGCACCGGGGCACCGGGGCACCGCCGGGGGCGCCAGGGGCGGCGGCGCGATGGTGGTAGCGGCGGTGGGCGTCGGGGGAGGAGTGGAAGAGAAGAAGAGAAGGAGGGACAGCCTAGACAGTAGTGTGTGAGAGAGAGAGGGCCGGAGTGGGGGCGGGACGGACGTTACATAATACTAATGCTTTGTCGTCTGCTCGCAGACGACAATGGGTCTAGACTCTTTGCCGTGTGCCTCCGGACTCTTTGTCGTCCGCTAGCAGACGGCAAAGAAGGAACTGTAGTTTGATCTAACATTCCCTCGGCCAGGTGGGCCCAGTCCAAAGCTTTGTCGTCTGTTGTCCTAATCTTTGCCGTCTGCGGCTGACGACAAAGAAGTGACTGATGGCAAAGTCATTCTATGCCATCAGCTAGTTCTTTGTCGTCAGCTTTGTGGCAGCGAACGGCAAAGACACTCTTTTCCATTAGCCAGCAGACGGCAAAGATTTGGCAGACGGCAAAAAACTGAATTCCAGTAGTGGAAAAACAACTTTGGACCTACCTATAGAGCACCTTTATAGTCACCCAGTTATGTTCTGATGTTTTATACAACAAGGCACTCCTTCGGTGCCCGGGAGTTGCATGATCTCATGGTCATAGAAACAGATACTTGACATGCAGAAAACAGTAGGAATAAACTAACACGGTCACATGCTTTGTTCATAGTTTGGGTCTTGTCCATCACATCATTCTCCTAATGATGTGATCCTGCTATCAAATGACAACTCATGTCTATGGTTAGGAAACCTTGACCATCTTTGATCAACGAGCTCGTCCTTAGAGGCTCACTAGGACAGTGTGTTGTCTATGTATCCACACATGTATTTGAGTTTTCAATCAATACAATTTTAGCATGGATAATAAACGATTATCATGAACAAGGAAATATAATAATAACTAACTTATTATTGCCTCTAGGGCATATTTCCAACAAAATCTCTGTGTCTTCATTGTGTTTGATTATCTTCAAACTCTAACCTTACTTTCTTGCACTTGCATGTCATTTACTTTCCACTGCCCATAATCTAGATATGCATGTGTAAATTGTATTGTTTGGCACTTAAATTGTACTAACTCCTTCCTAAGTACCAAGGAAATTAAAAATTACACCTTTTGCCTTATTAGTGTCCATACACCCCTACCTCCCCCTCTTGACCTATCCTTTCGATACAATAAGATGAATGGGTGTTTTTCTATGTGGAGTGCATGCAAGCTAGCCATGAACCTTTTTTATGAACTTGAAGATGGACCGAACCAATTTCGGGCAACATAATGGAGCCGGAGAAGGGAACATAAGTTTGTGCCAATTTCTTTGGAAAGGCAAGGTGCCTCAAAAAGTTAAAGTTTGGACGCCAATATCCAACAGACGTTCACTGGTGGCATGGCATTCGAGAATGGCCGATGGTAGTTTTGTGCATGGGGTGAGGCTAGGTTAGAAGTTTTTAAAATTAACAAGGTAGTTTGCTTAATATACATGGTGTTTTGTGCAAAACATTCCCACCATCGGATGAACATCTGGTGGGTCTCTGGCATGCGCCAGGATCAGGTTCCTCGCGAACATTAACCACATAGCATTTCCATAAAATTTTTGGGTGGTGTGCGTCCTCTCGGATAATAGAAGGAAACTACATATGTTCCCTACAGCACATGCAACATCTATGATTCATATGTGGAGGATGTTTTCCATGCACCAGGACCGTCTTTACCATGGGAGCTAGTTGACAATGGTCATATAATATTTTTGTAAGTTAGCGGAGGATTTTGTTTGTTAATCACGGTCCAGACTGGTTGCTCTTGTTCTTGATAAGGGTGTGCAAGGAGTAACTGGAAAAATTTTCTTTCTTTCTTGTAGAGTTTGGCACCTTCATAACGACTATATTGTTTGCAAGGGAAAACCATTTGTGAGGGTATTCATGAGTTTTTGGAAAATTATTGGGCCACCGTCTCATTTCTTTGCATGCTAATTCTTCTTCTACTAGACATAAGGGTAAGTCCCCATTGTATGTGCTTAAACTTATTTTGTGGTTCCCTTCAATGCGTAGGTGATGGTTTGGAGATTTCTCCATGAACTACCACTAGCGGAGTGCGTTCGGGCATAGGTTGGCTGAAGCACTCTGAGAAGATGGCTCGTGCAGACATTTGTTAAAGTTGAGGGCATAGGTTGGGTTCCACCTCTCCAACCGAGATTAACATTCCACTAAGAATCTCACTTCGAGATGCATCTTTTGTGCCCATAACTTTAATTACCTATATCCTTAGCTTTATCTGTTATATATTACTTGCTAAGCTTATTTAAATTTTGTGGCTTGATTGATTGTCTTTATCTCATTATTTAGGTTTCCCAGTGGATGCACTTTTAAAGAAGTTATTTTGTTTGCAAAATCCCTACAACTGATTAAGCAAATTAAAACGGTACTCGCCTGTTCACCCCTCCATCCTTTGTTTGACATCTTTGATCCTTCAACATCCGATGCTTTCAACATGAAGTCCAATTAGTCCTTGTTATTGTGGCAAAAGCTAATGATGTTTATGTGTCCTTTTTAATCATATTTTACTTGCTCAACATTGTTTGATTTTCTAGGAAATGGCATAACATGATTTGAGATGTTAGATAAAAGTCATCCACGATTAATAAAGAGTCGGAGTTAGGTAGACCCAGTGATAATAGGTGGGGACTCTCTTGTATAAAATTGTTGTGCACATTATTTATATGCATCCCACAATCATCCAAGTACTAACATGAAATGGAAATAACCCTCCAAAAAGGCTTGAGTGGACAAAAATGAATGTAAAGGTTGGAGTCTTTGAGTCATTTGGCTTTGTTTTGTATGGCACTTGATGCTTGCTAATTTTGGCAACATAAATGCTCTTTCACTGATTGATAATTATGTGCCTCATCAAACGCCACTATGGTTTTCTCGATGATGACCAATCTGGTGGCAAATTATATCTTACTACCATTCATCAAATTATTCAAGTTATTATCAATAAATTTAATAAAGTTAATATGGAGTATCTTGTTTGCATGTTGGTGTTCATACCAGAAATGGTGATAGGTTCACATAATCATGGAGCGCTCCCCATTAAGCTTGTTGAAACACAAAAACATGTGCTTTAAGATTAGGTCTACTTGCTTCTCCAATTTGTATTCATCTTACCAATGGCAACAATGAGTGTTTAAAGAATATTTTTGCGATGAACCTGCTCAATATCAAGTTTAGAAATAATATGGTGATGAAACACTTGAACAATTCTTTAGTCCATTTATTGCTCGAGTAGCTCTCTTAAAAGTAAGCGAGGACCTATAGTCTATGCTTTCAAAAGTGTAAACTAATATTATAAAGTTTATGGATGTTATCTTTTATATATGTAAGACTATTTAATTTTGCCAACTATTTGTATTGTAATTACTACAAATTTCAGACATATTTAGTGAAATATAATGTCGTGAGACTTAACTAAGCTATTTATATTATTATTTTGGTAAATTATGTATTACATATGTATGATATCGATGTTGTATTGCAGTGTGCACACCATTTGCAACATTCCATTCTGCCACTGTTTTGTACAACATTCGTCGGAAGAGTGTCTAGCACTCATAACCATAAGGTATTCTCCATTTCCTCAAGTTTCAAATCTTAAAGCTTGTAAGAATTGGCAATGGGATGAAACCGGTACTACGTATTAAATCTGTGACCAAAACTAGAAAACCAAATCCAAAAAACAACTTCAAAAACAAAAAAGGATAAATTTGGTGCCATTTGTTGAATTCACAACCGAGTTTAAATTACTTGGCCTGCTTTGTTCACTTTAATTTCTCAGGTGATCTAATATGGAATTAGAAGTTTTTGAAAATATATACATTCAACGCAACAATTGTACTATATTTTCTGAAAATGTGGCAACATAAAGAAAAAGGTTTTATCAGTTATGTCGTTGGTTGTGTCTCACTAGTTAGTTTTGTCATTAAGAATTTTAATTGCTCAAAAATGCCATAGCTTCGTTAGGCGGATGCTTAAAAAGGCCACTCGACAACATTACTATCACCTTAAATGTCGTTTTTCATGTTATAATGACAAAAATACCTATAGGACAACATGTCATCTCTCCCCCTATCCCACTACAATAAAGTGTGGGTCTCACTTGATCCCAACAATGTTCTTATTTTCTATAAAATCATTCGCTTGCTTACTCCTGACAAGTGGGGTCCATATTTATCATTGTGGGATAGACAGAGTTGACGTGTGGGTATAAGAGCATTTTGATCATATAACATGATTAACGAGTTTGACCTCATAATAATGATGTGTGATGGCATTTTGAGCAAACATCTCATGAAACAATGGGATTTTTAAGCAAGCATCTCACAGAACAATTGCATTTTTAAAGAGTTGTAACTTTTAATAACAAAGCTTAATAGTGGGACACAACTATTGACATAAATGCATCCCTAAAGAAATGGTAAAACATCTGGCTAGGTGTAGGGAGCCACGGAGTGTGAAAAATGCTTGAAGTAACAAAGGTTGCGAGGCGCGGCTTCAGTAGATGTATTTTTAATATCTGATGCTTCGAAGTACTCCTGGAAAACAACCTCTCCTACTCAATGAGACATAGATTGGCCTCAACAATGCTTTGTTTCCAGCCCAAAGGAAATTTTAGTCAACAAAACATTTCGTGAGGCCACGCCGCCCAAGTAACCTTCACAAGATAGAGGCGAACTAAAACTTTATTCGATGGCTGGCCTGAGGCCCGGTCCAGAGATTTTGAGAGCCCGGGACGAGATTAGAATATGGGGCCCCTTAATTTTTTTGAATATTCTTAGATATGAAGTACTCCCTCCGTCACGGTCTAGAAGGCACAATTAAATTGACGTGCATTTCCACAATGGGCAAGGTTTAGGGCGCATTGCATTTACTCTTAACAGGTAATTAGTACTCTGTTATACTACTTCTATATACATGTGTAGTGTGAATGTTATTTTTCAGCCTATCTCACAACCAATCAATAAGCACCTAGGTTCCACAGAATTTCCAAGCACGCCTTCTAAACTGTTATGGGGGTAGTAGTTGACAATGATATCAAGCGAATGTGATTAAACACGTGGTTTCTCAGAAACCATGTCATCGCATCGGCCATGGAAGTTCTGTGGTTTCCTACCAGCGTGTCCACGTGGAGTCGGTGATGGGGTGTCATTGGCTACAGTAAATGAGAGATCAAGTGTTCATCGCACCCAACCAGGGGGAGGGTGTCACACGAGGGATCAAGCCAAATTGTGCCCTCACCAGGTGACCAACGGCAAACTATTTTTGGTATGCTAAAATAGGTCCTACAAAGAGAGAAAGTTTTATGACAAATCAACTAAAGCCATCAATACAAACATATTAAGGCAAAAGGATCTCCAAATATATATATCGCTAAACAAAGCTGAAAGGTTTTTTTGTGATATTAGTTTGCTAGGTTAAGCTCATTGAACGACATAATTTTTCTGCGTTGGCAAGCAACAAGCATGCAAAAAAATACCCACCAATTGATCCTTAATTCCATCCATCTTTTTTGAGTGGTTCCTTAATTCCATCTTCCTTTTAATATATCTTTTGAGGGATTACTTTTATTATTATTTTTCCTAATTAACTTTTTGAGAACTTATTACAATTTTTAGAGAACATTTCTAAAATGAATCGGTGTGCTTCATGTCCACTGGCTTAGTGTGGCCCATCACTAAACTATCCACGTTTTATGCAAAGAAGAAAGAAAAGGCCCAAGGCACAAGGCCCAATTTGCTAGAGGAGAAAACGTTCGGGGTGTTTCTTGGAATTCCCTATACGCCGCGCATTGCGACAAGTAATCGCCGCTTCGCACACGGGAAGCTCTCACTAGGCCGGCCCTTTTGGATGGTTTTGATTCGCGAGATAAAACACCGCAAAACGTGTTTGTGCTAGGTATCGAATCGACAACATCCTGATGAGGTACAAGCTACGCTAGCGACACCGATTGAATCATGTACTTGAATGAATAACAACGCAAAATCTAAACAAAACTAACAGCGACGGTAAAACTTAAAACCAATTCGCGCAAACTTTTTTTTTAATTTTCTTCACTCACTTATTCAATTCTTTTTTTTTTCTGTTTTTGTTTCAAAAATGTTCTGAATTTTAAAAAATGTTTCGTAATTTCATAAAATGTTCCAGAATTTGAAAGACATTCTGAATTTTAAAAAATGTTCTGGAATTTGAAAAATGTTCCAGAACTTAAAAAATGTTCCGGCATTTTAAAAAATGTTTCGGAATTTGAAAAATGTTACTGAATTGTATAAAATGTTCCGAAAGTTAAAAAAATGCTCAGGAATTTGGAAAATTATTCTGGAATTTGAAAAATGTTCCGGAATTTGAAAAAAAATATTCCGGAATTTCAATAATGTTCCGGAATTTCATAAAATAATCTGGAATTTAAAAATGTTCAGGAATATGGAAAAATATACTGGAATTTAAAAATATGTTCCGGATTTAAAGAATGTTCCGGAAATTATAAAAATGATCCAGAATTTTGGAAAAACTTTCTAGATTTTTAAAAAAATGTTCCGAAATTTGGGAAAATGTTCTGGAATATTGATGAAAATATTTAGAACATTAGAAAAATATTACAAAATCTAAACAAAGGTTTCGGAATTTGAAGAAAACATATACACAATAATTTCATTTTTTTGAAAAAAACAATCCGTGCCGGCCCAGTTGTGGGAAGCCAAATATGGGCTGGCCTAATACGAACGGTACAGCACGAACGTGATAGCTACACCATGGGTCGACCCAGTCTGGATTCACTATGTGCGTCAGGTGCCTATTTCACGCAAAATGCGTCAAATAGGAGCTCCCGTGTTTCTTAATCAAACGCAACTTTTCATACAGAGCAGACACGCCTCAGACAGATCAGGGGAGGAACTTGTCTGCTCGCACGTGGTAGCTCCTACATGCCGCATTCTGCGGCAGGGAGTCCCTCGGTCGCATAGGGCGGTCGCCCGACGGGGTCGTCCCAGTTCCTTTGTTTTCTTTTTATTTTTCTTCCTTTCTTCTTATTTCCTTTCATTTTTTCATTTTTGGTTCGTTTTTCTTTCCTTTTTTCTTTTTGTCATTGAATTATAAAAACGAACTAAAGTTGAATTTCCTAATCATTTTTTTGAAAACATGGACATTTTTTAAACTGTGAACAATTTAAAAAATGCGAACAAATTTGGAAGCACAATTTTTTTATATTGTTGAAACATTTTTAAATTATATTTCTTTTGAAAATTTGTTTGAACATCCAGATAATTTATTAAAAAACCAAAAACATTTTCCTAATTTGAAGAACATTTTTTGAAGATCCAGAACATTTTTTGAGAAATACAGAATTATTGTTGAAAAATATCAGGAAATTGTAAATTTCCAGAACATTTTTCTAAATTTTGGAATATTTTTTAAAATTCCAGAGAAACAATTCAAATTGTGGAACATTTTTGCAAATTTTGAAACATTTTTGAAAATTGCGGGTCATTTTTTAAAGTTCCTGAACATTTTATTGAAATCCCGAACGTTTTTTCAAATTCTGGAACATTTTTTAAACATTCGGGACATTTTTATATATTCTGAATCATTTTTTAAACATTCCAGAACATTTCGGATCATTTTTGAAACATTCCGGAACATTTTTTCAAATTGCCGAACTTTTTTTAAAATTCTGGAACGTTTTTTCAAAAATCCAAAACATTTTCTAAATTCCACAACATTTTTTGAAATTCTGAAATATTTTTTAAAACTCCGGCAAATTCTGGAATATTTTTTCAAATTCTGGAATATTTTTTAATAATCCAGAACATATTCCAAACAGAAACAGAAAAAAAACATAAAGAAAAAAGAAAACAAAAACAAAAGGGTTCCAAAACCGGGATCGGTGAAAACAGAAACAGAAATTCTAGAAAGTTTCCAAAACCAAAAAAAAACCGACTAAAAACCTCTAGAAGGTTTTCAAAACCGGGATCGGTGAAAGTGTTAATGGGACGGCACAAATCCCATCGTTCGCTCGCACCTCCTGTACAAAGCGGTGACTACTTACCGCATTGAGCGGCGTATAGAAAACTCCCTCGCACGTACTGGCTGGGGGGGGGGGGGGGCTTGGTCCCGGGGCGGCCGCCTGGCATTTCCATTTTTTATTAGCTCTGAAGGAATATTTGCATTTAATTTTACCATCAGGGCCTTTGGGACCAACCACAAACTTCAGATGCATCATAGTATCCAACGTGATAGCAATCACAAACCTCCTTCTACCACACCATTCCCCAAGAGAGTCGTGAAAAAGCTGAAACTCATGAGGCTCCACAGCAAAAATGGT
The DNA here is from genome assembly GCF_904849725.1 of Hordeum vulgare subsp. vulgare. Taxonomy (NCBI): domain Eukaryota; kingdom Viridiplantae; phylum Streptophyta; class Magnoliopsida; order Poales; family Poaceae; genus Hordeum; species Hordeum vulgare. The sequence continues at coordinate 537,043,503 of NC_058524.1, read as the reverse complement.
GGAACAGAGCGATAAATCAAAACCACTCCGCACCTCTGATACGACGATAACCTCTACAATGGCCGCATTACTAACAAGTGCGGAAGACACCTCGACCGCGCCGCAATCGCCTTCGATGGGATCTGGGGTTGGTTCCCATAGCATAAGCATTTATCGAAATTCAGACATTCCGTCGATCAGCTGCGCGTCGTCTTCTTCTTTCTCTCCGTTTTCGATTCTAAGGTCGAACTCAAGTATTCCCTTTGGCCCAAAATAAGTATCGTAAATTTATAACTAAACTAGTACAAATTTTATACTAAATGCACAACAGTTATTTTAAAACGGAGGGAATAAAACGTTGCAGTGAAATGCAATGCCTCTCTTGGGGCCGGTCATCTGGATGAGCGAGGCCTCTTGCACAACGACACGATCTTCTCTGCCACGGCTGAACACATAGTTAAGCTTTAAATCGTACTCATCTCGTGCGGCTATGTATCCATATGTCATGTAGTCTATGTACGATGGCTCAAACAGAGTCTCCGTGCGGTCCGCGACATCGACCAAGTAATCCGTTTCATCTTTCCAATCAAACTGCTTTTTGTATATTGTCTTCGTTTCAAATAAATGCCGTTGATGTAGTATAAAATTTGTATTAAGTTAGTACAAATTTTACGACACTTATTTTGAGACGAAGGGAGTATATCGCACCATCAAGGTGGTTGCTCCCCGGAAAGATTAGCATGGGGTAATGTAAACCTTCGGTTACCATGGGGATGCTCTCCTCTGCGGGCGCCTTCTTCGTCTCCGCTTTATCGGCGATGGCACAACAGAAGCAGTGGCGCGGCAAGTCCAGCTTCATCTCCTTCTCACGGAAAACACGATCGCCAGGCGCATCTCGTCGCGCAGGAGATGGAAGCCACCGGCGAGGCGGAGCAGAACCGACTGGTAGTTTGCTGGCGCTTCGAATAATCGAAAATGCGAGGCTTTGCATCTCGGCCAGACTGCGGCGGCTGTTGTTTGCATGGGACGATCGGACGAGTCAGTCGGCCGAGGAAATTCTAATGTTTTTTTTTTTGAGCAACCGGGATACTAGTGGCTATAACTGGATTTCTTGAGCAGCCTATGTAGCAAATTTCTCGCGGTTATCACCTTTCCGCCCATTTGGGTATCCATGTTTCCGCCAGAGTTATATCTTGCCGGTACCAATTCCTATTTGACATTCTCTCTACAAAAAAGAATCCTATTTGACGTCTTAAACGCCATTTAGTCATTTTCAATTTGGCGTCCTCAGTGTCCGTTACTTTGTTATTCCCAAACCGGTGCACACACCCTTATTTTCTGGGATCAACCTATTTAGTTTTTTTATTTCTTCCAGGTTCAATTTTTTGGCAAACGTGAGGTTCAAACTATGAATTGCACGCTTCACTAGTAACCAGTATAACCAACTTCGACGGCTTGCAGATTCCAAAAAAAAACTTGGACAGATTGCCTTTGATGCTTATATTTTTTTGCTTCTCCCTTTTATTGTGCCACAAATTGTAGCCCTAAAAAGAGGACTTTGATTTTTTTTTCTCACCCGCACACATTCGAAAGAGACCCAAGCAGCTTTGAGAAGCTTCTAGCCAGTTTTGGGAAGCTTCCAACTAGTTTTTTTTTTCTGGTGGTTTTTAGGTTTTCATTTCTTTTTCTCCTTTTTTATTATTTTACTTTCTTAAAAAAATACGTGAACTTTTTAAAAACTGGTGAACTTTTTTTCAAATTTAATTAACTTTTTTAAAAATAGATAAACTTCTTCTAAATTATGATTTTTTTCAAAAACAGATATACGCTTTTCATATAATTAATATTTGGAAATAATTGACCTTTTTAAAAAAATTGATGAACTTTTGTCTTAAAGTTTTGATTTGCGTTTTCCAAAATCGAACAAATTTTTCTCAGATGGATGGTTTTTTTTGTAAAAATCAGTAGAAAAATTATGTCACAATTTTTTTTCATAAGCATTCAGAAACCTACTGATTTTTTCTACCAGATCAACGGCAAAAAAATTATTTACCAGATCAACTGCATAAAAAATAGATGAACTTTTGCACATTCATGATATTTTTTCTCAAATTTGCGGACTTTTCCTATTTGAATAAGTGGTTTGTTTCAAATTCTTTAACTTTTTGCAAATTACTACTATGTCCCATAATGTAAGTCATCTTTTGACACCACACTTTTTTTGACAGTACACTATGCTAGTGTCAAGAAACGTCTTATATTGTGGGGAGGAGGGAGTAGTAAACTATTTCCCTCATATTCATGAGCTTTTCCAATTGAACATTTTTGCAAATTTGCGAACTTTTTATCAAAACTGTGGAACCCATGATTTTTAAAGACGAAAAAAGCACAAAGGGATGTTGTTTCATTTGGACTATTTTCCTACATGGGGGAAATTGATCTTTTGAGCAGCTGATAAGCTATTCAAAAATTGAAAATATCTGGTCTTAAGAAAGTGGCCTTAAGGAAGATTCGAATGATACCCTCGGGTGGCCAATAGGGAGACAAAGGTGAAATAGAACTAGTGTATTTTTTTAATCTTCTACTCTAGAAGGCAAAAACACACAATCTTGTCATGAGGAATAGAAAATACTAATAGACGACATAAATGCTGACCAACATTTGAAAGAATAACAATACTAATAGAAGACATAAATGCTCTACCGGGACTGGCATTGTTTTCAGTACAATTACCTTGGTATTGTTTTTTGTGTAGAATTTTTTTTCTCAGAATTGGACGAAACTTCCTGTAGAATTATTTTAAAACAAATATAAAATACTGGATCCAAGAGTTACCAGGGGCCACCTAGACACCGCAAGGGCAGATGGCGCGGCCACCCCCTTGTCGCACCACCTAGGCTTGTGGGACATCTGGACCTCCATTTGACCTAATTCCAGTGCTATATATTCACATCCTCCGAGAGAAGAATAAGGGAGAATTTTTTTTCTCCTTTTGTGACAAGGAGACGCCACCACCTCCTATTCTTCGTCTTGAGCCCAAATATGGAGTGTGTTCGTTGCTCCGGAGAGAGGAAATCACCATCGCTGTCATCATCAACAATTTTATGATGCTCACAATCATGTATAAGTAATCATCATGTAGCCATACTACTGGTAGATGGGATTGGATGATATTTTTATGTAATCGTGTCAATTTTTCAGGACTTGATTCCTTGTATCCACTATGTTCTCACATTGATATTGCTATGGCTTTGCTATGGTTAATGCTTGTCACTAGGGCCTGAGTGTCATGATTTCAGATCTAAATTTATTAATATTTTCATGAATATATTTGAATTCTTAATCATATATGCAAGTTTTATGCACCTATTATTGTTATGAACCCTAGACCCCAAGGTGACAATGATTGGGATAGTGACAATGTCTTTAACTTGAGGAGTTCATGTGTTTATTATGTGTTAATGCCTTGTTTAGGTTCTCTATTAGAATGAGCATATTAATTACCTTTAGTTTTCAATAGTATCCCACTGCCACGGGAGCGTAGAACAAAATATCTCATGCAATTTGTTACCGTAAGCACGGATGACTATATACACAACACATGCCTACATATAATTGATGAATTGGAGCTACTATGCGTCGCTTTAGATCGTGACAGTTGCGTGTTGAATCTCATCTGAATATCCATCTCTACTCCATGCCTACGATTTGCTACTATTGCTTTACAAAAATAACTATTGGTATTGTTCTGAATCTTGTTACCGTTGCTACTACTATTGTCACTACTCGGAAAATTCATATAAGTGAACTATAATTAGTGGCGGGTAGAGCAGGATAGCCGCCAATGTTATTTTTCCAAAATACCAGTGGCCACTAGCAGGAAGTACCCACCACAACTCGAAACACTCTAGTGACAAGTACGAACTAGCACCTATCACAGGGAGGCTCTTCCAAATAAACTTGCGGGATGGAAATTGTAGTGGCGGGAAATAAGCTAGCGCCCACCACTGCTACCTCATAAACAAGTGGCGGGCCTAGCTTACCGCCCGTCACAACTACATTTTGGCAAGCCGCGCCAAGTGAATCCAAATTTTGAAAAATATTCCAGAGGCAGGCGACCACCAAATCGTCCATGGTCTATTTTCATTTTCACCGTATTATTTTCCCCGTTCAATTCCATTCCTCTCCCACTCTATGTCGTCCCATTCCTCGACGGTCATCACCGTCCCTCCGAGCCGCCCGAGGCTCCTTCCACGCATTCGTCGTCGCAACCTCCATCATATCTGCTTGATGTCGTGTCATCCTCCTTGATCGCCGCTACTCATTTCTCCGTCGAGACCGCGCCCCCTCCTCCTCGAACGACACCATCATCCTCCACCACGACTGTCACCGCCGTCCTTCACCAACACATCAGCGGTTGGAAAAGCTGCCAACAGTATACTATCTTTGTGACTAAATCATGCTCTACGGTTTAGGATCTCCCTTGAGATAATTGATGACCCACAGGTATAGGGATCTATCGTAGTCCTTTCGATAAGTAAGAGTGTCGAACCCAACGAGGAGCAGAAGGATCTGACAAGTGGTTTCCAGCAAGGTAATATCTGCAAGCACTGAAATTATCAGTAACAAGTGATTGTACGGTGAGGTGATTCGTAGCAAGCAACAAGTAACAAAAGTAGCAACGGTGCAACAAGGTGGCCCAATCCCTTTTGTAGTCAGGGACAATCCTGGACAAAGTCTTATAGGAGGAAAAACGCTCCTGAGGACACACTGGAAGTTCTGTCATGCTAGTTTTCATCATGTTCATATGATTCACGTTCGTTACTTTGATAGTTTGATATGTGGGTGGACCGGCGCTTGGGTACTTCCCTTACTTGGACAAGCATCCCACTTATGATTAACCCCTCTCGCAAGCATCCGCAACTACGAAAGAAGAATTAAGACAAAGTCTAACCATAGCATTAAACTAGTGGATCCAAATCAGCCCCTTACGAAGCAACGCATAAACTAGGGTTTAAGCTTCTGTCACTCTAGCAACCCATCATCTACTTACTACTTCCCAATGCCTTCCTCTAGGCCCAAATAATGGTGAAGTGTTATGTAGTTGACGTTCGCATAACACCACTAGAGGAAAAACAACATACAACACATCAAAATATCGAACGAATACCAAATTCACATGACTACTATTAGCATGACTTATCCCATGTCCTCAGGAATAAAAGTAACTACTCACAAAGCATAATCATATTCATGACCAGAGAGGTAATGAGTAGCATCAAGGATCTGAACATAAACTCTTTCACCAAATAATCCAACTATTATCAACTACAAGGAGTAATTAACACTACTAGCAACCTTACAAGTACCAATCGGAGTCGTGACATGGAGATTGGTTACAAGTGATGAACTAGGGTTTGGAGATGAGATGGTGCTGATGAAGATGTTGATGGTGATGAGTCCCCTCCGATGAGAGGAGTGTTGGTGATGACTATGGCGACGATTTCCACCTCCGGGAGGGAAGTTTCCCCGGCAGGATCGTCCTGCCGGAGCTCTAGATTGGTTCTGCTCAAGTTCCGCCTCGTGGCGGCGGTGGCTCCTCCCGAAAGCTCCCTTATGATTTTTTTGGAACGAAACCCTTCATATAGAAAAATATGAGCGCCGGAGGGGCAACAGGGGGCCCACAAGCCCCCAGGCCCGGCCAGGGGGGTAGGCCGGGCCTGGCAGGCTTGTGGCCTCCTGGCAGCGCCCCTCTGGCACTTCTTCCGCCCAGTATTTTTCATAAAATCCAAAATAATTCCCCGTTGATTTTCACGGCTTTTGGAGTTGCGCAGAATAGGTATCTCAAACTTGCTCCCTTTTTAGGCCAGAATTCCATGTGCCGGCGTTCTCCCTCTTCATGTAAACCTTGCAAAATAAGAGAGAAAAGGCATAAGTATTGTACCGTGAAGTCAAATAACAGCCCAAAAAGCGATAAATATCAACATGAAAGCATGATGCAAAATGGACGTATCAACTCCCCCAAGCTTAGACCTCGCTTGTCCTCAAGCAAAAGCCTAGATCAATAAACATGACCACATGTTTAGGGAGAGAGGTTTCGACAAAACAAGATACGAACATGCAGGCATCATGATCATGATTAGAACAGCAATAGCAACATATAATCTCTCATGCAAAAGTGACAATACCTTCACAAAGTAAAGTATGGATCAAGAACCTTACCGAGAAGTAACAACCGAAAGCCTTTAGTCATTAAAACAATTGCAATTTATCACAACATCAGAAAGAGTCAAATAAGAGCTTGTAAAGCAAATCCACATACTCAATCATCTTTTCGTTCTCTACAATTGCTACAACTCACGTGGTACTCATGAGATCAAAGTTTCGGCTGGACAGAGAGAAAGTTAGGGACTTATAGTTTTGCCTCCCAACTGCTTACCTCAAGGGTAATGCCAACAATTATAATTCATGAATACTTACCTCTAAGTTGACATATGAATATAGATCTTTCCCTAGCATATGACGTTAGCCAAGATAAGGGCGAAACAAGGAATTGGTGAAGATCACCATGACTCTTTCAAGGGAAAAAATTAACGGTACAAGATAGGAACTTCGCAGAGGGAAGCAGAGGTTGTCTTGCACTTTTGAGGTTTGGATGCGTGTCCTCTTAGTGAGGAGGAACGTCACTTTATATTGCCTCCTGTGATAAAGAACTTTATTATGCAGTCTGTCGCTTTTATGTCTTCCTCATCACAGGTTCTTACAAAGCTTATTTTCCACACACTAATAGATCATACATATTAGGGAGCAATTTTTATTGCTTGCATCGATGAAAACTTACTTGAGGGATCTTATTCAATCCATAGGTAGGTATGGTGGACTCTCATGGCAAAACTAGGTTGAAGGTTTATGGATGCACAAGTAGTATCTGTACTTGGTGCGGGAGTTTTGGCTAATATGAGGTGGAAGAAATCGTCACATGCTAAGGGATCTTTAATCATATAACATTGTTCGGAACCAAGCAAACACAATTCATTATGTTGTCTTCCTTGTCCAACGTCTACTTCTAGCTAGGCATGTAATAGTTTAGTGAGTGTTCACAATCATAGATGGTGTCAAGGATGATATATTTATATGTGAACCTCTCCTTCTTTGTTACTTTCTATTAATTGCAATAATGACCAATGTTCACGTTTGTCTACCCTCAGCAAGTTTCAATCATCATACTTTTTATATGTGAAGCCATCACTTCCCATAAGATCACTACATGATCTTTCATGCTTTTGTTCTTTCTCAATCTCTTGATCATGGCAAGAGGCAAAGCCCTTCAACTAAGACACTCTTTATTATATGGCTCACGAGCTCGAATACATCGGGGGGTGACACAAAGAAAAACTCAAGCCTAAAACACTAAGACCTTTATTCTACTAGAGAAAGAGAAAACTGAAAAGGAACAAACTAAAACAAAGGTAAAGGCAAAAGATGTGATGGTGATACGATACCGGGGAAACTCCCCCAAGCTTGGCACAAGCCAAGGGGATTGCCCATACCCTTGCTCAGTTGTCTTCCTTTGGAGGTGATGGTGGTGGAGTTGTTGCAATCTTTGATTCCAAGAGGGCCATTAATCTTTGATTTATACCTTGGAGATGTGTGATATGTTTCTCTAGCAAAACAACTTCACGAGTGAGATAAGTATTGCGAGCACGAGTTGTTTCACAAAACCTCAAGAGTTCAATCAAGGATGGATATAGTAGGTGGAGGTAGGGTTGGAGGAAATCCACTTCTTCAACTTCTTCCTTGTTGAGCACAGATTGCACTTCGTCCCATGCCTGACTCTTCACCTTAGTTTTCCCCTTGGTTTCTCTTGGTAGCCTTTCCCTGGCCTCCATGGCTTCCATCCTTTTGAGACCAGCATATACTTCTCCATAGACTTGAGGGAGATTGTTCTCCCCCACAGATTCCTGAGACGACATCTTGCTCTAAATCTGCGGCAGAAAACAAGCTCAAAACAAAAAACAGAGGATATCTGCGCGATACAGAGGTCAGACCTTTCGGGAGAATATATAATGATTTTTTCCAGACGAGAAGGAGTACTCCGCACGAAAACGGAGTCCGGGAGGCGCACGAGGTGGCCACAAGCCACCCAGGCCCGGTCAGGGGGGTAGGCCGGGCCTAGCAGGCTTGTCGCCTCCTCGTGCACTTTCCGGACTACTTTAAATTTTTCTATTTTTTCAAATATTCCAAAAGGGAGGAAAATTGCTATGGGAAAAGTTTTGGAGTCGATTTACTTATCGAATCACATACCTCTTTGTTTTCGGAGTCTGAAACAGGCTGATAAATATCGCTTATGTACTCCTCCGGAGTTATGGTATTGATAATATTGCTTTCAGCATTTATGGGAGTACCTGATATGTAATGCTTGATTCTCTGCCCATTTACAACTCTCGAACAATTACTTCCGTGTTGTTGATCTTGATAGCACCAAAACGATATGCTTCCTCAAAAATATAGGGACCTTCCCATTTAGAGGGAAGCTTGCCTGCAAAGAATCTTAAACGAGAATTATATAGCAAGACATAATCACCTACATTGAACTCACGCTTTTGTATCCTCTTATCATGTCACCTCTTTACCTTTTCTTTGAAAAACTTGGCATTTTCATATGCCTGAGTTCTCCATTCATCAAGCGAGCTAATGTCAAATAACCTCTTCTCACTAGCAAGTTTGAAATCAAAGTTGAGCTCTTTGATTGCCCAATAAGCTTTATGCTCTAGCTCAAGAGGTAGATGACATGCTTTACCGTACACCATTTTGTACGGAGACATGCCCATGGTATTCTTATAGGCAATTCTATAAGCCCACAGTGCATCATCGAGCCTCTTAGACCAATTCTTTCTAAACTTATTGACAGTCTTTTGCAGAATCAGTTTAATCTCTCTATTGCTTACCTCTACTTGACCACTGGATTGAGGATGATAGGGGGACGCAATTCTATGGTTTACATTGTACTTAGAAAGCGTTTTATGGAAAGCACCATGAAGGAAATGTGAACCACCGTCGGTCGTTAGATATCTAGGGACTCCAAATCTAGGGAAGATAACTTCCTTAAGCATCCTGATAGAGGTGTTGTGATCAGCACTACTAGTGGGGATAGCTTCTACCCGCTTAGTGACATAATCAACAACAACTAGGATATGAGTATACCCGTTGGATTTTGGAAAAGGTCCCATATAATCAAAGCCCCAGACATCAAATGGTTCAATGACAAGTGAATAGTTCATAGGCATTTCCTAACGTTTACTAATATTACCTATTCGTTGACATTCGTGACAAGACAAGACAAACTTACGGGCATCCTTGAAGAGAGTGGGCCAATAGAAACCTGATTGCAATACCTTGTGTGCAGTTCTATCTCCCGCATGGTGTCCTCCGTAGGCCTCAGAGTGACACTTCTATAGGATCTGTCCCTGTTCATGTTCAGGTACACAACGTCTAATAACACCATCTACTCCTTCCTTATAAAGGTGAGGATCATCCCAAAATTAATGTCTCAAGTCAAAGAAGAATTTCTTCTTTTGCTGGTATGTGAAACTAGGTGGTATATATTTGGCAACGATATAGTTTGCATAATCAACATACCACGGTGCACTACGTGAAGCATTGATGACACTCAATTGCTCATCGGGAAAGCTATCATCAATAGGTCGTGGGTCATCAAGAACGTTCTCCAACCTAGACAAGTTATCTGCAACAGGGTTATCAACACCCTTCCCGTCGACAACGTCAAATCAAACTCTTGTAGCAAGAGAACCCATCAGATAAGTCTAGGTTTAGCATCTTTCTTCTCCATGAGGTACTTAATAGCAGCGTGATCAATGTGAATAGTGACTTTGGAATCAACTATGTAAGACCTGAACTTTTCACATGCAAACACGACTGCTAAAAATTCCTTCTCCGTAGTAGCATAGTTTCTTTGGGCACTGTCTAGAGTTTTACTAGCATAGTGAATAACATTCAACTTCTTATCAACTCTTTGCCCTAGAACAACACCAATAGCGTAATCACTAGCATCACACATGATTTCAAAAGGTAAGTTCCAATCAGGTGGCCGAACAATAGGTGCAGTTATCAAAGCCCTCTTAAGTATTTCGAAGGCTTCCTCACAACCATTGTCAAAAACAAAAGGGATATCCTTTTGCAAGAGATTGGTAAGAGGCCTAGAAATCTTAGAGAAGTATTTAATAAACCTTCTATAGAAACCAGCATGACCAAGGAAACTTCTTATACCTTTGATATCTGTGGGGTATGGCATTTTATCGATTGCATCAACCTTAGCCTTATCGACTTCAATACGTCTTTCAGAAATTTTATGTCCTAAGACGATGCCTTAATTGACCATAAAGTGGCACTTCTCCCAATTCAAGACAAGATTGGTGTCTTTACATCTCTGCAAGACTCGATCAAGGTTGCTGAGGCAATCATCAAAAGAAGACTCGTAAACGGAGAAGTCATCGATGAAAACCTCAACAATCTTTTCACAAAAGTCAGATAATATAGCCATCATACATCTTTGAAAGGTGGCAGGTGCATTACATAAGCCAAAAGTCATACGTCTATAAGCAAAGGTACCGAAAGGGCAGGTGCAAGTGGTTTTCTCCTGATCAGATTGTGCAACTGGTATTTGGGAGAAACCAGAATAACCGTCTAGAAAGCAGAAGTGTGTGTGTTTAGACAGTCTTTCTAGCATTTGGTTGATAAAAGGCAAAGGGTAATGATCTTTCCTAGTGGCTTTATTCAATTTTCTAAAATCGATCACCATCCTATGGCCAGTAATAATCCTCTATTGGATCAATTCATGCTTATCATTAGGGACAACGGTAATGCCTCCCTTCTTAGGGACGCAATGCACCGGACTCACCCAATCACTATGAGCAACAGGATAGATAATACCTGCCTCCAAGAGCTTTAGTATTTCTTTTCTTACTACCTCTTTCATCTTAGGATTTAATCTCTTTTGATGATCAGCAACTGGTTTGGAATCAGGATCAGTTTTAATCTTGTGATGGCATAGAGTGGGATAATGCCCTTAAGATCATCAAGAGTATATCCAATAGCAGCACGGTGCTTCCTCAGAGTTTTTAGCAATTTCTTTTCTTCATGCTCTGAGAGGCTAGCACTAATTATGACAGGATATATCTCTTTTTCATCAAGATAAGCATACTTAAGAGTATCAGGCAATTGTTTAAGCTCGAACATATGATCACCTTTTGGTGGGGGTGGATACCCAAGCAGTTCAACAGGAAAATTATTCTGAAGGATAGGATATTGTTCTAAGACAACTCTATATATCTCATCCCTTTCATCCATATGCATACCATTTTCATGCTCAAGCAAGTATTCCTCTAAGGGATCAGTAGGAGGCATGACAATAGAAGCTAAGGCAATAGTTTTATCCTTACTAGGCAACTCCTTTTCATGAGGTTGTCTACCAAACTTAGAGAAATTGAACTCATGTGACACACCTTCAAAACCAACAGTGACAGTCTTCTTCTCACAGTCAATATGAGCATTGACGGTATTGAGGAAGGGTCTGCCAAATATAATGGGACAAAAGCTATCTTGGGTGGTAGCAAGAATAAGGAAATCAGCAGGATACTTCGTTTTACCACACAAGACTTCAACATCCCTAACAATTCCCACAGGGCAGATAGTATCTCTATTGGCAAGCTGAATAGTGACATCAATAGGCTCTATCTCAATAGGTGCAATCTCATCTTTGATTTCATCATATAAGGATTGAGGTATTGCACTAACACCAGCACCCACGTCACATAAACCATGATAGCAATGATCTCCTATCTTAACAGAAACAACAGGCGTGCCAACAATAGGCCTATGTTTGTCTCTAGCGTGAGGTTTAGCAATTCTAGCAGCATCTTCACAAAAGTGAATATTATGTCCCTCAAAATCGTCGGACAGAAGATCTTTGATAATAGCAATTCTAGGTTCAACTCTAATTTGCTCAGGGGGTGTAGGTGTTCTAATGTAGCCTCTACGTATCACAGTTGAAGCTTTAGAATGATCCTTTATCCTAACAGGGAAAGGTGGTTTCTCAATGTAAGCACTGGGAACAACAGGATCATTATAGGCAATGACTCTCTCTTCAACTGGATTGGGTTTAACTACATTGACTTCTAAAGGAGGATGATATTTAAACAACTCCTCTTTGGGGAGATCAATATGAGCAGCAAATGATTCACAGAATGAAGCTACTATCTCAGAGTCAAGTCCATACTTAGCGCTAAAGTCACAAAAAGTATTTGTTTCAACAAAGGATTTAACGCAATCAAATTGGAAATTCATACCTGACCCCTTACCTTCTTCAAGCTCCCAATCTTCAGAGTTGCGTTTAATTCTCTCCAATAAATTCCATTTGAAGTCAATATCTCTCTTCATAAAAGAACCAGTACAGGAAGTGTCAAGCATGGTGCGATCATCATGAGAAAGCCGAGCATAGAAGTTCTGAATGATAATTTCTCTCGAGAGCTCATGGTTGGGGCATGAATATAACATTGATTTAAGCCTCCCCCAAGCTTGAGCGATCCTTTCTCTATCACGAGGCCAAAAATTATAAATATAATTCCGATCACGATGTACTAAATGCATAGGATAAAACTTTTGATAAAATTCCGATTTCAACCGATTGTAGTTCCATGATCCAGTATCATCACATAGACTATACCATGTCAACGCCCTTATCCTTCAAAGATAAATGAAAGACCTTCTTCTTGACCTCATCCTCGGTAAAACCTGCAAGCTTAAATAAACCACAAACTTCATGTACATAGATTAGATGCAAGTCTGGATGTGATGTTCCATCTCCTGTAAAAGGATTAGCGAGGAGTTTCTCAAGCATACCCGAAGGAAATTCAAAGCAAATATTCTCAGTAGGTGCAGCAGGTTGAGGAGCAACTCTTTGTGCTTCCGTTTGAGGTGAAGATACCCCGAACAAGCCCCTCAAAGGATTAGCTTCCATAGTGACAGGTGACAATAAATTTCAGCACACTATACGAATGTTTCCTTACCAAGTTCCACTTACCAAAGGCACTTCACTCCCCGGCAACGGCGCCAGAAAAGAGTCTTGATGACCCACAATTATAGGGGATCTATCGTAGTCCTTTCGATAAGTAAGAGTGTCGAACCCAATGAGGAGCAGAAGGATCTAACAAGTGGTTTTCAGCAAGGTAATATCTGCAAGCACTGAAATTATCGGTAACAAGTGATTGTATGGTGAGGTGATTCATAGAAAGAAACAAGTAACAAAAGTAGCAACAGTGCAACAAGGTGGCACAATACCTTTTGTAGCAAGGGACAAGCCTGGACAAAGTCTTATAGGAGGAAAAACGCTCCCGAGGACACACAAGAATTTCTGTCATGCTAGTTTTCATCATGTTCATATGATTCGCGTTCGTTACTTTGATAGTTTGATATGTGGGTGGACCGGCGCTTGGGTACTGCCCTTACTTGGACAAGCATCCCACTTATGATTAACCCCTCTCGCAAGCATCCGTAACTACGAAAGAAGAATTAAGACAAAGTCTAACCATAACATTAAACTAGTGGATCCAAATCAGCCCCTTACGAAGCAACGCATAAACTAGGGTTTAAGCTTATGTCACTCTAGCAACCCATCATCTACTTACTACTTCCCAATGCCTTCCTCTAGGCCCAAATAGTGGTGAAGTCTTATGTAGTCGACGTTCACATAACACCACTAGAGGAAAAACAACATACAACACATCAAAATATAGAACGAATACCAAATTCACATGACTACTATTAGCATGACTTATCCCATGTCCTCAGGAACAAAAGTAACTACTCACAAAGCATAATCATATTCATGACGAGATAGGTAATGAGTAGCGTCAAGGATCTGAACATTAACTCTTCCACCAAATAATCCAACTAGCATCAACTACAAGGAGTAATTAACACTACTAGCAACCTTACAAGTTCCAATCGTAGTTGTGAGACGGAGATTGGTTACAAGTGATGAACTAGGGTTTGGAGATGAGATGGTGTTGATGAAGATGTTGATGGTGATGAGTCCCCTCCGATGAGAGGAGTGTTGGTGATGACGATGGCGACGATTTCCCCCTCCGGGAGGGAAGTTTCCCCGGCAGGATCGTCCTGTCGGAGCTCTAGATTGGTTCTGCTCAAGTTCCACCTAGTGGCGGCGGCGGCTCCTCCCGAAAGCTCCCTTCTGAGTTTTTTGGAACGAAAGCCTTCATATAGAAAAAGATGATCATCGGAGGGGCAACAGGGGGCCCACAAGCCCCCCAAGCCCGGCTAGGGGGGTAGGTCGGGCCTGGCAGGCTTGTGGCCTCCTGGCGGCGCCCCTGTGGCACTTCTTCCGCCCAGTATTTTTCATAAAATCCAAAATAATTCCCCGTTGATTTTCACGGCTTTAGGAGTTGCGCGGAATAGGTATCTCAAACTTGCTCCCTTTTCAGTCCAGAATTCCAGCTGCCGGCGTTCTTCCTCTTCATGTAAACCTTGCAAAATAAGAGAGAAAAGGCCTAAGTATTGTACCGTGAAGTGAAATAACAGCCCAGAAAGCGATAAATATCAACATGAAAGCATGATGAGAAATGGACGTATCAATAATTTCTAGATTGAATTATGCTTTAGAGTTTCAACTTCAGCAACAATATTACTTGTACATCACATAATAGAGTAGTGCATGGGCTTCATGTTATTCACAGGGATTTGAAACATTGCTAAATATGACAAGTGGAAATGATGTTTGAATTTTCTTACATATCAGAAATGCGTGGACTTCATGTTATTCACGGGGATTTGAGAAAGAGTGGCAAAATTTTGGCGAAACATTGATTCACTTATGTTTCTCCAATTTTCTGTCACTCAATATGTTAACTTTTTAAGAAAGTTCATGTCCAGTTTCATTTCTGTCACTAAATATGTGTGGCTTTGTAATATCTCACATTGTTCAATATTATTTTCGTAAGCTTAGCTATGACAATATTGTTTAATTTACTTATATATGAGTGTAATTGAGTGGACTTTTCTAATATACGACAAGTGCATGAGCTTAGTATGTTATTCACAGGGATTTGGAAGAGAGTGACAAAGTTCTAGCCAAACATTGATTCATTTCCGTTTCATCAAATTGTGCCACTCAGTATGTTAACTTTTTAAGCAACGTTCATGCCAAATTTCATTTGCTATGACAATATTGTTTAATTTTCTTACTTTTGTCAAGTGTGTGGGCTTAGCATGTTACTCACAGGGATTTGAGAACGAGTTCCAATGTTTTGATGAAACGTTGATTAACTCCTGTTCCATCAAACTTCTCGTACTCAATATGTTCAATATTCACCAAAGGTCATGCCAAATTTTCTCTGACCCTTTTTAGCCAATTCCTCTTATCAATATTATTTTCATAGGCTAGTATTCATGTCAACCATTTACAACTGATAAGTGCTTCATGATGATTAGTAGGAAACATGAGGTGTAAAATCTGCCATGTATGTAAAGTATGAAAATTGTAGTACAATTCTGGCTCTTCTTGAAGAATGGATTTGAAAAATAAGTGGTAACGGTCTTTAAATTCAATTAGTATTCAACTCTAACCATTTGTATAATTTTTTACTGACTTTATTGGTAATTATTAACTCCTCCACAGTGTATCCCAAACAATGTAACGATTGACTTCAACAATTTATGCGGTAATGTTCAATACTTTGACAATGTTGCGGGGCAAACATTCGAATTGGTTGTGCATAAACTAAAGGATAGAACCATCATACATGGTGATGGATGGAATCAGTACGTTGCACAAAATAATTTCATTAAAGGAGAGTACATATCATTTTCCTTTAAAGGAGTGGTCAACAGGTTAAGGACACTCTGTTTCTCCAACGATGACGATGGCTAGGATCATGATGATAGTAATGAGCACTAGGATGATGGAAACAACCAAAATAACAAGTCCATCAATGAAGATGAGAACAACCAGGATGGCGAGGATGAGCAAGATGATGAGGATGGTCCATTCAATTCTACAATTTTCTCTCAAAGAATGAAGAAACTTACTTAAGAAGAGACCATGAATGTTAAAGTGATGTGGCCATCTAGAGTGGCCTTCTTGGCAAAGCCCTTTGTGCACCTTTTAACTGAAACCAACATCGTCAAAACGTCATAGTGACACCAGTGCAGAAAAGCCTAGCTATGGCGTGGTAAAAATGGACCTTCTGGCATGGACACCCGATGGCACCAATATGGCGTCACTGCTAGAATATAGTGGTGGCGTTGGAGCCTATGCTAGCAGTATTTTGAATACCTATGGCGCTGGAGAAAGTGGCACGCCGGCACTGTCATATTTAGCTAATAAAAAATAGTACCAGCTTCACAAACTAAATGTTTAAGATGTTCACAAAATTCACAAAAGAAAAGTACCAAATTAACTTCCCGCTCTACAATGTATCGATTTTTCCCCTCTCAACACTACCTAGTTTTTTCCAAGGTCTTACTTAAGCTTACAAATCCTATTCCTGTTCATGTCCCCCGCAATCATGTAATGGGCTTTCTCCATCTTCAATTGAGTATTTTCGGACTTCGAGACTTCTATTTTTTTTCTTGTAATGACTTATGTCAGTCCTTAGAAACTAGACCTGACGCTCGAGACTGTAAATCTTATGAATGACAATAGCATTGTCATCAATAATCTTGTCCATCTGCTTCTTCAGGGAAGCATTAAACTCCTTTAGGGCCTTGATAGTACTCACATGTGACCCAATTAGCTCGTGATTGAGCAGGTCGACGTCACATGTCTTCCACTCTTTGGGTACTTGAGAAGGTGGAGCTCGTATGTATGCCTAGCAAGGGTTTCAAAACATAACCAATTAATTAATGGTTACATATATTGATGATTGCAATGTGCCTTTGCATGTTATTTGTAATAATTACCTGATTTGTGCTCACTTCGCCTTTATCTTTGGCAAACACTGACTAGTGCTCAAAGGAGCCTTCCTAGATGCTAGAGTCGGCCATGTTGTAGCATCAAAGATGAGAAGAACTAAGTTTCTCAGTGAGAAACTAATTATGAGTGTGTTGGCTGCATAAAAGGAAGAGGCAGATCAATTGTGTAGATACCTATTTTTCTATACCACTTTGAAAGCTTGATAGATAAATAATCACGAAGATGTGGATTTGTTAGTTCAATCTCACTTAAACCTATCAAATGCATGCCAAACAAGAACTAAGTTTCTACAAATGTGTAGATGACTTTTTTTTAGTTTTGCATTTTTTACTATCATGTTTCCAAATGAGAAACTAATTATGAGTGTGTTGGCTGCATAAAAGGAAGAGGCAAATCAATTGTGTAGATACCTATTTTTCTATCCCACTTTGAAATCTTGATAGATAAATAATCACAGAAATGGGGATTTGTTAATTCAATCTCACTGAAACCTATCAAATGCATGCCAAAGAAGAACTAAGTTTCTAGAACCGCGTGACCTCTAAGAAACATCTCCTAAGGTTGGCTAAATTGGCAGCTACAATACTTCTTTACATACCTTTTTGGACGAGATGGCGGGTGGTATCGGCGGGGCCGACAGTGTCGGTGGGGCGGCGCGAGGCGTGGTCGGGCGAGGCGGCGATGGGCGGCATCAGGCAGTGCATCGGGCGGCGTTGGGTGGGGCGGCGACAACAGCGTCGGGCAGGGCGTCGTGCGGGGCGACGTTTGGCACCGTCGGGCGGGTCGTAGGGCGGGGTGGCGGCTGATGACCCATAAGTATAGGGGACCAATCATAGTCATTTCGATAAGTAAGAGTGTCGAACCCAACGAGGAGCAGAAGGAAATGACAAGTGGTTTTCAGCAAGGTAGTTTGTGCAAGCACTGAAACAAGCGGTAACAGATAGTTTGGTAGCAAAATAATTTCTAGCGACTAACTAGGGAGAAAAGTATATAAAGTGTAGCAAGATAGCCCAATCCTTTTGAGTGCAAAGGACAGGCTGGAACAAGTACTTATAGTGATGCAAACGTTCTTGAGGACACACCGGAATTTCATCTAGTCACTTTCACCATGTTCATTTGATTCGCGTTCGCTACTTTGATGATTTGGTATGTGGGTGGACCGGTGCTTGGGTTCTGTTCTTACTTGAACAAGCCTCCCGCTTATGATTAACCCCTCTCGCAAGCATCCAGAACTACAAAAAGAGAATTAAGACAAAGTCTAACCATAGCAATAAACATTTGGATCCAAATCATCCAGTTACGAAATAGTGCATAAACTGGGGTTTAAGCTTCTATCACTCTAGCAACCCATCATCAAATTACTACTCCTCAGTTAGATACCTTAGGACCATGAATGGTAAAGTGTCATGTAGTCGACATTCACATGACACTACTAATAGAATCACAACATACATATCATCAAAATATCGAACAAATACCAAATTCACATGATTACTTATGAAAACACTTCTCCCATGTCCTCAAGAACAAAAGTACTACTCACTGATCATCATGGTGTTCAAGATCAGAGGGGTATCAATCTGAACATTTAATATCTCAAGAGGCAACCCAACCAGTATCAACTATGATAAGTAATCAACACTACAGGCCAATCAGAGGTACCAATCTGAAATTCTGACAAATAGATTGAATACAAGAGATAAACAAGGGTTTGAGATGAGATGGTCCTGTTGATTGATGATGAAGATCGGTCCTCTCATGATGAGAGGGTTGTTGGCGATGAAGAAGGCTTCGATTTCCCCCTCCCGGAGGGAAGTGTCCCTCGCGGAATCTGCCCACCGTAGAGCAAAAGTGCTTCTCCTCTAGTTTCGCCTCGTGGCGACGGCGCCTCGTCCTGAAAGTTTTAGGGTAAAATGACTTATATACCAGAAGGAGGAGGCCCGACGTGGGCGAGGGGCTCCACAACACATCAGGGCGCGCCCCAGGGGTGGGGCGCCCTGGTGCTGTGTGGGCACTTGGCTTGCTTCCTCCGGTGGTTCTTTGGCCCAGTACTTTTTATATATTCGAAAATAATTCTCCATGAAATTTGAGCCCATTTTGAAATTTGTAGAATAGGTATCTGTGGTATAGCTTTGTCAGGCCCTGAAATCCAGTTGTCGGCATTCTCCCTCCTTATCTAAATATTGCATATTAAAAGGGAAAATGCATTAGAAATACTCAATGAATTGTTATATTGATAAAAAACTTTATAAATAGAAGCAATAAAACATGATGCAAAATGGACGTATCAACTCCCCCAAGCTTAGACGTCGCTTGTCCTCAAGCGAAAGCGAAATCGAAAAACCTTCCCACCTGCTTAGAGAGAGAGAGACGTCGATAAAAAATGTACGGACATGGAAGCATCATGAAAAATAACATAACACCAATAAATATCATCATAGACTTCTCATGAGAAAGTGACAATTCACCACAATATTAAAGTATGAAGCATAAACTTTCTTGAAAACTAACAAACTATGTTCTCAGTCAACAATGCAAGTCCAATTCATTGTACTTTCAGGAAGGGTCACATGTAGAAGCGTTTTGGCAATTCCACATACTGAACTATCATCTAGTCTTTCATGATTGCTAACACTCATCCCATACATACGGAGCATCAAGTTTAAGCCGGACACAGTGGAAGATAGGGTTCCTAACTTATTCACCTCAAGGGTTATGTCAACAATAATAACTCATGCTCACCCACATTCAACTGGATATACGTGCCTAGCTCTTTCCCCACAATACTAGGGAAAACCCTAATAGTAGCGCTGGTTTTACCCTTACTAGTAGCGTTGGGGCCAGCGCTACTGCTAACCCGCTACAGCTAACTCTTAACAGTAGCGCTGGATTGAAATCGCTACTCGTATCTACATTAGTAGTAGCGCTGGAATAATAAAGCGCTACTGCTAAGCCAGTGCTACTGTTCATATTCCACCGCTACTGCTAATATTCCTGCTTTCAATATTTAATTCGCATCGTATTTATGTCCCCCCTACGTATTTGTGCATGCTCTATACAATGGTTTCATCATATCATAATAAACCTGCATAATTTGCATCACATCATACACATAAAGTACTCCCTCCGTCCCAAAATTCTTGTCTTATATTTGTTTAGATACGAATGTATCTAGTCAAATTTAGTATTTAGATAAATCCATTTCTAGAGAAAGCTAAGACAAGATTTTTGGGACGTAGGGAGTATCATGTCATATAACTCATCATCATCTTACGTACTCATCTAACAACTCATCATCATCTTAATCACATACCAAGTTATCATATGATACACATAAAGTAAAACAGAAAAAAAATCATAATAGTCATCATATGCATGCATCCTAATCGATCATGTCAAGTTAATATAAACCAAAATAACTTGTCTCTCATAAGACATAGTCCTCGTTCCTAGGTATAATGTCATAAAATAGAATAACACCTATGTATCCATGATGAAGCACAGAGATCCAACGGTCTCCAACTTATGGCTTGCGATCCTTCTTTATTTCTCTCCATGCTTCAATTTGGAGCCTTTTTGATTTTGATTTGAGGTTACTCGAGTATGGAGCATCGAAATCATCCCTCAACGGGCTTTTAATTTTCATATGACCTTGTGGGTGCATCAACAGAGGCACTACATCATGTGGTAGTTGCTGTTGAAGAACATAATAATAACCTAGTTAGCAATGTAATCAGCACCATTTATGCAATAGTAGAGCGTACTTCATTAGGAAACTCTTACCAAGATATTTCGGCGAATGTCTTCCGGCCTCAAGCTATGCACTAGTGGCATGTAAAATGTATAATTTTAGCCAGTTCCCAAATTATACGGGAAGTTATCCCTTGAAACCAGAACACCAACAGGAAAGTAGAGAAGAACATCCTTCTCCTCCCAAGTTAGATGTGATCCACACGTGTAGTGTGTCATGTCAATTAATTTCCATAATTCACTCGAAGAAACAAAATAAGCTGTAAATTACAATTTAACAAATTTGGTATATGGATGAACACCAACTATTTCTAAATATAGAATGCAAATTACTTGACAAATATGGTTGTGGAACTCACATGGAGGTAAAATAGGAAGCATATCGACAACCACCCAAATGTCGATGTTGCCTGGCATATTATCTTCACGATGAAGATCGAAGGTTATTTCCATACCCTCCTGAAATACATATGCCTTGCAAAGATCTTCCCAATTTGGGCACCCAAATTCTGTGTGAAAAACTAAATTAAATACTTTGATAACAAATGTGTGACCATGTATAGTCCTCAGGTTAGCCCTCCTCGTCCCCATTATCTCGTGGTCTTCAAAACTGAGCCTCTCCAACACATATCTTCTTGCATGGGAAGGGAGGAACATATCTACATTCTCGTCAAGCTTCATGTTGAAGAACCTATCGTCTCGCAGGTGAGGCGTGTCGCACATACCCCAACAGTCGCTGCAATATTCACACTCCCAATATTCATCGTCACACATTTCCTATTTTAATGTGGTAAATGTGTAAACAACAACCGTGAAACTATATCGAAAGAATTGAACATCTATATATAAACAGAAGCATGAATAATAAAAAGGGACCTATATTTGGTCGGAATGTTGATTCATTACCCTTTCCGGCAATTCCCAAGCACTCCATATGTCCTAGTTTCTAGCACTAGTCATGACGAACATCAAAAGCGCTACTGCTAAGTAGGGATGGCAGCAACGCGTGTCAAGACACTCTACTGATAAACATTAGCTGTAGTGCCATATCAGTAGCGCAGTTACCCGCGCAACTGATACACCAAATACCCGCGCTACTGCTAGGGTTTTGCCTAGTAGTGTATGGATGGCCTTCTCGTAGGGAGACGAGAGTGGATCCATAGTGGTGTATTGATTTGGTGAATATGTGGACTCCGGTGCGCTACCCCACCTCAAAGAAAGTGTTCATGGTCGTAGTACATGTTAGCCAAGAGTAAAAGCGGGCTTGCTGCAAATAAACTTCACAACCCCCTTTGTTGACAATGATGCATATGTAGATAGTTCTGATGTAAGTCTTGCTCAGTACCTTTGTACTCACTGTTACTTAATTTATGTTTTTGCATAGGATACATTAGTCTCATTAAAGGTTTCTACGCGATGAGTTTGACGTTGACCGGAATAGCTTGGGAATCCTAGACAGAGGATTGGCTCCTTTGGTAGGGTCGTTGTAGATTTTCAAGCTCCTTGATACGTCCTAAAGGTATCTATAATTTCTGTTTGTTCCATGCTCTTTTGGGAGACATTGTTATATGTTTTTCTACACTTTTATACCTTTTTACACATATTTAGACTAACCTACTAACTTAGTGCACAAGGTGCCAGTTTCTGTGTGCTGATGTCTTTTTTGCAGGGAAGTTTACCCCAATTTCTAGAGCCCTAAAAATTCCGAGAAAAAATATAAAAATGAGCGTGACGAAAGCTTC
Source organism: Hordeum vulgare subsp. vulgare (assembly GCF_904849725.1). Taxonomy (NCBI): domain Eukaryota; kingdom Viridiplantae; phylum Streptophyta; class Magnoliopsida; order Poales; family Poaceae; genus Hordeum; species Hordeum vulgare. Next base: position 537,021,027 of record NC_058524.1, on the reverse strand, counting down.
ACGAAGAATCAAGTGGGGCCAGAGGGGAGCCAGGGCTCGCCCAGGCGGCCAATCAACGCGAGCCACCTCCTGGTCGTGCCACCAGACCGCCTGGGTGGGGGCCACCCCCTCTGGTGCCGTATTTTGGCCTATATTTACCTCTCCGACCGAAAACCCTATCATCATATCCAGAATCACGACGTTCTCCACCGTTCCGCCGCCGCAACGCTTCCAAGATCGGGAGCGCCAGAAGACCTCTTCCCGGCACCCTGTCGGAGGGAGGATTGACCTCCGAGAGCTTCTCCACCACCATGGACGCTTCCCGGACGTGCCGTGAGTAGTCCTCCTTGGACCACGAGTCCATGACCAGTAGCTATGTCATGTATTTTCTCCAATCTTGTGCTTCAATGCTTAGCCCTTGTGAGCTGCCCTACATGATCAAGGCATCTATGTAATTTACCTGCTATTGCTATGCTGCGTTTGTTGGGATCCGATGGATTATGAGATTTTGTTCAGATTGTGATGAGTTATATATTTGGTTCTCCTTTTATATTATGTTCTTGAGTCATTCATGTGTATTCTCCATTGCTTTTTATTGCTTTGGCTGAGTAGTAGATTGTAACTCCAAGAGGGAGCATTATGCATGATTGTGGGTTCATGCCCCATGATGTCTAGCTTGAGTGACAGAAACATGATACTAGGGGATGTGCTGTTGCCACGAGAGAAAAAACAATGGTGCTTGTAACCATGGTTGCAAGGAATGTTTACCTTATGCAAAGTTCGTTAATGCAGTTGTCCGTTGCTTTGAGTTTACACTTTGGGTGGGGCTCGCAACTTAATACCAGCAAGATGTTCTGGATAGATATCTCAAGGTGGATGATTAGAGAGTAGATGCTGATGGATAAACTCTACTTGTATTGGCGTACTGCCCATGACGTTTGAGCCTCTAACTTTCTAGTAGCATGCTTAGCATTCTGGTGCGTTTATAATTCTGTCAATTGCCCAGCTGTATTTGTTTACCCAACATAGTTGTTTATCGTCTTTTGGGAGAGAGACATCACTAGTGAACATCATGAGACTTTAGTCCAAATTTCCACCATTGTTTACACCTCCATCATTTACTGCTTTTAATTACTTTTCCATTGCAATCACTATCACTATTCCTGCTTGTGTTTTGATCCTTTGCAAACTACAAGGCCGGAGAGATGGACAACCTCTCTGAACTCGTTGGGAGCAAAGTTATTTGTTGTGTGTGCAGGTCCACGTCTTCTGCTAGCGCCAGAGCAGCAGACACCTACTTGTTGATCCTCAGAGTCCTCCTAGTTTAATAAACCTTACTGTCCCCGTGTAAGGGAAATCTGCTGCTGACTACATCTCCACCTTCCACTTGGGGTAACCAATGAGGGGTGAGAAGTGTATCCATCAACTCGTCATCAAGCAAATTTCTCGCGCCGTTGCCGGGACTCCAGTCTTCATGATAGGGGAGTTGCACACTATCTTTTACCTTTTCTTTTAGTCTTGTTAGTTTGCTTTCTAGTTTTTTTAAGAGTCTTATACCAAAAACCACAAAAAAATTAGTTGATTTGCTTTTAGTTCTCCTTTCCGCTTAGTCCAGCATGTTAGGGTTTGATGCTTTGAGGGAATCTGAGGTCCTAGATTTCCATCAAAGGAATGGAGAAAATATGAAGAAGGCTTGGGATAGAATTTCTGAAGCACATAAAAGAATTATGCCTTGGATGCCTATCAAAATTGTGCTTAGAAATTTTTATCATGGTCTTTTTATATGGTGTAAACACTCTCTTGATATTATAGCTAAAGGAGATTTTTTAGAGTGTGATGAGGCTACAGCTCTTGATATTATACATGGTCTATCTAATTACCTTGCTTATGATCGTGGATTTGACACTATTATAGATAGACTTGGTACCATTGAAATAAGAATAGATGCTCTAGACTTAATAGAAAGAGAGAAACCCATGGTTGATAAGAAAAAGATTTTGAAAATAGATGATGATGGGGAGCCTTTTGTTGGAATTAGCATCTCTAACCAAGACTTCCTTGATTATTGTGATATTGGATCCATGGTTTCTACAATGCCAAAAGTTGTTTATGATTCTCTAAGCCTTTTAAATATGGACACTTTTTTATCTTATCATGAACATGCTAATGGGGATATTTCTGAGATCCAGGGAAAGGTAAAAGATGTTCACGTTACATTCTCTATAAGGAATGCAACGGTTGATTTCTTCATCATGGACCAAAACAAGGAAACATAGTGCTTAGAAGGGACTTCCTCCGAGCCATGAAAGGATTCATTGATATAGGTAAAGGACACATATGCTTACGTGGGAAAGCGAAAGGTACGTAATCGTTCCTTAGGAAAAATAAGGATGAACTTCTTGAGGATCCGTTTGAAGGTTTTGATGATTCCAATGACTTTGGTGAATTTTGATCCTTCTTTTTTGCATCATGCCTAGCTCAAAGGCATAAAAGAAAGCGCTTGTTGGGAGGCAACCAAATTTTTTTTTACTTTCAGTTTTAATGGTCTTGATGCTTGTTACTACTGTAGCAACATCATTGTATCTTTATTTTCAAGCTTTGTGCCAAGTTTTAGCCTCCGATTGCAAGAAAGTTCAAAAGTTGTGACATGCTGTCGAGAAATAGATTTTGTCTGCTTGACGGAAAATTTTAAAAAAAATCACCATATCATATTTTTGATCTTAATTTTTTTGACAGTATGCTCTATATAATTGTCTTTCTGGCATATGTTCTCAATTTTGTGATTTGAGTTGCAGAAGTGCCCCGAAACAATTATTTACTACCTGCTGGTCTGTTTTCCCAGATTCTGCCCTGTTTTGCGTTTTCATTATTTTCCAAATCTGAAGCTTCCTTTTTATTTTCAAAAACCTTTTGGAAATCTTGAGAAACAATAGCTTTTCATGAAATCTTTATTTCCAGTAGAGAATTTTTTTTATTTTATTATGGGCACTAACCACTCTAATCAGCTTATGATGAGTTTCGTATGAAGGGAGCTTTCAACTATGCGAAGGATGATGATGAAAGAAGATCCAGGAGTGTCAAGTGCTCAAGCTTGGGGATGCCTCCATGCACCCCAAGATATATTCAAGTATACTCAAGCGTCTAAGCTTGGGGATGCCCCCATGCATCCCCTTCTCCATCAACAATCATCAGTTCGTCCTTCTCCATGCTATATTTTTATCACTTCATATGTTATGTGCTATGCTTGGAGCGTGCCGCTCTTTACTTTTTAGTTTGTTTTAGTTTTTCTTGATTTTCATAACAAGTTGGAACCTAGACTTCTTTGTTTGGGAGAGAAACACGCTCCACTCCACCCACAACATAGGTTTTCATGCTTATCTTTTTTGTGTGTTCTTTATCTTTTCATAACTGCTGTCATGCTTATCTCTTAGTTTTCATGCTTTATCTTTTTAAGAGCTTTTATTTAGGTTGCTTTTGGAACTCTCTTGAGTTATCATTCTTATCTTGTTTAGAGAGTTGGCTTGTTGCACTGAGTTGTGTGTCTTGCATGATTAGGTAATTGAGGTTGCTATTTAAGTATAGTAGTAACTTGCAATAATTTTGAGGTATTGATTTGAGTAATGTTTGGACTATTGGTGTCAAGAGCTTGAGCCTATTAGTGATAGGTGTTATATTTTGTGAAATCCGTGTGTATTTTCGAAAACTAAAAAAATTAGTTGAGGACTCTACTACTAGATGGATCGCTAACCTGTGGAGGGGTTGGAATATATAGAGTACCCTCACATTATCATGGGTCGAGGATGAGAAAGGATAACCAAACCCCCAAACACTCCTCCTCGGGGTACTTGTCTCTTTGTGAATCTCCTAACTAGATAGAGAGTTACCGATAATAAAAGTGCATGAGTTCTTCGGACTAATGCGAGTATTCGATTGTTGGCACTTCCACCATCCATATTTTGCTAGCCTCTTCGGTACCGTGCATTGCCCTTTCTCATCTTGAGAGTTGTCGCAAACTTCGCCAGTGCATCCAAACCCTTGGCATGATATGATGTGTCATCATAAGCCTCATTATATCTTTCCTCAAAACAGCCACCATACCTACCTATTAAGGCATTTCCATAGCCTTTCCAAGATACATTGCCATGCAACATCCACCATCTCATGACTTGATCTTCATGTTACATGCTTTTGCTTGATCCAGGAGCCGCATGCTAATTCGGCCTTGCCCTTATTATTGCTACATGACGCGCTAGTTTCATTGCATATCCTGCTACACTCGCATAGGCATACATTTGCATACATCATGATAGTTTTCATTTGTCTTTATGTTGAGTACTTCTTATAAAGTGCGAAGATCTTTTTTTTATTCTTGTAAAACATAGAGTGTTTCCCTTAAGTGAGGAAAAGATCCCAAAGAGGACAAATTAATAGATACCAAAAGAGGACACATGAAAAGATCCCAAAGAGGACAAATGAGAGATAAATAGAAAGAGCCAAAGAGGCCACAAAAAAAAAGAAAAAAAAAAGAAATCAAAAGAGAGAAGGGGCCAACAATGCTATTCCTTTTGAAAGATCCACACTCGTACTCCATTGTTATATTTGTACTCCATAGAGATTATAATTCATGCATAACTATGTGGGGACCCTTACACTATAGAAGTAGAACTTGGCTTGTATATTCCAATGATGAGCCTCCTCAAATGAGCTCTAGGTCTTGATGAGCAAGCAAGTTGGATGCACCCCCACTAGTTCCATTGGAGAGCTTACCTTAGCTCATATGTGCATCTGTTGCATGGCAATCCCTACTCCTCACATCATATCTATCATTTGTCTTTCTCTCGCCTATGGTTGTCCTCATTGATGTGAGCCTTTCACACCTTTTTTGTCTTTCTTCCCCATCATGATTCTCTTTGCCATCCTAAGTGCAAACATATCTTGCTTGCGCTCATCCATTGCATGAGTGCTCAAAGTTGAAAGGGAGAGGATCATTTTGACTTGTGCCTGACTACTGGTCTGGGGATGAGTCAAAATAAGATTCCGAAGGAGACCAAGTGTGAAGTTTTAGTAGATTGAGTTCTCAATTAAACTATATAATATTTTTTACGCTCTAAACCCATCTCCCACTTCTTGCACGCAAACACCATTTGGAGCCATTCGAATCACGGACAGCGAGAGCACTTGCACCTTTATGTTATTACTTTGCTAATTTCAATACTAGATATAGACTCTTGCTTGTTATTGTCTTGACTTGAATTGCATACCTTACTTGGTTTATTTTTAACTTCTTATATGTGTATTAGCATGTCACAATAGAAATTATTTGTGTTATCATTTACCTACTCGAGGACGAGAAGGAATTAAGCTTGGGGATGTTGATACGTCCCAAAAGTATGTATAATTTCTGTTTGTTCCATGCTCATTTGGGGACATTGTTATATGTTTTGCTACACTTTTATACCTATTTACACATATTTGGACTAACCTACTAACTCAATGCACCAAGTGCCAGTTTTTGTCTGCCGATGTCTTTTTTGCAGGGACTTTTAACCCAATTTCCAAAGCCCCAATAAATCCGAGAAAAAAATATAAAAATGAGCGTGACTGAAGCTTCACGAAGCATCAAGTGGGGCCAGAGGGGAGCCAGGGCTCGCCCAGGCGGCCACCCTGCGTGGGCCACCTCCTGGTCGTGCCACCAGGCCCCATGGGTGGGGCCCACCCCCTCCGATGCGCTCCTTCGGCCTATATTTACCTCTCCGACCGAAAAGCCTATCATCATATCCAAAATCACGAATTTCTCCACCGTTCCGCCGCCGCAACGAGTCCGAGATCGGGAGCGCCAGAAGACCTCTTCCCGGCACCCTGCCGGAGGAAGGATTAACCTCCGGGAGCTTCTCCACCACCATGGACGCTCCCCGGACGTGCCGTGAGTAGTCCTGCTTGGATCATGAGTCCATGACCAGTAGTTATGTGTTGTCTTCTCTCCAAACTTGTGCTTCAATGCTTATCCCTTTTGTACTTGCTGTTGTTATGCTGCGTTTGCTGGGATATGATGGATTATGAGATTATGTTCAGATTGCGATGATTTATATATTTGGTTCTTATTTTATATTATGTTCTTGAGTAATTCATGCATGTTCTCTGTTGCTTTTTATTGCTTTGGCCGGGTAGTTGATTGTAACTCCAAGAGGGAGCGTTATGCATGATTGTGGGTTCAGGCCCCCTGATGTCTAGCTTGAGTGACAAAAACATGAGACTAGGGGATGCGCTATTGCCACCAGGGAGAAAACAACGGTGCTTGTAACCACGGTTGCAAGGATTGTTTACCTTACGCAAAGTTCGTTAATGCAGCTGTCCGTTGCTTTGAGTTTACACTTTGGGTGAGGCTCGCAACTTAATACTAGCGAGATGTTCTAGATAGATATCTCAAGGTGGATGATTAGAGAGTAGATGCTGATGGATAAATTGTCTTGCCATACTGCCCATTACTTTTGAGCCTCTAACTTTCTAGTAGCATGATTAGCATTGCGGCGCGTTTATAATTCTGTTAATTGCCCATCTGTAATTTGTTCACCCAACATAGTTGTTTATCGTCTTTTGGGAGAGAGACATCACTAGTGAACATCATGGGACTCCGGTCCATATTTCCACCATTGTTTACACCTCCATCATTTACTGCTTTTAATTACTTTTCTCTTGCAATCACTATCACTATTCCCACTTGTGTTTTGATCCTTTGCAAACTACAAGGACAGAGAGATTGAAAACCTCCCTGAACTAGTTGGGAGCAAATTTATTTGTTGAGTGTGCAGGTCCACGTCTTTTGCTAGCGCCAGAGCAGTGGACACCTACTTGTTGATCCTAGCGCCAGAGTCCTCCTGGTTCGATAAGCCTTACTGTCCCTGTGTAAGGGAAATCTGCTGCTGACTACATCTCCACCTTCCACTTGGGGTAACTAATGAGGGGCGAGAAGTATATGCATCAACTCGTCATCACTCCTCCAACCACTTTTAGTAGATGTCTGTACCCAGACATGATATGCTTCCGCTTGTTGCTTGTATGACTTGAGTGCTGGGTCATGTGACCCCTGTTTGTAATATCATACTATGTTGGCTCTTATGAGTCTTTATTAAATGCTTGGGTCATAGAGTTATGTTGTGATGCCATGTTGTATCTACACATACCGTGCATGTTTTGTGTATGTTTGAAATGCATTGGTATGTGTGGGATTCGACACCTAGTTGTGTGCCTTTAGTAGTACTCTTTATGGGGAAATGCCTCTGTTCTTCCACCGAGCCTTGGTAACTCGCTACTGCTCCGGACACATTAATTGAACAACATGTATCCTTCTTTGCTGATGTGTCTGTCCCCTCGGGACAATGTCACACGGTCTAATGGAGTACTTATAGCTTGCTACGACTCGTCTACACACGTTGTTGATCGACACCTGCTTTGTTGGGTTATGTATGCATGTCCCTGTACGGATGTGCCACTTGGGTTTATAACTAGTCATGTCAACCCATGTTCTTTGTCGTTCGAATGCTAGCGACACATTCATATACGTGACCCAAAAGACGCAAACGGTCCCGACCAAGGTAAGGTGGCAGCCGTGGAGTTTACTGTGCGTGAGGCCGCAAAGTGATATGATGTGTTACATGTTGGGTTCTTATGACTTAGGATCAGAGTCCCGGCAACTTTGGTATCAGAGCTTGACTGCCTTTAGGATAACCAAGCCAAAATGGTCGATGTTGAGTCTAGCAACTCTTTAGTTACATAAGGGAATTGCTTGTGAACAGGAACGTAAGGCTATTTTACTCCTTTCCTTGTGTCATTCTTGTTCTGAGTCACCCTCTTCTTTATTCTACGGATATTAGGAAACTAGGCTTTCCCATCTATCTACCTAGATGACGAGTTACTATGTTGGAGACTTATAGGAAAGTTGTGGTATTCCTCGATCGATGTCTCCATAGGAATTCATTGTTATGTTGTCAGTTTTCATGCAGGTTGCCTCATATTTCATGCCTGTACAGTCGTTATGTTGTCTGAGTTATCCAAGGGTTATAAAATCTGATGCAATTGCAAATTACTTCCTCCTATTCTCGATGTCTTTTTGGCCATACAAAGCACACCAATTCTTGTGTGGAAGTACTTTATTACCTCGACGTATTGTTGAAGTATTAGGAAACCAAGTTACCTTGGAAAACCACCCAATAGTCTAGTTGTATTTTTTGTTTCCATTGTGATAATTTTGGCCCTCATTATCGAAAACATCCCGTGATGTTATTTAGTCAGTAGGTATTCTATTTCTGGGTTTTTGAATCCATGAATCATTCTGCTCACTCATGTTGATAGTGTTCCTTGTTCCTTTTGGATGACTAGTAACCTTGTTATAGTTTTCAAGGTTTGTGGTACATCATTTTTCCACTACCATGAACCATCCTGGCAGAAGTTCTTCACGAACTAAATGATCATAATAAGAGTGCTCTTGATGAGTTCTTGACACGTCTCCAACATATCTATAATTTTTTATGGTTCCATGCTATTATCTTGTCAACTTTGGATGTTTTGTATGCATTTTATATCTTTTTTGGGACTAACCTATTAACTCGGTGCCAAGTGCCAGTTCCTGTTTTTTCCATGTTTTTGACCCTTTTCAGAGAAGAATATCAAACGGAGTCCAAACGGAATAAAATCTTCGGAATGATTTTTTCCGGAACATAAGATACGCAGGGAACTTGAGAACCAAGGCAAAGGCTCCAAGGGGAGGCCACAAGCCCCCTAGCCGCGGCCTGGGCGGGCCACGCCTACCAGGATTGTGGGCCCCCCATGGCTCCTTTGCCCTACCTCTTCCGCATATAAATTCCGTAAAAATCTGAAACCACGGGACAGAGCCACGAAAATACTTTTCCGCCGCCGCAAGCTTCTATCTCCGCAAGATCCCGCCGGAGGGGGATTCGTACACAGAGGGATTCTTCATCAACACCATTGCCTCTCCGATGATGCGTGAGTAGTTCACCACATACCTTTGGGTCCATAGCTAGTAGCTAGATGGCTTCTTCTCTCTCTTGGATCTTCAGTACAAAGTTCTCCATGATCTTCATGGAGATCTATCCGATGTAATCCTCTTTTGCGGTGTGTTTGTTGAGATTCGATGAATTGTGGATTTATGATCAGATTATCTATGATTATTATTTGAATTTCCTTTGATCTCTTATATGCATGATTTCGTATCCTTGTAATTCTCTTCGAGTTGTGGGTCTCGTTTGGCCAACTTGATCTATAATTCTTGCAATGGGAGAAGTGCTTGGTTTTGGGTTCATACCGTGCGGTGTCCTCACCCAGTGACAGAAGGTGTAGCGAGGCACGCATTGTGTTATTGCCATCAAGGGTAAAAAGATGGGGTTTATATCTATTGCATGAATTTATACCTCTACATCATGTCATCTTGCTTAAGGCGTTACTCTATTTGTTATGAACTCAATACACTAGATGCATGCTGGATAGCGGTCGATGTGCGGAGTAATAGTAGTAGATGCAGAAAGTATCGGTCTACTTGTCTCGAACGAGATGCCTATATGTATGATCATTGCCTTAGATATCATCATGACTTTGCGCGGTTCTATCACTTGCTCGAGAGTAATTCGTTCACCCACCGTAATATTTGCTATCATGAGAGAAGCCTCTAGTGAACACTATGGCCCCCGGTTCTACTTCACATTATATTTTCAGCTCTACACTTTTACTTTCACTACTACAAAAACAACTACAGCCAATATGGACACTAATGGCGCACTATACATGTGGTGCGCCATTAGTAAGCAAAACAGTAATGGCGCACCAGGTGAAAAATGCGCCATTACTAAGTTTGACCAAGGTTTGACCCAGTCATACACATAGTAATGGCGCACTTTGTATATGTGCGCCATTACTAAGTTGACATAGTAATGGCGCACCTTTAATAAGTGCGCCATAACTATGTGTATGACTGGGTCAAACCTTGGTCAAACTTAGCAATGGCGCACTTTGTAAAGGTGCGCCATTACTATGTCAACTTAGTAATGGCGCACCTATACAAAGTGCGCCATTACTAACTTTGACCAAGGTTTGACCAAGTCATACACAAAGTAGTGACGCACTTTGTGAAGGCGCGTCATTACTAATGCAACCCCCCTCCCCCGTGGACCGCCTTTTCAGTTTTAAAAAAGATAAAAGAAAATGATGGAAATGTCAAAAAAATAAAAGAAAATAAGTTTCCCATGTGATATGTGGTCTAGTTGTTGAGAAAATTTACAAATATGAATTTCGACTTTATTTGCAAAATCTCTCTCGAATTTAGTAAAATGGGCATAAATTTTGCATACGAACTCGGATTAAATTGTTTTTTATATGAAAAATCATCTACTCGAAAAGTTACATCAAAATTCAATCAGGGGACCCGTTTTGAAGATTTTTAGAATCTCCAAAAACCTAACAAAAAAAAAGATACGGGGCTTTTAAGATCTTGAGGGGGGAAATGGAAATTTTTTTGAACTTAGTAATGGCACACCATTCGCTAGGTGCGCCACTAGTAACAGGAAAAAAAATTGGATTCGAATTTTTTTTGGAAAAAATGTTCAAAATATGATACGTAATATGATCAGGAAGTTTGAAATATTTTTTCAAAATTTCATCACACTCATAACATGAACAAAGTCCTAGACATCAACAAGGTTTAATAGGATTGATATGATAGATATATCAACAAGTGCATGTTAAGTGAGGTGGTGCTGGGGTTGGATAGAACCAAGAAGTTAGGCATGCTGGGGATGGAGTAGTGTGAGGATGGGTGACCTTCCAGGAAGTTTGACCATGGAGTGCGATTTAACTTGAGATTAAGCATATTGATCCGAGGTTAAGCCATAGTGACTCGAGATTAAGAAAAAAAGGGAAAATTGATTTTTTTTGTTAAAATGGCGCACATACAGTGCGCCATTAATAGGCAAAATAGGTGTGCTACTAACAACCTTTTTTCTAGTAGTGTTTGTTGCACTTTCCACCTTCAGATCTCACCTTGCAATTAACCGTGAAGGGATTGACAACCCCTTTATAGCGTTGGGTGCAAGTTTGTTTGTTTTTGCGCAGGTACATTGGTGACTTGCCTTGATACTCCTACTGGATTGATACCTTGGTTCTCAAACTGAGGGAAATACTTACTGCTACTGGGCTGCATCACCTTTCCTCTTCAAGGGAAAAACCAACGCAAGCTCAAGAGGTAGCCAGAAGAATTTCTGGCGCCGTTGTCGGGGAAGATTAAGTCAAGAATAGTCTCCCGTCAACGTGCCAATTTCTGGCGGCGTTGCCGAGGAGTATCAAGTGAAGAATAGTCTTCCTTCAACGTGTCAATTTCTGGCACCGGGGATTATTCTAAGTGAAGCTTATCCAAGTAACTGTCGCAAACTCATCTCTTGCATTTACTTTTTTGCCTCTCGTTTTCCTCTCCCCCACTTCTGAAAAACAATAATTTACAAAAATATTTGCCTTTTTCGTTCGCCCTTTTCTTTCGTTTGCCTTTCCTTTGCTTGTGTGCTATGTTTCTTCAATATGCTTGCATCTTCGCTTGCTGAAAATCTATTGATATGGATCCTCATCCACTTGCTGATCTCTTTAAGAGATCCAATTATGTTGAACCAGTTGCTAGTGAGTTGAGTGCACTTGACTATATTTATGGAGTTTTGCTTGAGATGCATGAATCTGAAAAATTGTGATGAAGAAATTTATGAAGTGATTCACGAGGGCTCCTTGAATGAAAATCATGATTGCAATGGTTTCACTATAAATCCTATTAGTGCCAATCATGCTAAAAATATGCAAAACCCTAAGCTTGGGGATGCTAGTTTTGCTATGTCCACTACTTGTTGCAATAATCATGATTGGGGTAATGATTTTTCTTACGATCTTGAAATTTTTTTAAGCCTCATGATGAATATGATATTTGCAATAATATTGAATGTGGGTTTGGAGAAGTCATGACTTTAGTTGATGATAATTCCACTATTTTTGAAGAGCGTCAACTTTGCATGCATGTGGATCATAAAAAAACCCTATGTGATAGCTATATTGTTGAATTTGATTATGATCCCACGTGTAATTGTTACAAGAGAGGAAAATATTGTGGTAGAAACTTTCATATCACTAAATTACCTCTCGTTTTGTTGAGATTGATATTGTCTCTTTCTTCTTCCTTGCATATGGTAGTTATTGCTTGTCTTGATAATTTGTTTCCCTATAAAATGCCTATGCATAGAAAGTATGTTAGACTTAGATGTGATTTTCACATGCTTTATGATGCTCTCGTTGTGCTTCAATTCTTGTCTTTTGTGTGAGCATCATTTAATTATCAATGCATAGCTAAGGGCGTTAAACAATAGCGCTTGTTGGGAGGCAACCCAATGAATTTATCTTTGCTTTTTTTGCTTTCTGTTTTGTTGTGTCCACACCATCATAATTCTGTTATGATTGTGTTTTTTGTGTTTGAGCCAAGTAAGACCTTTATGACTAGTTTTGGTGATGGTTGTTTGATCGTGCTGAAAAAGACAGAAACTTTGCGCTCACCAAATTATTTTTCATTCCTATCCAGAAAGAGATTTTGAGTTGATTCTTTTTGATGCTGGTTGATATGCCAATTTCCCTAATTGTCGTAAGTTTTCAGAATTTTTGAGATACCAGAAGTATACGAAGTATACATATTGCTACAGACTCGTCTGTTTTTCATAGATTCTGTTTTTGTTGTGTTCATTGCTTATTTTCATGAAACTATGGATAGTATTGGGGGTACTAGCCATGTAATAGTGAGAATACAGTAATATAACACCAATCTAAATAGAAATCAAGATTACTACTGTACCTAAAGAGTGGTGGTTTGTTTTCTTGTGCTAATGATATCACGAGTTTCTGTTTAAGTTTTCTGTTGTGAAGTTTTCAAGTTTTGGGTGATGTTCTCATGGACAATGGGATAAAGAGTGGAAAGAGCTCAAACTTGGGGATGCCCAAGGCATCCCAAGCCAAATTCAAGGACACCAAAAAGCCTAAGCTTGGGGATGCCCCGGGAAGGCTTCCCCTCTTCCGTCTTAGATCCATCGGTAACGTTACTTGGAGCTATATTTTTATTCAGCACATGATATGTGTTTTGCTGGGAGTGTCGTGTATTATAGGAGTCTCTTGTTTTTGTGATGTCACAATCATCCTTGTTGCACACCTTTTTGAGAGAGACATGCATTCATCGTGAATTTGCTAGAATACTCATTGAGCTTCGCTTATATCTTTTGAGTTAGGCAATTTAGCTCGCATGTGCTTCACTTATATCTTTTGAGCTAGATAACTTTGCTCTAGTGCTTCACTTAGATCTTTTTAGAGCATGGCGGTATCATATTTTGGAGAAATAAGAACTCTCGATCATCACATATATCTTTTTGAGAGTGCTCTCTCTGAGTAACTTGGTAATTGGTTTCTGCTATGAAAGTAGTCCTAAAGATGATAGGCATCCAAAGAGGATATAATAAAAACTTCCATATTCATGTGCATTTATTAGTAAAGAGAAGTTTGATTCCTCTCAATTAGTTTTGGGACATGGATATGGTAATATTAGAGTTATGTTAGTAGGGTGTTATGAATCTAGAAATACTTGTGTTGAGGTTAGTGATTCCCGTAGCATGCACGTATGGTGAACCGCTATGTTAGGAAGTCGGAGCATAATTGATTTATTGATTTTCATCCTTTGTGTGGCGGTCGGGATCACGCGATGGTTAACACCTACCAACCCTCCCCCTAGGAGTACGCGTTTAGCACTTTGTTTCGATTACTAATAAAACTTCCGCAATAAGTATATGAGTTCTTCATGACTAATGTGAGTCCATGGTATAGATACACTTTCAACTTCCACCGTTGCTAGCCTCTCAACTTTCGCCGGTGCACAAAACCACCATATACCTTCCTCAAAACATCCACCATACCTACCTATTATGGCCTTTTCATAGCCATTCCGAGATATATTGCCGTGCAACTCCCACCGTTCTGTCTCATGACTTATGCCGTCACTTTCATATTGCCATTGCATGATCGTAAGATAGCTAGCGAGATGTTTCAACGTCATACGCTAAGCTAGATCGTTGCACATCCCGGTACACTACGAGAGGCATTTCCTATAGAGTCATCATTGCTCTAAGTATTGAGTTGTGAGTAAATAAAAGTGTGATGATCATCATTATTTGAGCATTGTCCCATGTAAATAAAAAAAAAGAGGCCAAAGATGCCCACCAAAAATAAAATAAAATAAAAAAAGAGGCCAAAGAGCCCAAAAAAAGATAGAAAAAGAGAGAAGGGACAATGCTAATATCTTTTTCCACACTTGTGCTTCACAATAGCACCATGTTCTTCATGATAGAGAGTCTCTTGTTTTGACACTTCCATATACTAGTTGGAATCTTCATTATATAACTTGGCTTGTATATTCCAATGATGGGCTTCCTCAAAATTGTCCTAGGTCTTCGTGAGAAAGCAAGTTGGATGCACACCCACTAGTTCTCCTTTTGAGCTTTCACACACTTATAGCTCTAAGTGCATCCGTTGCATGGTAATCCCTACTCATTCACACTTATAGCTCTATGTCCATAGCCCTTTGATATGCCGAGTCGATGTGGCCATCTCCTCCTTTTTGCCTCACAACCTCCACCACACTCTATTTCACCTACAGTGCTATATCCATGGCTCACGCTCATATATTGCGTGAGAGTTGAAAAAGGTTTGAGAAAGTAAGAGTGCGAAAACAATTACTTGGCCAATACCGGGGTTGTGCATGATTTAAATTCATTGTGTGGGGATGATGGAGCATAGCCAGACTATATGATTTTGTAGGGATAACTTTCTTTGGCCTTGTTATTTCGAAAGTTCATGATTACCTTGCTAGTTTGCTTGAAGTATTATTGTTTTCATGTCAATGGCAACTATTGTTTTGAATCTTACGGATCTCAACATTCATGTCACATGAAAGAAGTTGCAAAGGACAAATATGTTAGGTAGCATTCCACATCAAAAATTCAGTCTTTATCACTTCCCTACTCGAGGACGAGCAGGAGTTAAGCTTGGGGATGCTTAATACGTCTCCAACGTATCTATAATTTTTTATGGTTCCATGCTATTATCTTGTCAACTTTGGATGTTTTGTATGCATTTTATATCTTTTTTGGGACTAACCTATTAACTCAGTGCCAAGTGCCCGTTCCTATTTTTTCCGTGTTTTTGACCCTTTTCAGAGAAGAATATCAAACGGAGTCCAAACGGAATAAAATCTTCGGAATGATTTTTTGCGGAACAGAAGATACGCACGGAACTTGAGAACCAAGGAAAAGGCTCCCTAGGGAGGCCACAAGCCCCCTAGCCACGGCCTGGGGGGCGCCTACCGGGCTTGTGGGCCCCCCGTGGCTCTTTTACCCTACCTCTTCCGCCTCTAAATTCCCTAAAAATCTGAAACCACGGGAGAGAGCCACGAAAATACTTTTCCGCCGCCGCAAGCTTCTGTCTCCGCAAGATCCCATCTGGGGACCGTTCTGGTGCCCTGCCGGAGGGGGGATTTGGACACGGAGGGCTTCTTCATCAACACCATTGCCTCTCCGATGATGCGTGAGTAGTTCACCACAGACCTTCGGGTCCATAGCTAGTAGCTAGATGGCTTCTTCTTTCTCTTGGATCTTCAATACAAAGTTCTCCATGATCTTCATGGAGATCTATCCAATGTAATCCTGTTTTGCGGTGTGTTTGTCGAGATCTGATGAATTGTGGATTTATGATGAGATTATCTATGATTATTATTTGAGTTTCCTCTGATGTCTTATATGCATGTTTTCATATCCTTGCAATTCTCTTCGAGTTGTGGGTTTCGTTTCGCCAACTTGATCTATAATTCTTGCAATGGGAGAAGTGCTTGGTTTTGGGTTCATACCGTGCGGTGTCCTCACCCAGTGGCAGAAGGGGTAGTGAGGCACACATTATGTTGTTGCCATCAAGGGTAAAAAGATGGGGTTTATATCTATTGCATGAATTTATCCCTCTACATCATGTCATCTTGTTTAAGGCGTTACTCTGTTTGTTATGAACTCAATACACTAGATGCATGCTGGATAGCGGTCGATGTGTGGAGTAATAGTAGTAGATGCAGAAAGTACCGGTCTACTTGTCTCGGACGTGATGCCTATATGTATGATCATTTCCTTAGATATCATCATGACTTTGTGCGGTTCTATCAATTGCTTGACAGTAATTCGTTCACCCACCGTAATATTTGCTATCATGAGAGAAGCCTCTAGTGAAAACTATGGCCCCCAGGTCTACTTCACATCATATTTTCAGCTCTACACTTTTACTTTGTTGCACTTTCCACCTTCAGATCTCACCTCGCAATTAATCGTGAAGGGATTGATAACCCCTTTATAGCATTGGGTGCAAGTTTGTTTGTTTTTGCGCAGGTACATTGGTGACTTGCCTTGATACTCCTACTGGATTGATACCTTGGTTCTCAAACTGAGGGAAATACTTACTACTACTATGTTGCATCACCCTTTCATCTTCAAGGGAAAAACCAACGCAAGCTCAAGAGGTAGCAGTTCTCTACTCCATATTATGATTCTGCCAATTCTGCCTTTCTGCATGGATTATGTGGAAGAATTATGTTGAACTCATTCGACATGCTAATCTATGCATCAATAGCTCAGAAAATCTTAGTGTTTTTGACTTGCCCCTCTTTAGTTGTATTGTGACCTTCATCTATTATAGGCTAGTCAAGAGTAGTTGTGCATTCGTGTCATCGCTACCTTTTATTCATGTGGTTTGTCGAGCCATTCTATTTCAGAATGACTCGGAGAAGCAAACTCGAGTACCTCATCCATTTCTTGGATTGGGTCAAAGCAGTTGTATTCCATAGAAAAATGCCAACCCAGCTTTCATTCCGTTCTACCTTGGAGTATTACCCTCTTCATGTCAAGGTTGTCATGAGGATTGCACTCCTCTTATGAACTATTGATACAGTGATGCTCCTTGCCATCATTATTCATTTCTCGATGTCCGTGTCGGTTGTAACTGGAATGTCAACAAGTGAACTATGATCTGTGCAATCAATACTTCTAGCAATTCTATTGATTGGAAGTTAATGGACAATAAATTCATTCTTAGCATGTTGGTTACTGAATCACCATTCGAAGTTTGATTGTGCTATCTAGTCCATCTTTCCTAGTGTACTTTTCGATCAATGAGTTAGGATTGTGTCAATCCCTCACTCTATTGATCCTATCATCTTGCCTTGAAAAGCGAGATTTTCTCGACCTTAATAACATATCGGTAGTTCATGATTTTCCGAATATCTTGTCGGAAATATTACCGGGTTGTTCTCTCACCGTTGTGTTGAGCTCGTGATCGAGTTGGTGTTCCTATAAACCACCCCTTCTCCAAGAATCCGTGTTGGATACCCGTGGAGCTAGTTGGTTAAGCTAAATAACAACTTGGAGAGTTGGAAGATAAAAGCTTTGCCTAACTTAGTTCATTATAAAGGGATATCTTGTGTGTGATTGTGTGTGTTGAAGAAATATGATACTCTCATCGATTGATTCTTGTGGTCAATTGTTGCACCTATCGTCGTGTCCAATCTTTGATTTGAGTGTGAGCTATCGTCAAATCAAAATCAGAACCAAAGATCTTCTTAATGTTGTCTTACTCGTGGTTGTTTTCCTCGAACATACACCATCATATCTTCTGGTCTGACCAATACTACCGCATTGTTCACATAGTAGTGGAATTTCCTTTATATATGGAAACCTTGAGGAACTGTTGTTGAGCCCATCGATAACATTCTTTATCCTCTTCATGATTTTTTGAACATCATGCTAGTGTTGGAAACTTTTGTAGGCAATATCTTCGTGTTCCGTACATGAAATATATGTTAGGTGTAAGAAGTGACTTTCTCTAATTGATGTGCATATGATGCAAGTTATCGCCGTGAATTAGATAGAAGTTATTTTACTTCCTCTAGAATCTTCCCAAGTTAGTCACGCACGTGCGAAGTATTCTATGGTTTGATAGACTAATCATCTCCACTCCATATGTAATTCCTAACAAACCAAGCCACTAATTGATTTGTATAAGGAAAAGAAGTTCTTTCATAAGAGCTAATCTGAATTTATGTAAGGACTTCGACATCCGCAATGATGGTTCCCACCTAGAACTCGGTAGTGTTTTGTGGTAAGACTTTTACGTGATCATGCTTGATGGGGTTATAGTCCTAGGGTAGGGTCATAGGCCTGTCACGTAGGTCCTACCCAAGGACTACCCCTCACAAAGGACAAGGCCCTTAGTCAGTTCTGACTGAATTAAGGAGTCCCCATCATCTAGTCGGTAACAGGTCCTCGACCATCCAGTCGGAGATTAACATTCGGAGGATATCAAGCTAACCGACTGGATACCACTCGGTACATCGTAACCCCCCTGGAGGGAAACGGTCGTACGTTTCCAGGTGCATTTATTAGCATTTAGGGCGTACGTTACCGGTAACGTACACATTCAATCCCCACTACTCCACCCGTGTACCGGAACCGTTGTGGAGGGCAGCGCACTCTATATAAGCCACCCTCCCCCACTGGTAGAGGGGTTAGCAACTCATTGTATTCCATATTTCCACTCGACAACAAGCTCCCTGAGCACTGAGACGTAGGGCTATTACCTCCACCGTAGAGGGGCCTGAACTCATACAACCTCGCCGTAGCTAAGGCTCTGCCCATCCTTTTCGTACCCTACACATCTACTGTCAGGCTTATACCCACGACAGTTGGCGCCCACCGTGGGGCAGGCGTCTAAGCGACTTCCGGGGAGTTTGCGACTACTTCCTTTCGTCATGTCGTCCGGCGGAGATTCGAGCATGGGTCACCAGATCTTCTTCGGCGCTCTCTCCTTCATCGTCGACGATTCGGCGTGGCTTCGGGATGCTCCTCTCGACGTCGAGGCGCTTCCCCGTCGCGGGGCTACGAACTTCCGTGCCGGCGCCCGCGGCATTCTTCTTCTCAAGGAGTCGGCTCCGGTGTCGACCTACACCGCCGTCGCGCGCCGCAACAAGCGGTCCCGCCGTCCGCGGCTCCAGCGTTGGGTGCAATATGCCCAGGCGCGCCAGAACGCATCTACACAAGTGGCGGTTCTTGAGTCAGTTGTGATTGCCCCGCCATCCCAGCGCTCGGGCTCGGTTCCGACTGAGTTTCCTTCCGAGTACGCGGGTCGCGGGCCTGCAGCAGAAGTACACATGGCCAATTCCCATGAAGATCCCCATCAAGCTGGCCGAAACGAGCACGAGATCGGCGAAACGTCCGGCGCGCGCCGTTCGCCTCACCGTTCTGCCAGTCGACACACTCGGCGGAGCAACATGGAACTGTTCCGCACACCTCTCCTCAACTTGGCCGCGGCTGCCAAGATAGCCGATTCCCTCCAGCCGACTGATTCAGAGGCTGGTAGAGGAATCGAGCAGATCCGAGCCCTGTTGCACATGGCGCAGCAGCAAAATTCGGCGGTCTCCTAGTCGCACAATAGGATCTACAATAGTTCTGTTCATGCGAATACGCATCGGTCAGTTCATAGCCCTGGTTCTCATCAGCGACACAGAGGAGGCAGTCGTTCCATAAACCCCGAAGATCGTCGCCGTTCACGCACCCCTCTGCGAGGTGGGCCCTACGGGCCCCGACATCATGATGATCGGCGTTCAGTCGGCGACACTTACGACCCAAGGCCCGACGCAAGAGGGCACATCGCCCAACGGAGGGTCGACAGGGGCCGAGCCCACCGCGATGGTCATGATATTGACCGTCCGAGTGGAAGCAGGACCATCGTTTCTGGTCCCGAGTGTTTCAGTCGAGCCATCCGTTCGGCTGACATCCCTCCCAACTTCCGATTGGCGACGGGAATTAGCAAGTTTACAGGGGAGTCCAAGACAGAAACGTGGCTGGATGATTACCGAGTGGCAGTCCAGATCGGAGGAGGAGACGACCATGTCGCCATGAAGCACCTCCCTCTGATGCTCGACGGCTCGGCGCGAGCGTGGCTGAACCAGTTGGCCCCCTCAAGCATCTACAGCTGGGCAGATCTGGCCCGAGTGTTCATCAGGACCTTCGAAGGGACGTGCAAGCGCCCTGCTGGCCTTGTGGAGCTCCAGCACTGCGTCCAGAAGCAGAATGAGCCCTTGCGTGACTTCATTCAGTGCTGGAAAACTCTCTATCACACGGTGGAGAACGTCACCGAGCATCAAGCAGTCTATGCCTTCATGGCAGGCGTACGGTACAGGGATCTGTACCTGAAGTTTGGCCGAACAGGCGACATCTCCGTGAGCAAGATGATGGAGATAGCAACACGCTATGCAAATGGCGAAGAAGAGGACCGCATCCGAAGTGGCAAGCACAAAACAGTCACTGATGGAGATGGGGGCAACACTCGGAAGCAGAAGCAGAAAGCTCCGACCGCTCCGCAAGCAGAAGCTGCAGCCGTAACCAATGCCAAGTTCAAGGGCAAAGGGAAGGCTCAGTTCACCCCCAAGAAGAAGCAGTTCAATAACCCCATCCTAGACCAGCCATGTCCGGTTCATACGAAGATGGATGAAGAGGGCAACCCCATATATGCGAAGCATACCACTCGACAGTGTCGCCTCCTGATCCAGGGGTTCAGCGAAGGGCAACCGAGTGAGAAGGACCATGAACAGGATGAGGAGGATAAGGAGGATCCATTCCCCCAAGTCCATGCAACCCTGATGATCTTTGCTGACGTCGAGAGCAAGAGTCGACTGAAGCTGGTGAACAGAGAGGTGAACATGGCCACCCCTACCAACCCCAAGTTCCTCAAATGGTCTCAGACTGCGATCACCTTCGACCAGTCAGATCATCCGGCACATGTACCCACCCCGGGAAGACAGGCTCTGGTCGTCGACCCGGTGGTAGAAGGAGTTCGACTGCGCAAAGTCCTCATGGATGGCGGCAGCGGCTTGAACATCATGTACGCCGACACACTCAAGGGGATGGGCATCCCGATGTCCAAACTAAGCGAGAGCAGCATGCAGTTCCATGGAGTCGTCCCTGGACGGAAGGCCAAGTCACTCGGCCAGATCGCGTTGGACGTCGTCTTCGGCTCCGACAAGAACTTCCGCAAGGAAAAGCTGACGTTCGAAGTGGTCGACTTCCAGAGCGCTTATCACGCAATTCTGGGTCGCCCAGCGTATGCGCACTTCATGGCCCGTCCATGTTACGTATACCTGAAGCTGAAGATGCCAGGCCCGAAGGGTGTGATCACCATCACACGCAATCGGCAGCGGGCTGAGGAGTGTCTGCAGCAGGGATCAAGAATCGCCGACCAGCAGATGGCCGTCCTCGAGCTTGACGAGTACAAGAAAATAATCGACCCTGCCGACCTGATGCGCTCGAAGAAGCCAGCTTGAGAGTCTGCATTTCAGTCGGCGCGAGAGACGAAGAAGGTCAGCATCCACCCGATGGACGCCACTGCTGCCCCGACGAACATCTCCACCACCCTCGATCCTAAATAGGAAGCCGAGCTCACCCAATTCCTCCGTGAGAACTGGGACATCTTCGCATGGAAACCCTCTGGCATGCCAGGTGTACCCAAGGAGTTGGCTGAGCACCGACTGCACGTGGATTCCACCGCTCGGCCCGTCCGAGAGCGCCTGCGCCGGTCCGCTGCGCACAAGAGGAAGGCAATCGGGGAAGAGGTGGCCAAGCTGCTGGCAGCCAACTTCATTCGCGAGGTTCACCACTCCGAGTGGCTCGCCAATGTTGTCATGGTGCCTAAGAAGGACAAGTCGCTCCGAATGTGGATCGACTTCAAGCATCTCAATAAGGTCTGCCCGAAAGACCATTTTCCGCTCCCCCGCATAGATCAAATTGTCGATTCGACTGCGGGTTGTGAGCGTCTGTCATTTCTTGATGCCTACTCGGGCTATCATCAGATCCGTCTGTATGGTCCCGATGAGTTAAAAACAGCCTTCATCACCCCATTCGGGTGCTTCTGCTACATCACTATGCCATTCGGTTTGAAGAATGCAGGAGCTACCTTTATGCGCATGATCCAAAAATGTCTCCTCGACCAGATCGGTCGGAATGTGGAGGCGTATATGGATGATATCGTAGTCAAGTCACGCAAAGGTTCCGACCTGCTGACTGACTTGGCAGAAACATTCGCCAACCTTCGTAGGTACGATATCAAGCTCAACCCCGCCAAATGTTCATTCGGTGTTCCCAGCGGAAAGTTACTCGATTTCTTCGTTTCCGAACGAGGGATCGATGTCAACCCCGAAAGATCAGGATCATCATCCGAATGCAGAGGCCGGTCAGAATACACGATGTTCAACGGCTCACAGGTTGCCTAGCGGCTTTGAGCAGGTTCATCAATCGACTCGGCGAGAAAGTGCTTCCTCTCTACCGACTCATGAGGAAATCAGATACCTTCGAGTGGACAGACGAAGCCCAAGTCGCATTCGACGACCTCAAAGTCCTACTTTCCACCCAGCCGATTCTTACTGCTCCGCTCAGTAAAGAGCCCCTTCTTCTGTATATCGCGGCTACAAATCAAGTCGTCATGACTGTTCTTCCAGTCGAACGAGAAGAAGAAGGCAAAGCATACAAAGTTCAGCGGCTAGTGTACTACATCTCCGAAGTCCTGACTCCTTCCAAGAAGAGGTATCCCCACTATCAAAAACTTATCTACGGGATTTACATGACTGCGAAGAAGGTGGCTCATTATTTCCAAGACCACTCGGTGTCTGTCGTTTCTGATGCACCATTGTCGGAAATTCTCCACAATCGAGACGCGTCAGGCCGAGTGGCGAAGTGGGCGATGGAGATGCTGTACTGCGATATCAAGTTCGAGGCCAAGAAAGCTATTAAGTCTCAAGCTCTGGCTGACTTCATAGCAGAATGGGTAGAACAACAACAACCGACCCACATCTGCTCGGCCCATTGGACAATCTGCTCGGCGCTGGCGTTGTGATCATATCACCAAAGGGCGACAAGCTCAAGTACGTGCTATAGATACACTTCGATTCCTCCAAAAACGAGGCAGAGTATGAAGCTCTCCTCTACGGGTTGCGTATGGCCATCTCACTTGGCGTCCGTCACCTGATGGTCTACGGCGATTCGGATTTGGTGGTCAATCAAGTGATGAAAGAGTGGGATGTCAGAAACCCCACCATGACTACATACTGCAATGCAGTGAGGAAGCTTGAGAAGAAGTTTGAAGGTCTAGAACTTCACCATGTTCCAAGACTGAAGAACCAAGCAGTTGATGAGTTGGCAAAACTCGGATCCACTCGGAGACCAGTCCCGAGTGACGTCTGCCTCGAGCACCTCCACCTCCCCTCAGTCAAAGAAGATCCTTTCACAGAGGAGCCGGTACAACCAAAGAGTTCAAAGGATCCGACTGAAGTCGATGTACCTGCTGTGGTTGATCTGGTCATCGAGATTCTTGCCGTCATCCCCGATTGGACTGTGCCGATCATTGCATATATCCTGATGCAGGAACTACCAGAAGACGAAGTCCAGGCCAGGCAGATAGTCCGCAGGTCGAAGTCGTTCACTGTCATTGATGGCCAATTGTACAAAGAAAGTATCTCAGGCGTTCTTCAACGATGCATCTCCCCAGAGGAGGGGCAGCTGATTCTGGAGGAGATATTCACTCGGGGACCTGCGGTCATCACGCTTCTTCGAGAGCAATTGTCGCCAAGGCATTCAGGGCTGGTTTCTTCTGGTTGCAGGCTAACGAGATGGCTAAAGATATGGTTGACCGATGTGAGGGCTGCCAGTTCTACTCCAATAAGTCCCACAAGCCGACGTCTACGTTGAAGACGATCCCTCTTGTGTGACCGTTTGCAGTGTGGGGATTAGATACAGTCGGACCATTCAAGACAGGCCAAGGGGGATACACACATCTGTTGGTGGCAGTCGACAAGTTCACGAAATGGATCGAAGCCAAGCCCATCAAGAAACTCGACGCCTCAACAGCCGTCAAGTTTATCAGGGACATCATCTCCAGATTCGGTGTACCTCACAGCATAATCACGGACAAAGGGACAAACTTTGACTCGGACAGATTCAAAGGTTTCTGTGCAAGCCAAGGTATCCGAGTGGATTTTGCTTCCGTAGCACATCCTCAATCCAATGGACAAGCAGAGCGGGCGAATGGGCTTATTCTTCAAGGTTTTAAGCCCCGACTCCTGCGAGAGGTGGGACACGCCGCTGGCGCATGGGTCACCGAGTTACCTTCAGTGCTTTGGGGACTTCGCACAACCCCGAACAGATCTACAGGGCGATCACCGTTCTTCCTCGTTTATGGAGCAGAAGCGGTCCTTCCGAGTGACTTGCTTCACAATGCGCCACGAGTCGAACTCTTCTCCGAAGCTAAAGCAGAACAAGCAAGGCAAGACGGAGTGGATCTTTTAGAGGAGGAGCGCGAGATGGCACTGACTCGCTCAACCATTTATCAACAAGATCTGTGGCGTTTTCACGCGCGACACGTCAGGAGTCGTACGTTCCAAGCAGGCGACCTGGTGCTCTGAGTAGATCAGCAAAGACCTCACAAGTTGGCTCCTGCCTGGGAAGGACGCTTCATCATCTCCAAGGTGCTGAACAATGGGGCATACAGACTCTACAACATCGACAGGGAGACAGACGAGCCGCGAGCATGGAACGGAGATATCCTGAAGCGCTTCTACAAGTGACCGTCGACTGAAGCAATGTAAAGAACAAGTATTGGTGAAATAATATAAAGGAGATTGAGTTTTTTGCAGGTTCAAAGTTCTTCCGAGGTCGCAGAGTCCGGTCTAAAAAAAAAGCTTAGCTGCGATCCAGAATCGCCTAAGTATAAACTTTCTCCGAGTGTGCACTTAACGTCACACTCGGGGGCTTAGCTGCTATCCAGAATCACCTAAGTATAAACTTTCTCCGAGTGTGCACTTTACGTCACACTCGGGGACTTAGCTGTGATCCAGAATCGCCTCAGTACTAACCTTCTCCGAGTGTGCACTTCACGTCACACTCGGGGGCTTAGCTGCGATCCAGAATCGCCTAAGTACTAACCTTCTCCGAGTGTGCACTTCACGTCACACTCGGGGACTTAGCTGTGATCCAGAATCGCCTAAGTATTAACCTTCTCCGAGTGTGCACTTCACGTCACACTCGGGGGCTTAGCTGCGGTAGCGACCCGACTCAAGACGAGTCAAGCCTCTGTGTTTCTGTGCCATCTCTGGATCAGTATGCTGGCACACACAGTACATCAATGTATATATCAAAGTGCAATCACATGTAAATAGCGTAAAATTGATATATACCTTAAATATCTCAGCGGAAGCGGTCAAGGGAGTGGAGTCCCAATAAACACCAACGGCAAGTTGAGTGTAGACCGCAACCCTGAATCGTACTCTTACTCGTCGAAGAAAAATATCTGCAACATAAGACGTTGCAGCCGTGTAGGTCAGCATATTGAATATGCCGGCAAGTCACATACGAGAGGGGTGAAAAGTAATCAACTATACTATATGCATATATGGCAGGTGGTGTTGTAAGTTTTGGCGTAAAGCAAATTTTCTCCTACAACAAGAGTGGGCTAAAAGCAAAATGTTACTACATTGTTGGTTGTTAACGAGATGGTTCCGCCAACCAGTTCTCGTACCCGAGTTGTCAATAATTACCCTCATCAAATATATAATGGTGTTGAGAAATCCAGATAACTTCAGTTCCTTTGGCTCAAGTTGTCCATGACCGTGGACATGGCTAATCGATTAGATTTGAGTACTCTGCAGAGTTTTGCAGACGTTCCCCACAAGATTTGATCGCCTCCGTGTATGTCCTCGCACTACAGGGTGTTTGAAGACTGGATGATCAAAACATGGTCTTTCAACGGGTCCCTCTGAATCCCTGTCGGTGCCCATCCATTCCTACCGTTCGTCTACATCTGCTAGCACCGCGTGTCCAGAGTCGCCGCGTTGTCCAACCAAGCCAGAGCCCATAATGACTTGTGGCTGTGCAGGTAAGCCTTGGGTCTTGAAAATATCCATCCGTCTCTTTGAGCCTGGGTGAAGCTTTCCGCAGGATGACATGGCCTCTCCAGCATCCCGGGCATCCACTGGGTTTTCCAGGGAGCCGATCAACCGTACTTCACCCAGTGTTGCATTGCGTTCGAGGTCTTGAAAATCTTGTCTTAGTCCGGTCTTGATTATTATATCAGCCTCGCATCACTCGTGGTATACACTCAACCGATAACCCGTCTACTTAAGCATATCATTAAGAAATTGTCGTCCCGGGGCCAAGTGTCGGGGTTGTTGTGTTCCTACCACATGATGCTACATCTTACACTAAAGTTTCCAAGTACCTAAGCAGCATACAATTGGGCATAGGATGGTAGAACTACAATGCATGAAACATAGGTGAAAGTATGATCAAAGTGACTTGCCTGTGATGTTGACGAAGAAAAATTTCTCGAGAAAATAACTTGATAGACTACTCGTCACTCTCCGATGAAAACTACATAGCAAACATAGCATTCACATAAGCACTCATACTAGCAATCATTCTAGCAATCAAAACAAAAGAGAGAGAGCGAATAAAAATCCGAAAGAAACTTCCGATAAGACTAGGGAGTCTTCTACTACGTCAAACACTATATAGTTTTGTCTAACAGAAAATATTAACAAAGAACTAATATATAAATCTAACTAAGATAAAATAAAGTGTTTTTCACAAAATCTTTTGAAAGTATTCCCAAACGGGATTTGAAACAACGGTGAAAACAATTGCACGTTACTACGGAGCTAGAATTGATTTCATTAAAACAAATAAAAATAAAATAACAACTCGTTGCAAAACTACTGTTAACTAACATGAGCAAACAATAATAATCTTTCTGAAATAATAAATAAAAATATTTTAAAACAAAAGTAGAAAAAGAATTAGCTGAAATCCTAACAGCGGTGAAACAGAAATTGTTTCACATGAAATAATGAATTAAGGTACTCAAACAAATCTGAAATTTTTACCACTGATACATAGGATCACTAGTGATCAGTACCAAAAGGAATCAAATTAAAAGCTATTTTTAAACTCCTGGAATAGGCAGAACAAGGTTTAAACTAAATCTGATCTAACTTATATTCTAAAATTTCAAACATAGACAAATTATACGTTTTTAAAAACTACAGGAAATTTGTGAGCTACTGGAAAAAGAATCAAAGTCATTGAACTTCGGGATCATAAGTTGTGGCCAAAACAAGATTGAAACTTGCTGTTTTTGCAATTTTGACGGAAAAAACTGATGCTATCTAGTACTAACACGTGGCAAGCTGCGGAGGTGTTTGTTTCTTTGTTTGGAGCTAACGTCCTATCTCTAACAAAGGTGCTGGTTAATTCCTAAGTGAAAATAAACCCATTGGTTTTTCTCACTAGACCGAAGGGGTACTAATGTTTTAATCTTAGCCGTTGCATGGGGATCTAAGGGCTAAGAATAGGATCAAAAGAAAAACAGAGAGAGAGAGAGAATCTACCTGCTGGCCGTGGCTGGCAATGGCCGTGGTGGAGGAGACGGCGTCGCCGGCGAGGGAGGAGAACCTCCGGGACGGCAGTGGCGTCGGGGAGGCGGCGGCGGTGTCCTTCTCCTCCGCGGGGAGGCGTCGGGCGGCTCGTGTGCTGCTCCTGGAGGCGAGGCCGAAGGGTGGCAGGCTGGTGCAGCTCGATGCTGCTGCTGCTCGTGGTGCAGCGACGGCGGGGTGGTGGAGGGGTGGCGGGGGTGGTGGCTAGGGGCTTGGTGGCGGTGGTAGGGTAGGAACGGGGTGGAGGAGGTGGTGGCTTATATAGGCCATGGGGGAAGGGAGTAAGGAAGGAGAGGGAGGCGGTGGAGGAAGAAAATCCCAGGAGGTGGCTCGGTTTGGTTTCTGGCAGGACAAAAAAAAGGAAGGAGGCGAGGAGGGAGGAGAGGTGACGTGGGAGAGAAAAAAAAGAGAGGAGAGGCAGAGAAAAGGAAGAGATCGCGGGGCTTGGGCAGGAGAAAAATAAGGGAGGAGAGGGAGTGCTGGGGAAAATAGGAAAGAGAGGGAGAGCTTCGGCTCGGTTCCTGGGCAGGAAAAAGTGGAGAGGGAGGAGAAGATGGGAGGTGACGTGGAGAAAAGGAGAGAGAGAAAAGAGAGGAGACGTGGGGAGGGAGAAAAAGGAGGCGGTGGGGCCTGGGCATGCTGGGCATGCATGCCTCGATGCATGGGCATGTGATTTGATTCCCAAGGAAAAAGGCTCGGGCCATTGGTGGTTAAAGAAAAAAAAGATTTTTCCTTTTTTTTAAACCTTTCCAAACAGAAAAATATAAAGGCCAAAGAAATAAAATAAATCAATATATTTATATAAGCCATTATATAAAAAGAATCAGAGAATAAACTCTACCCAAATAGCATTTTTCTAAAGCCAAAATAAAACTTTAGAAAAATTATTTTTTTCCAAAATCCCTAAAAGCATTATTTCTTTTTGCAAATAATTTTCAAATGATGCTCTAAGTTTGAGGTTGTAAATAACATTCAAAATGCCCGGGTATTTGAGGGTCATGTTCCTCCGCTCTTTTCTGTTTGACAGAATGCATTTTCCGGCATTTTGTTGCACGAAGAAAACGAATGAAAATGCAAAGAATTCAAATGCAAATATCTCTGTTCAAATTCCGTATAATTGAAGAAGTCATGTCATCTTCTCTCGTTGCTTTTAAAAGCTTTAATTTGAATTCACCGGAGAAGGGGAAAGTCATTTTATTCCCTCTCATTCAAAAGTTTCGAAAAGTTTCAAATTTCACACAAGTTTCAGTCACTCAACAAACAAACAATCAATCTAATAATTATATTAACATTCCAAAATTTATAATTTTGGGATGTTACAAACTACCACACTTAAAATGAATCTCGTCCTCGAGATTCGAAGAGGCTAGAAAGAAAGGTTAGGGTTTGGGTGTCTTCTAACAATTCCAATCTCCGGCAAGGTGGGATGCTACCACACTTAAAATGAGAGATATTGGTCCCTCAAAATGCTTTAACGATCCTCTGGGGTCTTGGCAACTGACACCGCACAGTCTTCATTTTAATTCCTTTGGTGATTGCTCTCTCGTTGATATAAACTTCTTCCGTCACTGGGTCTTCTTAACTCACAGTCTCGTGATCAATTCTAAATAACCTATCGATGGTTCTCATGGTGGTCTACCATTTGTGGTTATCCTGCAGAGAGAGGGGTCTTGGTTTCATCCTCACCGTAAAATTTCCTACGCGTGACAACAAATGCCATGTACATGGGCTTTCCTAGTACCATTCTAAGGCTTAAACAAAAGCTTCAAAGAACGTCGTCTCTCTCTATGGGTAAGTCTCTCAGATTTACCATTCCGAATAGCAAGATAAATGATAAGAGTAAGTCGTCATGGTGATCAATCCATTTCGCACCCAAATCATTTCTCTGTATAAGGTTTAGCAAATCTCGCATTCTAACACTTGGGCATCCTCACGAGCGTTGCAGAATTTCTCTTGTCCACGAACGAAGTACGGATAATCCATTGGTTCTGCAAGCTGAACGAAACATCTATCGTATCTTCACAACTCTCAGGTTTTTCGTATGCTCCTAAGAAAACGTTTGCTGATCCACCATAGCTTATCCCTTCATGCTCTTAGGATAACCTTCATGAAAATCTTGAGATGCTTCCTTGGTACGGGTTGTATTCCTTGAACTTATTTTCCTTGCCATTGGATTGTGTACCAACAAAAGTGTTTTTTTCCTCATATTAAATCTCTCCTCAAATTTCCAATTCCAATGTACACTATTCTTTTGTTGCCATCCCCATAGTTTGATATGATCCAACATTTCCTTCGACTGTATTCAGTGGGTTTGGCTTCTTGGTACACATGGTATATTCCTACTCCTTGGGTCCTGTGGGTTTACCGATTATTACCACACTTAAAATGCAATATACTCATGTCTGCATAGACCATATTTTCTCATATCCTCATAATGTTCAGAGATCTTTGCTCGTAGAGAAACAACGCATACATTTTCAACATAGGCAATCATGAGACAATAAATTCCATTTATTCATGATGTTATTACAATCTCAGGGACTTCTGTTACAAAAATTTCACTCCATGATCTCATGAAAACCAAGAGTGCTTCAGATTATACTTATTTCCATGGTCAAAACTTAACTACTCCTTCTTAGCTTTCTTCCCTTGTGGACAATTGCTGGCGAAATGTCCTGCTTCCTTGCAACAAAAGCAAATGAGTTCTGACCAGTCTCGAGGCTTCTTAGCTTCTGCTTTTGCTCCTTGGATTCCCGGCTTCCTTCCTGAGCACATGTATTTGTGGTGGCCAAATTTCATACACTTGTAACATCTGACATGACTCAGGTCTATGTCTGCAGAGATTTGGTTCTTCCGAGGGTACTTGTTCTTCTTTCCGGTCTCCTTTATCTTGGCCAGTTCTTCTATTTCAAGTGGATCAAACTCCACTTCTTCCGTCGGGAAGTTTCCCAGATACTCTTGGCTTCTCTTCGTGCAGTCTTGTGAATCATGTCCTTCTTCTCCACATGAGTAGCATGCATTGGAGAAAAATCTAGTCAGACCTTGTCCATCAGGGTCTTCAATATTTTCGTTCATCACCGGTTCTTCTAGAATCTTCTTCTTGAGGGTTTCCTTCACTGCATCTTTCTGCTGCTTGACAACTTGTTGCACCTTGGAGTAAATGTGACACTGAGCTGGGTAGTGGGTGGTTCCTTCACACAAGAAACAAGTCACCTGACTAGTTGGGCATTCCTCAGCTGGGTGATTTTCTTCACAATGAGTGCATCCATCCTTGTGTTCCTCCTGGGTGTGTCCTATTTCTCCACAGATCTTGCATGCACAAGTCTTCTTCTTC
Organism: Hordeum vulgare subsp. vulgare; assembly: GCF_904849725.1. Classification (NCBI taxonomy): domain Eukaryota; kingdom Viridiplantae; phylum Streptophyta; class Magnoliopsida; order Poales; family Poaceae; genus Hordeum; species Hordeum vulgare. Next base: position 536,990,083 of record NC_058524.1, on the reverse strand, counting down.
GGATTATCATAGCACTTCCGAATAAGTCGGGATCTTAACAAAGTGTTCTTGAATTCGCCCCAACTTTCTGATCCACTAAATCCTTGTATGGCATGATGCATTTTCCACCAGATTGCACCACTTTGTGTAAAGTACTGAAGAGCGTGTTCCACTTCATACTTCCTTGAGATCAAGTTGCTCCCGAAGTGGTTCTCCATGTTCTGAATCCATATCTCAGCTTCCAGCTGGGTCATTGGTCCGGAGACTACAAGTCCAGCTTCATACTCCATCTGGTAGGGTTGAGGTTTTGGGGATGAGACGGGTAAGAGAGAGGGAGATACACACAAATCAACAATTTTTTTGAGATAGGTTTTATTTGTGGCCGTCGGAAAACACACACCAGTGACGACTCACAAATCATCGTATCTAACGTGGGTATATAACAGGGGTTTGGACTTCTAATGGTCATATAAATATTCGAACGCTTCAGGGACTTTGAGTTGTTCGGGTCTTGAGAGTCTTCAATGGGTGTAGCTTCAATTCTTCAATTACATGGTGATATCCTCTTTACTTTGACGTGGGAGTCGGTTGATCCTTCATGTGGTCAAAAGGGAAAGGGTATTGTCTAACTATTTGAGGTGAGAGAGAACGTTTTATGAAATCAGAAAAGATGAGGAATGAAGGACGTTCTTGAAAAATAAAATTTTGAGAGATCCTTTCCTAAGAAATTTCCAGTTTCTAGGGGTCACGTCCTACAGTCAACATGTGCTCTGATACCATCTCTGTAGCGACCCGACTCAAGACGAGTCAAGCCTCTGTGTTTCTGTGCCATCCCTGGATCAGTATGCTGGCACACACAGTACATCAATGTATATATCAAAGTGCAATCACATGTAAATAGCGTAAAATTGATATATACCTTAAATATCTCAGCGGAAGCGGTCAAGGGAGTGGAGTCCCAATAAACACCAACGGCAAGTTGAGTGTAGACCGCAACCCTGAATCGTACTCTTACTCGTCGAAGAAAAATATCTGCAACATAAGACGTTGCAGCCGTGTAGGTCAGCATATTGAATATGCCGGCAAGTCACATACGAGAGGGGTGAAAAGTAATCAACTATACTATATGCATATATGGCAGGTGGTGTTGTAAGTTTTGGCGTAAAGCAAATTTTCTCCTACAACAAGAGTGGGCTAAAAGCAAAATGTTACTACATTGTTGGTTGTTAACGAGATGGTTCCGCCAACCAGTTCTCGTACCCGAGTTGTCAATAATTACCCTCATCAAATATATAATGGTGTTGAGAAATCCAGATAACTTCAGTTCCTTTGGCTCAAGTTGTCATGACCGTGGACACGGCTAATCGATTAGATTTGAGTACTCTGCAGAGTTTTGCACACGTTCCCCACAAGATTTGATCGCCTCCGTGTATGTCCTCGCACTACAGGGTGTTTGAAGAACGGATGATCAAAACATGGTCTTTCAACGGGTCCCTCTAAATCCCTATCGGTGCCCATCCATTCCTACCGTTCGTCTACATCTGCTAGCACCGCCTGTCCAGAGTCGCCGCGTTGTCCAACCAAGCCAGAGCCCATAATGACTTGTGGCTGTGCAGGTAAGCCTTGGGTCTTGAAAATATCCGTCCGTCTCTTTGAGCCTGGGTGAAGCTTTCCGCAGGATGACATGGCCTCTCGAGCATCCCGGGCATCCACTGGGTTTTCCAGGGAGCCGATCAACCGTCCTTCACCCAGTGTTGCATTGAGTCCGAGGTCTTGAAAATCTTGTCTTAGTCCGGTCTTGATTATTATATCAGCCTCGCATCACTCGTGGTATACACTCAACCGATAACCCGTCTACTTAAGCATAGCATTAAGAAATTGTCGTCCCGGGGCCAAGTGTCGGGGTTGTTGTGTTCCTACCACATGATGCTACATCTTACACTAAAGTTTCCAAGTACCTAAGCAGCATACAATTGGGCATAGGATGGTAAAACTACAATGCATAAAACATAGGTGAAAGTATGATCAAAGTGACTTGCCTCTGATGTTGACGAAGAAGAATTTCTCGAGAAAATGACTTGATAGACTACTCGTCACTCTCCGATGAAAACTACATAGCAAACATAGCATTCACATAAGCACTCATACTAGCAATCATTCTAGCAATCAAAACAAAAGAGAGAGAACGAATAAAAATCCGAAAGAAACTTCCAATAAGACTAGGGAGTCTTCTACTACGTCAAACACTATATAGTTTTGTCTAACACAAACTATTAACAAAGAACTAATATATAAATCTAACTAAGATAAAATAAAGTGTTTTTCACAAAATCTTTTGAAAGTATTCCCAAACGGGATTTGAAAGAACGGTGAAAACAATTGCACGTTACTACGGAGCTAGAATTGATTTCATTAAAACAAATAAAAATAAAATAACAACTCGTTGCAAAACTACTGTTAACTAACATAAGCAAACAATAATAATATTTCTGAAATAATAAATAAAAATATTTTGAAACAAAAGTAGAAAAAGAATTAGCTGAAATCCTAACAGCGGTGAAACAGAAATTGTTTCACATGAAATAATGAGTTAAGATACTCAAACAAATCTGAAATTTTTACCACTGATACATAGGATCACTAGTGATCAGTACCAAAAGGAATCAAATTAAAAGCTATTTTTAAACTCCTGGAATAGGCAGAACAAGGTTTAAACTAAATCTGATCTAACTTATATTCTAAAATTTCAAACATAGACAAATTATACGTTTTTAAAAACTACAGGAAATTTGTGAGCTACTGGAAAAAGAATCAAAGTCATTGAACTTCGGGATCATAAGTTGTGGCCAAAACAAGATTGAAACTTGCTGTTTTTGCAATTTTGACGGAAAAAACTGATGCTATCTAGTACTAACACGTGGCAAGCTGCGGAGGTGTTTGTTTCTTGGTTTGGAGCTAACGTCCTATCTCTAACAAAGGTGCTGGTTAATTCCTAAGTGAAAATAAACCCATTGGTTTTTCTCACTAGACCGAAGGGGTACTAATGTTTTAATCTTAGCCGTTGCATGGGGATCTAAGGGCTAAGGATAGGATCAAAAGAAAAACAGAGAGAGAGAGAGAGAATCTACCTGCTGGCCGTGGCTGGCAATGGCCGTGGTGGAGGAGACGGCGTCGCCGGCGAGGGAGGAGAACCTCCGGGACGGCAGTGGCGTCGGGGAGGCGGCGGCGGTGTCCTTCTCCTCCGCGGGGAGGCGTCGGGCGGCTCGTGTGCTGCTCCTGGAGGCGAGGCCGAAGGGTGGCAGGCTGGTGCAGCTCGATGCTGCTGCTGCTCGTGGTGCAGCGACGACGGGGTGGTGGAGGGGTGGCGGGGGTGGTGGCTAGGGGCTTGGTGGCGGTGGTAGGGTAGGAACGGGGTGGAGGAGGTGGTGGCTTATATAGGCCATGGGGGAGGGGAGTAAGGAAGGAGAGGGAGGCGGTGGAGGAAGAAAATCCCAGGAGGTGGCTCGGTTTGGTTTCTGGCAGGACAAAAAAAAGGAAGGAGGCGAGGAGGGAGGAGAGGTGACGTGGGAGAGAAAAAAAAGAGAGGAGAGGCAGAGAAAAGGAAGAGATCGCGGGGCTTGGGCAGGAGAAAAATAAGGGAGGAGAGGGAGTGCTGGGGAAAATAGGAAAGAGAGGGAGAGCTTCGGCTCGGTTCCTGGGCAGGAAAAAGTGGAGAGGGAGGAGAAGATGGGAGGTGACGTGGAGAAAAGGAGAGAGAGAAAAGAGAGGAGACGTGGGGAGGGAGAAAAAGGAGGCGGTGGGGCCTGGGCATGCTGGGCATGCATGCCTCGATGCATGGGCATGTGATTTGATTCCCAAGGAAAAAGGCTCGGGCCATTGGTGGTTAAAGAAAAAAAAGATTTTTCCTTTTTTTTAAACCTTTCCAAACAGAAAAATATAAAGGCCAAAGAAATAAAATAAATCAATATATTTATATAAGCCATTATATAAAAAGAATCAGAGAATAAACTCTACCCAAATAGCATTTTTCTAAAGCCAAAATAAAACTTTAGAAAAATTATTTTTTTCCAAAATCCCTAAAAGCATTATTTCTTTTTGCAAATAATTTTCAAATGATGCTCTAAGTTTGAGGTTGTAAATAACATTCAAAATGCCCGGGTATTTGAGGGTCATGTTCCTCCGCTCTTTTCTGTTTGACAGAATGCATTTTCCGGCATTTTGTTGCACGAAGAAAACGAATGAAAATGCAAAGAATTCAAATGCAAATATCTCTGTTCAAATTCCGTATAATTGAAGAAGTCATGTCATCTTCTCTCGTTGCTTTTAAAAGCTTTAATTTGAATTCACCGGAGAAGGGGAAAGTCATTTTATTCCCTCTCATTCAAAAGTTTCGAAAAGTTTCAAATTTCACACAAGTTTCAGTCACTCAACAAACAAACAATCAATCTAATAATTATATTAACATTCCAAAATTTATAATTTTGGGATGTTACAAACTACCACACTTAAAATGAATCTCGTCCTCGAGATTCGAAGAGGCTAGAAAGAAAGGTTAGGGTTTGGGTGTCTTCTAACAATTCCAATCTCCGGCAAGGTGGGATGCTACCACACTTAAAATGAGAGATATTGGTCCCTCAAAATGCTTTAACGATCCTCTGGGGTCTTGGCAACTGACACCGCACAGTCTTCATTTTAATTCCTTTGGTGATTGCTCTCTCGTTGATATAAACTTCTTCCGTCACTGGGTCTTCTTAACTCACAGTCTCGTGATCAATTCTAAATAACCTATCGATGGTTCTCATGGTGGTCTACCATTTGTGGTTATCCTGCAGAGAGAGGGGTCTTGGTTTCATCCTCACCGTAAAATTTCCTACGCGTGACAACAAATGCCATGTACATGGGCTTTCCTAGTACCATTCTAAGGCTTAAACAAAAGCTTCAAAGAACGTCGTCTCTCTCTATGGGTAAGTCTCTCAGATTTACCATTCCGAATAGCAAGATAAATGATAAGAGTAAGTCGTCATGGTGATCAATCCATTTCGCACCCAAATCATTTCTCTGTATAAGGTTTAGCAAATCTCGCATTCTAACACTTGGGCATCCTCACGAGCGTTGCAGAATTTCTCTTGTCCACGAACGAAGTACGGATAATCCATTGGTTCTGCAAGCTGAACGAAACATCTATCGTATCTTCACAACTCTCAGGTTTTTCGTATGCTCCTAAGAAAACGTTTGCTGATCCACCATAGCTTATCCCTTCATGCTCTTAGGATAACCTTCATGAAAATCTTGAGATGCTTCCTTGGTACGGGTTGTATTCCTTGAACTTATTTTCCTTGCCATTGGATTGTGTACCAACAAAAGTGTTTTTTTCCTCATATTAAATCTCTCCTCAAATTTCCAATTCCAATGTACACTATTCTTTTGTTGCCATCCCCATAGTTTGATATGATCCAACATTTCCTTCGACTGTATTCAGTGGGTTTGGCTTCTTGGTACACATGGTATATTCCTACTCCTTGGGTCCTGTGGGTTTACCGATTATTACCACACTTAAAATGCAATATACTCATGTCTGCATAGACCATATTTTCTCATATCCTCATAATGTTCAGAGATCTTTGCTCGTAGAGAAACAACGCATACATTTTCAACATAGGCAATCATGAGACAATAAATTCCATTTATTCATGATGTTATTACAATCTCAGGGACTTCTGTTACAAAAATTTCACTCCATGATCTCATGAAAACCAAGAGTGCTTCAGATTATACTTATTTCCATGGTCAAAACTTAACTACTCCTTCTTAGCTTTCTTCCCTTGTGGACAATTGCTGGCGAAATGTCCTGCTTCCTTGCAACAAAAGCAAATGAGTTCTGACCAGTCTCGAGGCTTCTTAGCTTCTGCTTTTGCTCCTTGGATTCCCGGCTTCCTTCCTGAGCACATGTATTTGTGGTGGCCAAATTTCATACACTTGTAACATCTGACATGACTCAGGTCTATGTCTGCAGAGATTTGGTTCTTCCGAGGGTACTTGTTCTTCTTTCCAGTCTCCTTTATCTTGGCCAGTTCTTCTATTTCAAGTGGATCAAACTCCACTTCTTCCGTCGGGAAGTTTCCCAGATACTCTTGGCTTCTCTTCGTGCAGTCTTGTGAATCATGTCCTTCTTCTCCACATGAGTAGCATGCATTGGAGAAAAATCTAGTCAGACCTTGTCCATCAGGGTCTTCAATATTTTCGTTCATCACCGGTTCTTCTAGAATCTTCTTCTTGAGGGTTTCCTTCACTGCATCTTTCTGCTGCTTGACAACTTGTTGCACCTTGGAGTAAATGTGACACTGAGCTGGGTAGTGGGTGGTTCCTTCACACAAGAAACAAGTCACCTGACTAGTTGGGCATTCCTCAGCTGGGTGATTTTCTTCACAATGAGTGCATCCATCCTTGTGTTCCTCCTGGGTGTGTCCTATTTCTCCACAGATCTTGCATGCACAAGTCTTCTTCTTCGGATTATCATAGCACTTCCGAATAAGTCGGGATCTTAACAAAGTGTTCTTGAATTCGCCCCAACTTTCTGCTCCACTAAATCCTTGTATGGCATGATGCATTTTCCACCAGATTGCACCACTTTGTGTAAAGTACTGAAGAGCGTGTTCCACTTCATACTTCCTTGAGATCAAGTTGCTCCCGAAGTGGTTCTCCATGTTCTGAATCCATATCTCAGCTTCCAGCTGGGTCATTGGTCCGGAGACTACAAGTCCAGCTTCATACTCCATCTGGTAGGGTTGAGGTTTTGGGGATGAGACGGGTAAGAGAGAGGGAGATACACACAAATCAACAATATTTTTTTGAGATAGGTTTTATTTGTGGCCGTCGGAAAACACACACCAGTGACGACTCACAAATCATCGTATCTAACGTGGGTATATAACAGGGGTTTGGACTTCTAATGGTCATATAAATATTCGAACGCTTCAGGGACTTTGAGTTGTTCGGGTCTTGAGAGTCTTCAATGGGTGTAGCTTCAATTCTTCAATTACATGGTGATATCCTCTTTACTTTGACGTGGGAGTCGGTTGATCCTTCATGTGGTCAAAAGGGAAAGGGTATTGTCTAACTATTTGAGGTGAGAGAGAACGTTTTATGAAATCAGAAAAGATGAGGAATGAAGGACGTTCTTGAAAAATAAAATTTTGAGAGATCCTTTCCTAAGAAATTTCCAGTTTCTAGGGGTCACGTCCTACAGTCAACATGTGCTCTGATACCATCTCTGTAGCGACCCGACTCAAGACGAGTCAAGCCTCTGTGTTTCTGTGCCATCCCTGGATCAGTATGCTGGCACACACAGTACATCAATGTATATATCAAAGTGCAATCACATGTAAATAGCGTAAAATTGATATATACCTTAAATATCTCAGCGGAAGCGGTCAAGGGAGTGGAGTCCCAATAAACACCAACGGCAAGTTGAGTGTAGACCGCAACCCTGAATCGTACTCTTACTCGTCGAAGAAAAATATCTGCAACATAAGACGTTGCAGCCGTGTAGGTCAGCATATTGAATATGCCGGCAAGTCACATACGAGAGGGGTGAAAAGTAATCAACTATACTATATGCATATATGGCAGGTGGTGTTGTAAGTTTTGGCGTAAAGCAAATTTTCTCCTACAACAAGAGTGGGCTAAAAGCAAAATGTTACTACATTGTTGGTTGTTAACGAGATGGTTCCGCCAACCAGTTCTCGTACCCGAGTTGTCAATAATTACCCTCATCAAATATATAATGGTGTTGAGAAATCCAGATAACTTCAGTTCCTTTGGCTCAAGTTGTCATGACCGTGGACACGGCTAATCGATTAGATTTGAGTACTCTGCAGAGTTTTGCACACGTTCCCCACAAGATTTGATCGCCTCCGTGTATGTCCTCGCACTACAGGGTGTTTGAAGAACGGATGATCAAAACATGGTCTTTCAACGGGTCCCTCTAAATCCCTATCGGTGCCCATCCATTCCTACCGTTCGTCTACATCTGCTAGCACCGCCTGTCCAGAGTCGCCGCGTTGTCCAACCAAGCCAGAGCCCATAATGACTTGTGGCTGTGCAGGTAAGCCTTGGGTCTTGAAAATATCCGTCCGTCTCTTTGAGCCTGGGTGAAGCTTTCCGCAGGATGACATGGCCTCTCGAGCATCCCGGGCATCCACTGGGTTTTCCAGGGAGCCGATCAACCGTCCTTCACCCAGTGTTGCATTGAGTCCGAGGTCTTGAAAATCTTGTCTTAGTCCGGTCTTGATTATTATATCAGCCTCGCATCACTCGTGGTATACACTCAACCGATAACCCGTCTACTTAAGCATAGCATTAAGAAATTGTCGTCCCGGGGCCAAGTGTCGGGGTTGTTGTGTTCCTACCACATGATGCTACATCTTACACTAAAGTTTCCAAGTACCTAAGCAGCATACAATTGGGCATAGGATGGTAGAACTACAATGCATAAAACATAGGTGAAAGTATGATCAAAGTGACTTGCCTGTGATGTTGACGAAGAAGAATTTCTCGAGAAAATGACTTGATAGACTACTCGTCACTCTCCGATGAAAACTACATAGCAAACATAGCATTCACATAAGCACTCATACTAGCAATCATTCTAGCAATCAAAACAAAAGAGAGAGAACGAATAAAAATCCGAAAGAAACTTCCAATAAGACTAGGGAGTCTTCTACTACGTCAAACACTATATAGTTTTGTCTAACACAAACTATTAACAAAGAACTAATATATAAATATAACTAAGATAAAATAAAGTGTTTTTCACAAAATCTTTTGAAAGTATTCCCAAACGGGATTTGAAAGAACGGTGAAAACAATTGCACGTTACTACGGAGCTAGAATTGATTTCATTAAAACAAATAAAAATAAAATAACAACTCGTTGCAAAACTACTGTTAACTAACATGAGCAAACAATAATAATATTTCTGAAATAATAAATAAAAATATTTTGAAACAAAAGTAGAAAAAGAATTAGCTGAAATCCTAACAGCGGTGAAACAGAAATTGTTTCACATGAAATAATGAGTTAAGATACTCAAACAAATCTGAAAATTTTACCACTGATACATAGGTCACTAGTGATCAATACCAAAAGGAATCAAATTAAAAGCTATTTTTAAACTCCTGGAATAGGCAGAACAAGGTTTAAACTAAATCTGATCTAACTTATATTCTAAAATTTCAAACATAGACAAATTATACGTTTTTAAAAACTACAGGAAATTTGCGAGCTACTGGAAAAAGAATCAAAGTCATTGGACTTCGGGATCATAAGTTGTGGCCAAAACAAGATTGAAACTTGCTGTTTTTGCAATTTTGACGGAAAAAACTGCTGCTATCTAGTACTAACACGTGGCAAGCTGCGGAGGTGTTTGTTTCTTGGTTTGGAGCAAACGTCCTATCTCTAACAAAGGTGCTGGTTAATTCCTAAGTGAAAATAAACCCACTGGTTTTTCTCACTAGACCGAACGGGTACTAATGTTTTAATCTTAGCCGTTGCATGGGGATCTAAGGGCTAAGAATAGGATCAAAAGAAAAACAGAGAGAGAGAGAATCTACCTGCTGGCCGTGGTGGAGGAGACGGCGTCGCCGGCGAGGGAGGAGAAGCTTCGGGGTGGCAGTGGCGTCGGGGAGGCGGGGGCGGTGTCCTTCTCCTCCGCGGGGAGGCGTCGGGCGGCTTGTGTGCTGCTCCTGGAGGCGAGGCCGAAGGGTGGCAGGCTGGTGCAGCTCGATGCTGCTGCTGCTCGTGGTGCAGCGACGACGGGGTGGTGGAGGGGTGGCGGGGGTGGTGGCAAGGGGCTTGGTGGCGGTGGTAGGGTAGGAACGGGGTGGAGGAGGTGGTGGCTTATATAGGCCATGGGGGAGGGGAGTAAGGAAGGAGAGGGAGGCGGTGGAGGAAGAAAATCCCAGGAGGTGGCTCGGTTTGGTTTCTGGCAGGACAAAAAAAAAGGAAGGAGGCGAGGAGGGAGGAGAGGTGACGTGGGAGAGAAAAAAAATAGAGGAGAGGCAGAGAAAAGGAAGAGATCGCGGGGCTTGGGCATGAGAAAAATAAGGGAGGAGAGGGAGTGCTGGGGAAAATAGGAAAGAGAGGGACAGCTTCGGCTCGGTTCCTGGGCAGGAAAAAGTGGAGAGGGAGGAGAAGATGGGAGGTGACGTGGAGAAAAGGAGAGAGAGAAAAGAGAGGAGACGTGGGGAGGGAGAAAAAGGAGGCGGTGGGGCCTGGGCATGCTGGGCATGCATGCATCGATGCATGGGCATGTGATTTGATTCCCAGGAAAAAGGCTCGGGCCATTGGTGGTTAAAGAAAAAAAAGATTTTTCCTTTTTTTTAAACCTTTGCAAACAAAAAAATATAAAGGCCAAAGAAATAAAATAAATCAATATATTTATATAAGCCATTATATAAAAAGAATCAGAGAATAAATCTCTACCCAAATAGCATTTTTCTAAAGCCAAAATAAAACTTTAGAAAAATTATTTTTTTCCAAAATCCCTAAAAGCATTATTTCTTTTTGCAAATAATTTTCAAATGATCCTCTAAGTTTGAGGTTGTAAATAACATTCAAAATGCCCGGGTATTTGAGGGTCATGTTCCTCCGCTCTTTTCTGTTTGACAGAATGCATTTTCCGGCATTTTGTTGCACGAAGAAAACGAATGAAAATGCAAAGAATTCAAATGCAAATATCTCCGTTCAAATTCCGTATAATTGAAGAAGTCATGTCATCTTCTCTCGTTGCTTTTAAAAGCTTTAATTTGAATTCACCGGAGAAGGGGAAAGTCATTTTATTCCCTCTCATTCAAAAGTTTCGAAAAGATTCAAATTTCACACAAGTTTCAGTCACTCAGCAAACAAACAAACAATCAATCTAAAAATTATATTAACATTCCAAAATTTATAATTTTGGGATGTTACAGCTGCGATCCAGAACCGCCTAAGTACTAACCTTCTCCGAGTGTGCACTTAACGTCACACTCGGGGGCTTAGCTGCGATCCAGAATCGCCTAAGTACTAGCCTTCTCCGAGTGTGCACTTCACGTCACACTCGGGAACTTAGCTGCGATCCAGAATCGCCTAAGTATTAACTTTCTCCGAGTGTGCACTTAACATCACACTCGGGGGCCTTAGCTGCGATCCAGAATCGCCTAAGTATTAACTTTCTCCGAGTGTGCACCTAACATCACACTCGGGGACTTAGCTGCGATCCAGAATCGCCTAAGTATTAACTTTCTCCGAGTATGCACTTAACGTCACACTCGGGGACTTAGCTGCGATCCAGAATCGCCTAAGTATTACCTTTCTCCGAGTGTGAACTTAACGTCACACTCGGGGACTTAGCTGCGATCCAGAATCGCCTAAGTATTAACTTTCTCCGAGTGTGCACTTAACGTCACACTCGGGGACTTAGCTGCGATCCAGAATCGCCTAAGTATTAACCTTCTCCGAGTGTACACTTAACGTCATACTCGGGGACTTAGCTGCGATCCAGAATCGCCTAAGTATTAACTTTCTCCGAGTGTGCACTTAACGTCACACTCGGGGACTTAGTTGCGATCCAGAATCGCCTAAGTATTACCTTTCTCCGAGTGTGCACTTAACGTCACACTCGGGGACTTAGCTGCGATGCAGAATCGCCTAAGTATTAACTTTCTCCGAATGTGCACTTAATGTCACACTCCGAGACCTAGCTGCGATCCAGAATCGTCTGAGTATTAACCTTCTCCGAGTGTGCACTTAACGTCACACTCGGGGGCTTGGCTGCGATCCAGAATCGCCTACGTATTATCTTTCTCCGAGTGCGCACTTAACATCACACTCGGGGGGCTTAGCTGCGATGCAGAGTCGCCTAAGCACCCACATGCCTTCGACTGTATCCTACAGGTACACTCGGGAACTCAACAGACCCTCATTGAGGCTCATGCAGATGTCAAGACAACTGACATGTTCCGAATGATTGCCTTTGGCTTCACCAAGAAACGCCAAACAAAAACTCGAGTCCAAATTGCAATAGAAGAGCAAAAGATTCGATTCAAAGTTCAACCAAAGATAGTGGCTCGGTGTGGATCAAGCTTACCCACACCGAAAAAAGAATGTGACGGCCAACAGCAGTGGCCAAAGTTTCTTACAGATCAACACTCGGCATACCGAGGATAAAAGTGTTCTTACGCATCATCTGGATTAACACCAGGACTGGAGGGCTCTACGAATGTGTCCAGATCAATACCGTCGGCGATGCGGGTGGCACTTTCAAGGAAGGTTTCCATGAAGTCTTCGAATCGAAGTTTCTTCGTGTTGGCCACCTTCAACGTCTTCAACTTCTCCTCGCGCACCTCCTTGCAATGGACTCGGACCAGGGATAGAGCAACATCTGCACCACAACGAGCTGCAGATTTCTTCCACGACTGCACTCGGTTCGGAATCTCCTCCAGTCGAGTCATCAGGTTCTCCATCTCCTGCCGTGACTCATCTTCTGGCCAAAGCTCCTTGTCGATTCGGCCGACGACTTCTCTCAGTCGACCGATGAAAGGACCAACTTTGCCCACACGGATGTGCGCACGGAGTAGATCCCGATTGGCGTCCTCGCCGAGTGGAACGTTCTCGAGAATCGACCGCTCCACATCAGCTGCTTCAGCTTCAGCGTCAAAGCAAAAATCTGCGACAACAGGACAAGCAAACAATAAGCACCGAGTGTGACACGCATAACACAATCACTCGGAAAAAGCAGGACTTACCAGCCAGACGCGTCATCATCTGCCGAGCCCAGTCGCTGACGTATTTCTCCTGTGCTCTGCACCGTTTGTTCAGCACGTCCATTTGTCCCATCAGAGCAGTCCTTTGTTTCCCCATCTTTTCAACTTCTTCAGTCAACACCTTGTTCGCTTCACGTGCCTGCTCCAATGACTTCTCTCGCCCCGCCAGAGCATCCTTCATGCCAGCTATTGCAAGCAGCGCCGCATCAAGCTCACCAGCTAACTGATTCTTCTCCGCCCTGAGAGTCTCATAGGCTGTTCCCATTTCACAAGTTTTCTGCCAGCAAACACCAAGGGACAATCAGAAAATCCAACAACAAAAGTCTAAGTTCTTCAAACCCCTGCCGACGCAAGCAGTCGACAGTGGCCTCGGGGACTACACCCAGTGGGTTCACTAAGAGTGACCCCACTGGCATGCAACTCAAGCAGGCCCGCCCTATTGAGATGCATGTTACCACCTACGCCTACGAGGCCAATACTACCCGACCTGAGTACAAATTACTCTCGGGGACTCTTACAGTATATGCACTCCGAGTGCCACAACTACTCGCACTCGGTCATGTTATTTACAGACCTGACCAAAACAAAGACAATATGTATAAAGACAACTGCCGGTGCAAGCACTCGACAGAAGTCTCGGGGACTACACCCACTGGGTTCACTCAGAGTGAACCCATTGCAAACAACAGATGCTATCCAAAAACACCCAGTGGGTTACAAGAGAAAAGTAAATACTTACTAGCCCACTTAATCGGATATCATCTCGCAGCTCCAAGCTCCGCTGGTACAAGGACGCGACGGAGTCGTAGGCCCTCTTGGCTTCTCCAGCCATCAGCTCCCCCTGCACCATGGCTCCCTTGGCCGCTCCCACCTGCTCCTCCGGGAGACGCTGGATGTTGAACTCGACATTCGACGAGCCTGGCATCGTCGGAAGTTCCTGAGGCATCCCAAGGTCCACTCCAGTCGGCACCTCAACCACCAGCGTCGGTTTAGTCGGCGGCAGCGCCTCAGTCGGAGGCACGTCGGCGACGAGAGCAGCAACAGGCGGAGCAGCCTCAAGCACGGGCTCCACGGCCTGTTCAGCTCTCCCCTAATCACCCTCGTCCATGCAAATCGCCCCTGATAGACCGAACGACACAAGATCTCAGAAAAAGAAAGAGGCAGAACCTATGATAGAATAAAACACTCGAAGTCACTACAACGCACCTGGCTGGGACGAGACGACGTTGTCCGTGTCCATGGGGTCATCCTCCTGGCTCGCCGGAGAGGTGGCAGAAGTAGCGACTCTGTCGAGTGAAATCCATTCGACCAATGAACAGGAATTCACTCGGATATCAGAAGAAATTAGAAGATCGATACATTTACATGGAGGTGACGGGGACAGCAACCCTCATCCGCGGCAGAGCCTTCCGAGGTTTGGACCCACTCGGTTTGGCCGCCTTGGAAGGCTGACCCGCAGGCTCAGCGGCAGCATCCCTGACCCTCTTGGTGCTCCGAGCACTCGGGACCACCGGGGCAGTGGGCGGAGCACTCGAAGATGCTGGAGGGGCCGAGGGAACGGCAGGCTCGTGTGAGCGCTTGGTCCGATGCTTTGTTTTCGGAGGAGGCGAGTCCTACTCTTCGTCTTCCTCCTCTTCCTCGCTAGAGTCTTCCTCTGACTCCCCGCTGTCGGAGACATATTCGGCGCTCTCCACGTTGCCTTCCTGGTTGCCTTCCTCCTCCTTGGCCGGGTTCCCGTTCGAGACGGGAGAAAACCAGTTGGTCCACTCCTGCATAAAATTCAGTCGGCGACATCAGACGTCACACAGAGATTCAAGCAAACGATAAGATTAAGACAGTTAGGAGCACTCGACAAGTGCCACTCACCTCATTCGAAGGAGGATTATCCACGCAGAAAGGCTTCACTCGCCGAGATCCTTTGGGATTCTCGCAGGGGCCTGTGATCTGGAGCACCCACGAGGTCACCTTCTCCTCAGTCACGCCCACAATGTTGGTCCGAGTGGAATCCTCGGGCCCCGTATAATGCCACATGGCGTGGTCGCGAGCCTGCAGGGGTTGGATACGCCGACCGAGGAATACCTCCAGCAATCTATGCCAGTGACCCCCCTCCTGACGACATCTACAAGCGCCCCGACCAAAGGCTGGATGTCGTTCTTCTCCGCCCTCGTGAGCGCGAGTTGCTTAGGTGGGGCGGGCCGATCTAAGCTAAAGGGAGGCAGCCCTGTCGAAGCATTCGGACAGGCGATATCCTGGCAGTAGAACCACGTCGATTGCCAGTTCCTGACCGACTCACTTAGCTGGAGGGCATGATAACTGCTCCGACTCTTTTTCTGGAAACCTAGGCCCCCGCAGAGCTGGAGAAGATGTGTTTTATCATCCGCCTGGCTGAGTTGTTTGATGGTTTGGGATCAAGCAGAAAATATGTGCTTGAACAGCCCCCAATGGGGAGGACAGCCAATGAAACACTCGCACAAAACTATAAAAGCAGAGAGATGGGCAATGGCGTTCGGGGGAAAGTGGTGAAGTTGTGCCCCGAAGTGATTCATGATGCCCTTGAAGAAAGGATGCGGGGGCAAGGAGAAACCTCGATAGACGTGGCTGAGCAGCAAGACGCGCTCCCCCTCCCGGGGCGCCGGCTCGACCTCATTCTCCGCCGGCAGCCTCCAAGACTTGTGCACGATCATCCCATGCTCAACCAGCTGCAGCAGATCCCCCTCCGTCACCGTGGAGGGGAGGAAGTCGCCTTGAATCCACCCCGCCGGCAGCGGCCGCTGCCGCCGCTGAGCAGGAGCCGCCGCCTTCCCCTTCTTCTTCCTCGCCTCCATCTTGCTGGTCTGACCCTTGGTCATGGCGGAAACTGCGAACCCGCGGGAGGAAGGAGGACGGAGGAGTGTAGAGGCGCTGGAGGTGGCGAGAGAGACGGAGCAGGCGAAGGCAAGAGATTCGGCGAGCGTAACGAAGAAACCTCACCGCCGAGATTTAAGTAGGGTTCCAACTGGGTCGCTGGCAGGTGGGCCCGAAACCTTATCCCCCGACCCACCGCGGCGATATTAATGGAGAGGTTGAAGGCGCGAGAATCGAGGCGTCAGGCGCTATTCGAGCGCGATGGCGTCATCCCCGCTGAGCGCGCGGAACCCGAAATTTGAGATCCCGGAAAATCCGCCGTTGTCAGTTGACCGGTCGCGTCAAAAGATGCCGCAGAAGCACTCGGCTTCCGACAGTCTGTTTCGCGAGTACTTCCACTCGGTTCTTTGGTCAGAAAAGATAAAATGGATCGAGGCAAGCAACGCCCAAGCCAAATCTGTTCCAGTCGGATCTAAACTTCAAGCATCGCTTCGTCGTTCCAACCCCAATCCATTCGGGGACTAATGATGGGGTTATAGTCCTAGGGTAGGGTCATAGGCCTGTCAAGTAGGTCCTACCCAAGGACTACCCCTCACAAAGGACAAGGCCCTTAGTCAGTTCCGACTGAATTAAGGAGTCCCCATCATCCAGTCGGTAACAGGTCCTCGACCATCCAGTCGGAGATTAACATTCGGAGGATATCAAGCTAACCGACTAGATACCACTTGGTTCATCGTAACCCCCTGGAGGGAAACGGTCATACGTTTCCAGGTGCATTTATTAGCATTTAGGGCGTACGTTACCTGTAACGTACACATTCAATCCCCACTACTCCACCCCTGTACCAGAACCGTTGTGGAGGGCAGCGCACTCTATATAAGCCACCCTCCCCCACTGGTAGAGGGGTTAGCAACTCATTGTATTCCATATTTCCACTCGACAACAAGCTCCCTGAGCACTGAGACGTAGGGCTATTACCTTCACCGTAGAGGGGCCTGAACTCATACAACCTCGCCGTAGCTAAGGCTCTTCCCATCCTTTTCGTACCCTACACATCTACTGTCAGGCTTATACCCACGACAATGCTTGTCTTGGAAAGCTTGTTCACGTGGGTCTTGCAATCTAGATCATGTTTTGGAGTTGGCTTCCGTAGTTCATCTCTTGAGAATCTTGCAACGTTATCTCGTTGATTTGTGTTGCAAACATTCATATCAGACAAGCTGAGTTTGAAACATCCTATCACCAACCAGATCTGAATCTCAGGCAGATATAATGGTTGGAGCGCTTCGCAAGGATTATAATATTGGTCTCTCTATAACCCGGTAAAGTGTTGTTGTGGCTAACACGCCTAGCCGGGAGACCTGGTATTATAATATTGATCTTTTATCAACAACCTTAGCCATTTCCCTATGAGGACTTTGTATGACTTGTTCTACAAGTAGTTCCTCATGGACCCCATTTGAGCCCCGAAGTCCGACCTATACTCGATGTGCTAGATATCAAGCATTACCTATAATTGCGTTGTGCTAGTACATCAATGAGAACATTAGAAGTGGAGTGCTAAATGTCTCTTGGTCGAACATCCAGATTTCGTTACTTTGGCATAGCTAAGGTGAAATATGAGAAGGTGTTGTCTTCCTTTGCATCTGCATTCTCCATCGCTATTCATCATGGTAGTACGATGTGTAGCCAGGATTCCTGGCATGGATGTTGGTCAAACCTTGATGAATATGGAATTGCTCAAGTTTTCGATACCATGCTCAGACACTGGGTTATATCCTCGGTATCAATTGGAATGTGCCTTCTGTTTGCCGAGTTATTTTATAACTCTAGTTCCTTTTCCAAGCTGAGTATGACATTTCTTTGAACTCCTTCAAACAATCATTTCTGAATAGCCTTACCTTGGTATGATGAGTTTTAATGATCTCTGTATCAAAATTAATTCTTTTTTCCAGTTGAGGTAATAACTCTATGAGTCACCTTCCTAAGGTGCCCCATTATGGAATCAAGGGCAACTTACTCCTCGCTACTTTGAAACCTCGTCACCATCTGTCCTAAGCTTGGAATTGTTGCCTACCAATTGAACCTCTGTCCTATGCCTCATTTTGTCATTTCTGTTATGTGTTTTGTGTCTCAGCTCAAGGGACGTTCCTACGTCTCATTCCATGAGTGATCACGAGTCGCTCGATCTTCGTAAAGATCGATTCTGGTAGAGTTCTTCGTTCCTTTGTCTGTTGGTTGAATGAAGTTCCCGAAGGCAAAGATGTCAAGATCAACATGATGAAATGAATCGACATCTCCAAGAAGGGAAATTGGATCATGAAGATTGTGATAGTTTAGTGTCCCCTCTTCCTCTTACCCTACGTGTGAATCTCGGGACGAGATTCTTGTTTAGTGGGGTGAGTTGTCACAGCCCTAGATTAGACTTGTTTGTCATTGCATTTCATGCATGCATTTTTATTCTTCTTTTGAATTTGAATTGAGGAATGATCAAGATCACAAAGAATTTTTGTCAAATAAGACATATAAAAATTCTCCTCAAATAATTCCAAGAAAATGTTCTCGTTGTTCTGTGTAAATATTGGCAAGGTCTTAAAGTAAAACCAATAATTTTGGAGTCACAGAAATACTATCTTGGGCATTTGAGTAAACCCAAATATTATTTGAATTCGATTTATCAAAATACTATAAGTATTTACTAGCTCCAATAATTCTGAAAACCTGACAGTGGTTGTGGATATATTATAAAAGGTCACATATAAGTTATCAGAATTTTATAAAGTGATTTGGTATTTTAAACAAATCAAAGAAAACCACAGAAAATAGAAAACAGAAAAAGAACAAACCTGCACTTACCTGGGCATCCGTGGAGCAGAAGCCGGCCCAGCCCACCAAGGGCACGGGGGTCTTCTTCCTCCTTTGCCACGAGGACACGCCGCTGCGTGGCGCGGCGTCGACACTGTCCCGGCCACCTCGTGCTCATGTGCTTGTTGCTGGTGGTCGCTTGAAGCGCCACGAGGCTCCCTGACCACTCTCCCCTCGTTCAGTCGCGCTCTCTCCTTTTCCTTGCCCTGCTACTTCTTTCCCCCAGACCAGAGAGAGCCGCCACTGTCGTCCGTCACCGTCGCAGCCTCCGGCCTCCCCTCGCCTCCCCGAGAAGCCCAGACGAACCGCCTCGTCGCCCTACTCCTCCTTGCCATCGGAATCATGCCCGGGAGCCTGGGAGCACCGCCGCCCTTGTCAATCTTGTCGCCGGCCACCGAAGCTCGCCTCCGTCGATTTGCTCTGCCCCGGACCTCCCCGAGCGCACCGTCACCGTCAACCTCCTCGTGGTGAGCCACAGAGTCCATTCCCACTTCTCACCATCTCGCTCCGTGCCTCTAGGCCATAGCGCCACCGAGCCCGAGACGCTGCCGCCGCGAAGCTCGTCGCCGGCGCTCGCTCCGGCCACCGTAGCCCCTCCTGACGCCCCTGCTAGTTGAGGCGCTTCGCCAGCTAGTCGTAGGACCAACCCGCACGCGTTTTGGCCCCCTGTAGCGTGACCCCGAGCAACTCCGGTGAGCTCCGCCATGGTTTCGGTCGCCACCGGTCACACTCCGGCGTGCCGACGTGGCAGGCCCATTAGTAGTAATGACGCCACTAACTACCCCCTCTAGACGATGACAGTGGTCCCTTGTATGCTAATAAAGTTAATTAGGGAATTAACTAAACTCTGTTAAGCTCTATTTCAATGACACGTGGGTCGTGTCGGTCAGGTTTGACCAGGACCGGGTTAGTTGACCAGACGATGTCACCCTCACGCAATGGTGACACATTTTATATTTTCTGGATTTTAATAAATTAGAAAATGATTTACGAATTTCCGAAAATACTCAACACTTCTAAAAATCATAGAAATTCTACCGTAACTCCAATGAAAATAAATTGTTTATGAAAAATTATCAGAAAAATGCAGGTAATCTGTTTATTGCATTTTCATGCATGTTAGAACAACATATGTCCTCTGTTTTGGAAATATCAAATAGATGACATTTGAATAACCACATATGAAGTTTGAATTTTAACCTTGGTTCAAACCAACTTCATTTAATGTTGTTGCTAGATGCATTAGCTGAACCAACTACATTTTGCCATGTCATGATCATGCATCATAGTGTTGCATTTCTGTGAAGTAAATGTTGTTCTTTTTCTGTTTGCCGGTGTTGTTCCCTCTCGGTAGACGATGGTTTCGATGATGTGACTGTTCACACTATTGAAGAGAAGTAGTATCTTCAGAACTGTCAGGAAAGCAACCCCCCCTTGAGCATACTGATATAAACCCGCTCTCTCGCTCCTGCTCTCTTTTACTGCATTAGGATAACAATGATTCAATTGATACATGTTTCGGTAGTTGAACCCATTCCTCTCCATGACCTGTTTTTGCCACAGTAAATAGTTGAAACCACTTAGCATGAGTAGCAACTACTTGAGCCTTGTTGTGCTTACTCATCCATGCTTACTTACTATGCCTGCTATGATTCGAGTCGTGTCGGGTCTGATCCATCTGGACGATGAATCGGAATGGTTTTGTTCATGTCCTACTGTGTGAGGATAAAGTGTGTAAATCTGATTTGGTAAAGGTAGCGATGAGAGTCCATGTAGGAGTACATGGTGGGTTGTCTCATTGGGACCGTCCTTAAGAACTGAGTTATGTTTATGTTATCCAAGACTAGATACTACCACACATTGGGCCCGAAACCAATGGACCCTCTCGGCTTATTAATCTCCTAGATCTTTGTCCAGGAGTTGCAACTAGTTTATGGTGTCTGTAGGAAAAGTGTTGGCGGCCGTGTTTAGCTCTGCTCGACGGGGTAGGCTTTAGTGCGGTAGATACACGGTGGCAAGGTGTACCAAGTGGCATTCGGATGGTGGGCTTGTGGAACTCTGCGCACATCGTTTGAGGACGTTGAGGAAACTTCGACCGGACTTCCTTGCGGGTTCAGTCTCAAATAGGCGATAAACCTGGACTAGGGTCTTGTGTGGTTAACGGTCGTGGACGACACCCACGCGAGTGCGCCTGAAGTTTGCCGAGATGCATGACGTGCATATGGTGATAAGTGGTGAGAGCATGTGTGAAGAAGTATACATCTGCAGAGTGAATTAATCTGTTCGAATAGCCGCGTCCTCGGATATGGACTACTTGGAAACATTATGTGGTACATAAACAACTTGGAATAGATACTCTAAAATATGCAAGATAAGTGTGAGTGCTATGGATGGCCTTCTCGTAGGGAGACGAGAGTGGATCCATAGTAGTGTATTGATTTGGTGAATATGTGGACTCGTGTGCGCTACCCCACCTCAAAGAAAGTGTTCGTGGTCGTAGTACAGGTTAGCCAAGAGTCAAAGATGGCTTGTGATACGTCTCCAACGTATCTATAATTTTTGATGGTTTCATGCTATTATCTTGTCAAACTTTGGATGTTTTGTATGACTTTTATATATTTTTTGAGACTAACCTATTAACTTAGTGCCAAATGCCAGTTCCTGTTTTTCCCCATGTTTTTGACCCCTTTCAGAGGAGGATTTGAAATAGAGTCCAAATGGAACGAAACTGCCAAAAAGATTTTTTCTCAAACAGAAAAAGATCGGGAAGCCTGAGAATCAGGACATGGGGCCACCAGGGACCCCACAAGCCCCCTAGCCGCGGCTAGGGGGACCGCACCTCCCAGGCTTGTGGGCTCCCTGTGCCTCCTCTGACCCTAGGTCTTTCGCCTATAAATTCCCTAAAATCCTAGAAAAAATCAAGAGATCATCGAAAGTACTTTTCCGCCGCCGCAAGCTTATGTCTCCGCAAGATCCCATCTGTGGCACGTTCTGGTGCCCTGCCGGAGGGGGATTCGGATACGGAGGGCTTCTTCATCAACACCATGACCTCTCCGTTGATGCGTGAGTAGTTCACCATAGACCTACAGGTCCATTGCTAGTAGCTAGATGGCTTCTTCTCTCTCTTGGATCTTCAATACAAAGTTCTCCATGATCTTCATGGAGATCTACCGATGTAATCCTTTTTTGCGGTGTGTTTATAGAGATCCGATGAATTGTGGATTTATGATCAGATTATCTATGAATCTTATTTGAGTTTCTTCTGATATCTCTTATGCATGATTTCATATCCTTGTAATTCTCTTCGAGTTGTGGGTTTTGTTTGACCAACTAGATCTATGATTCTTGCAATGGGAGAAGTGCTTGGTTTTGGGTTCATACCGTGCGGTGACCTCACCCAGTGACAGAAGGGGTAGCGAGGCACGCATCGTGTTGTTGCCATCAAGGGTAAAAAGATGGGGTTTTCATCATTGGTTTTAGTTTATCCCTCTACATCATGTCATCTTGCTTAAGGCGTTACTCTGTTCGTCATGAACTCAATACACTAGATGCATGCTGGATAGCAGTCGATGTGTGGAGTAATAGTAGTAGATGCAGAAAGTATCAGGCTACTTGTCTCGGACGTGATGCCTATATGTATGATCATTCCCTTAGATATCGTCATGACTTTGCGCGGTTCTATCAATTGCTCGACAGTAATTTGTTTACCCACCGTGATATTTGCTATTTTGAGAGAAGCCTCTAGTGAACACTATGGCCCCCGGGTCTACTCCATACTATATTTTCAGCCTTACACTTTTTCTTCGTTTCACTTTCCTCATTCACATCTCACTTTGCAATCAATCTTGAAGGGATTGACAACCCCTTTATAGCGTTGGGTGCAAGCTCTTTGTGTTTGTGTAGGTACTCTGGACTTGACGAGATTCTCCTACTGGATTGATACCTTGGTTCTCAACACAGGGAAATACTTACTGCTCCTGTGCTGCATCACCCTTTCCTCTTCAAGGGAAAAGCCAACGCAAGCAAGTCTCCATCAATGTGTCAATTTCTGGCGCTGTTGTTTGAGAAGTAGCAACTTGCTGCAAATAAACTCCACAACCCCCTTTGTTGACAATGATGCATAGGTAAATAGTTCTGATGTAAGTCTTACTCAGTACCTTTGTACTCACGGTTGCTTAATTTATGTTTTTGTAGAGGAGACATTAGTCTCATTAAAGGTTTCTACGCGATGAGTTTGACGTTGACTGGAATAGCTTGGGAATCCCATGCATAGGTCTGGCTCCTTTGGTAGGGTCATTGTAGATTTTCAGGCTCCTCTAGCCACTTTTAGTAGATGTCTGTACCCATACATGATATGCTTCCGCTTCATGCATGTATGACTTGAGTGCTGTGTTATGTGACCCCTGTTTGTAATGTCATACTATGTTGGCTCTTATGAGTCTTTATTAAATGCTTGGGTGATGGAGTTATGTTGTGATGCCATGTTGTATGTACACATATCGTGCATATTGTGTGTATGTTTGAAATGCCTTGGTATGTGTGGGATTTGACACCTAGTTGTGTGCCTTTAGTAGTACTCTTTACGGGGAAATGCCTCTTTGTGCTTCCACCGAGCCTTGGTAGCTTGCTACTGCTCCGGACACATTGATTGACCGACATGTATCCTTCTTTGCTGATGTGTTTGTCCCCTCGGGGAAATGTCACGCGGTGTAATGGAGTGCTAGTAGGTTGCTACGACTCGTCTACACACGCTCTTGATCGACACCTGCTTTGCTGGGTTATGTATGACTGTCCCTGTATAGATGTACCACTTGGGTTTATAACTAGTCATGTCGACCCGGGTTATTTGTCGTTCGAATGCTAGCGACACATTCATATACGTGAGCCAAAATACGCAAACGGTCCCGGTCAAGGTAAGGTGGTAGCCGTGGAGTTTACTGTGCGTGAGGCCGCAAAGTGGTGTGATGTGTTACAGGCTGGGTTCTTATTACTTAGGATCGAGGTCCCGACAATAAACCAAAAGGCATACGTCTATAAGAAAAAGTTCCAAAATGGCAGGTAAAGGTGGTTTTCTCTTGATCAGATTGTGCAACAGGTATTTCGGAAAAACCAGAATAACCATCCAAGAAACAAAAGTGTGTGTGCTTAGACTACCTTTGTAACATTTGATCAATAAAAGGTAACGGGTAGTGATATTTCCTAGTAGCTTTATTCAACTTTCTAAAATCTATCACCATCCTATAACCAGTTACTATCCCCTGAGGTATAATTTCATTCTTATCATTAGGAACAATAGTAATACCACCCATTTTTAGGAACACAATGAGCTGGACTCACCCATCTACTATCAGCTATGGGGTAGATAATACCTACTACCAGAAGCTTTAATATTTCAGTTCTTACCATATACTTCATCTTCGGATTTAAACGTAGTTGGTGGTCAACAACGGGTTTATCATCTGGTTCCATATTAATCTTGTGCTGACATAGAGTGGGACTAATGCCCTTAAGATCATCGAGAGTATATACGATAGCGGCACAGTGCTTCCTTAGAACTTTTAATAATCTCTTTTCCTCCTGCTCTGAAAGGTTAGCACTCATCATAACAGGATATATTTTCTATTCATCAAGATAAGCATATTTCAGAGTATCAGGTAATTGCTTCAATTCAAACAGGGGATCAATCTTAGGTGGAGGAGGACCTCCCAAAGTTTCAACACACAAATTATGCTTAAGAATAGGTGGTTGCTTAAAGAAAACCTCATCTATTTCATTCCTTTCATTCATATGCAAATCATTCTCATGCTCAAACAAATATTGTTCCAAAGAATCAGTAGGAGGCACAACAATAGCAGCAAGACTATTAATTTCATCTTTACTAGGCAACTCTATATCATGTGGTTGTCTATGAAACTTAGAGAAATTAAATTCATGAGACACACCACCAAAGTTGACACTAACGATCTCCTTAGCGCCATCAATTTGAGCATGTACAATATTCAAGAAAGGTCTACCAAATATACTTGGACAAAAGCTATCTTGTGGAGAACCAAGAAAAAGAAAATCAACAGGGTATTTGATCATACCACATAAGACTTCAACATCTCTGACAATAACAAGTGGTGAAATAGTATTTCTGTTGGCAAGCTTAATAGTGACATGAATATCCCCAATCTTAGCAGGTGCACTATCATTCATGACTTCTTGATATAAAGTAAAAGGAATAGCACTTATGCTAGCACCCACATCACGTAAACCATGATAGTAATGATCTCCAATTTTAATAGAAATAGCAGGCATGCGAACTACGGGTCTATTTTTATTCTTAAGTTAAGGACTAGCAATTCTAGAAGCATTATTACAGAAGTAAATAACATGTTCATACAATTCAACAACTAAAAGATCTTTAACTAAAGCAATGCTAGGTTCAACCTTAATTTTCTCATAAGGTGTAGGTGTTCTAACATAACTTTTCCTAACTACAAAAGTAACCGTAGAGTGCTCTTTAATTCTAACATGAAAAGGTGGTTTCTCAAAATAAGTAGTAGGAAGAACTGGATCAACATTGTAGACAATAGTTTTCTCTTCCTTAATCTCAAGAGGTTTTTCCTTAGTTGCTATTTCAGTGTCAAGTCCATGCTTGGTGCTGAATTTCTGAAAGGCATTTGTTTCCATAAAAGATTTAACACAATCAGGCTCAACATTTATACCTGACTCATTACCTTTATCGATCTCCCAATCCTCATGCTTGCGCTTAATCTTTTCAAGAACATCCCATTTAAATACAATAGTCTTCTTCATAAAACAACCAGTTGAAGAAAAACCAAGCATATTTCGATCATTATGAGAAAGTCGAGCCTAAATTTTTTGAAGAATTATTTCTCTTGAGAGCTCATGATTGGGGCATGTACGAAGCATATACTTGAGTCTCCCCCAAGCTTGAGCGATACTTTCTCCTTCACGAGGCCAGAAGTTATGAATATAATTCCGATCACGATGAACCGAATGCATAGGATAAAATTTCTGGTGGAACTCCAGTTTCAAACGATTCCAATCCCATGTGCCATTATCATCACATAGCCTATACCATGTTAATGACTTTCTCTCCAAAGACAAAGGGAACACTTTCTTCTTAGCCCTGTCTCCAGATAAACCTGCAAACTTAAACAATCCACAAATTTCATCCACATAAATTAAGTGCATATCAGGATGTTTAGTTCTATCGACTGCATAAGGATTAGCTAAAAGTTTCTCAATAAGACCGACAGGAATTTCATAAGAACTTTCTCAGTAGCTTCAGTAGGTGGTGGAGAGGCAACTCTAGTGGTTTCCGGTCGAGGTGAAGATACCCCGAACAAGCTTCTCAAAGGATTACTTTGCATGGTGACAAGTAGCAATAAATTTTAGCACGTAACAAAAATATTTCCTTAGCAATTTCCACTCACCAAAGGCGCTTCACTTCCCGGCAACGGTGCCAGGAAAGAGTCTTGATGACCCACAAGTATAGGGGATCAATCATAGTACTTTAGGTAAGTAAGATTATCGAACCAACGAGGAGCAGAAGGAAATGACAAGTGGTTTTCGGTAAGGTAGTTTCTGCAAGCACTAATACAAGTGGTAACAGATAGTTTGGTAGCAAGATAATTTGTAACGAGTAACTAGGGACAAAAGTAAATAAAGTGCAGCAAGATAGGCCAATCCTTTTGATTGCAAAGGATAGGCCGGAACAAGTACTTTCATCTAGTTAGTTTCACCATGTTCATTTGATTTGCGTTCGCTACTTTGATTATTTGATATGTGGGTGGACCGGTAGTTGGGTGCTGTTATTAATTGAACATGCCTCCCACTTATGATTACCCCCTCTCTCAAGCATCCACAACTACGAAAAAAGAATTAAGACAGATTCTAACCATAACAATAAACGTTTGGATCCAAATCAGCCCCTTACGGATTAACGCATAAACTAGGGTTTAAGCTTCTGTCACTCTAGCAACCCATCATCTAATTACTAATCCACAATGAGTTCCCTTAGGCCCATTAATGGTGAAGTGTCATGTAGTCGATGTTCACATGACACCACTAAGAGAATCATAACATACATATCATCAAAATATCGAACGAATACCAAATTCACATGATTACTTATGACAAAACTTCTCCGATGTCCTGAAGAACAAAAGTAACTACTTACTCATCATCATGATGTTCAAGATCAGAGGGGTATTGAATAACATAAAGGATCTGAACATTTAATATCTCAAGTAGCAAACCAACTAGCATCAACTACGATAAGTAATCAAAACTACAAGCCAATCACAGGTACCAATCTGAAGTTGTGACATAAAGATTGAATACATGAGATAAAAGAGGGTTTGAGATGAGATGGTGCTGTTGATGGTGATGATGAAGATTGGTCCTCCTACAATGAGAGGGTTGTTGGTGATGACGAAGGCTTCGATTTCTCCCTCCCATAGGGAAGTGTCCCAAGCGGAATCTGCCCATCGGAGAGAAAAGTGCTCCTGTTCTATTTTCGCCTCGTGGCGGCGGCGCCTCATCCCGAAAGTCTGCTCCTTAAAATTTTAGGGTAAAATGACTTATATGCCAGAAGGAGGAGGCCAGACGTGGGCTAGGGGCTCCACACAACATCAAGGCGCGCCCTAGGGGGGCTCTGGTGTTGTATGGGCACCTGGCTTGTCTCCTCCAGTGGATCTTTGACCTACTATTTTTAATATATTTCAAAATAATTCTCTATGAAATTTCAGCCCATTTGGAGATGTGTAGAATAGGTATCTCTGCTGTGGCTTTTACAAGCCCTGAAATCCAGCTGCCTGCATTCTCCCTCCTTGTGTAAATCTAGCATATTAAAAGAGAAAAAGCATTAGAAATACTCCATGAAGTGTTATATTGATAAAAAAACTTTATAAATAGCAGAAATAAAACATGATGCAAAATAAACGTATCAGCGGCTGGGATCGAAAGGTGGGCGAGGGAGTTGGGGCTCGAGAGTGTGGGGAGTAGGACACGCGGCGGGGATTAGACATATTAGTGATGGCGTGGGCCCAATGGACATAACGTGCAATGTCGGGGCTAATGTTCAACGCCAACACTAATCGGATAGCTATGGCGTTCAAATTTGTCCAGTGACAACACTGTCTGAAAATATTAGTGCTGGCGTTGGTTAGAAATGACGTGCCACGAACAAGAGTTGTGGCTAGCCATTTCTCCACTAGTGTGAGATGTTTTGCATTCTTTCATCTTTTTTTGTTCATAAAAAAGTATGGTGCGATGTCTAACATTGTGTGCTCTCCATTTGCTCTTAGTGATGGGGAGTTCAGAAGTTACCTATGAAGATGTTTTTTAGAGTGGACATCCGCACCGCGGCCCTGCTCGAGTACTGTCATCCACCAATAGGGCAATGCCACCAACGTCAGTAAAAGACAAAAACATATGGGTGCATGTCATTCTATGAGCCCAGCTGGTGGGAGTTCATGAGAGGTAAGAGAGAACTCAGGTTTGACACTTGTGATAATCACCATAAGGAAAAGCAACCGCAACGACTTGCAGATGGTTGTCGTTCACCATGTTTTAAAATAAGGTCTAAGTCATGAATATATTAGCCCATGAACTGTTAGTTATAAGGTTCAGATGTACGTGATATATTGATGTTTGTTTATTAAGCCCAACAAATTTAAAGTGTTACTGAATTAGTTTGTTGTTTGTTTTCAAAATTAAATAAGTCTGGTTTGATTATATTGAAAATCCTTTGACTACGTAAATTAACTTAAAAAACAATATTTTGTCAATGCGCAATGCCAACAATTCGTATCCTCTTTCGAGCCTATCCCTCCAGTGGTGGGCTCTAAGGAGCAACAATCAGTGCTAACATGGCATTTGTGGCGGGGAACAACAACAACCTATGGTGGATAGTATGTAATACCCGCCACTAGAAGTAACGTACCATTGACAGTGGCAGGTGGCCCTGAGAGCATGGACCGTCATTGCTCATCTTTTTGCGCGTGCCACTCTTAGGCATTCATGCAGTAGTGTGTTATTTGATCACTACTTCTATCACTACTTTCATATTAATGTGCTACTGATAGATTGTTGCAAGAAAAGTTATCTCTAGGGTGTGATTTAACTAACAACTCAACTGTTAATGCTTATAAATATTCTATAATTTCCCCTTGTCTCGAATCAATAAATTTCCATGAAATATTACCCCCGAAGACTGTTGTGATCTCTTATACTTGTGGATCATCGAAGATTATATCCACTTCGGTACAGTAGCAGGTATGTTAGAAGGGGAACATGAAATGACTTTAGATTTTGTTCATTTATTGAGTGATGATTTTATTGAAAAAGATCATTCTTTCGGTATCTTTTTCACTCAGGGTTGGGTATCCATGCTAGGAGTTATACCGGTAGCTTCAGGTGGTATTGAAATATGAATAAGTTTGTACGAAATCTAACTTAACTAGAGAACGGAAGTACTGGGATATCAAACTAGTAGAAGATTGAACCATGTGGGTTACAATTTCAGAGCTATATAGTGAGCAGTTGGTATTGAAGAAAAAGATAGAATGAATACTGGCTAACAATGATTTCGTATAGTGATGAATAAAGACGGAATGTCTAGTCTGCAATGTGCCAGCTGATCTACAAAATCTTGAAGAAAGAATGATATATGAAAAATAACTTATGAATTGTTGCTTTGTTAGTCGAAACTAGTACATGGGGAGCGGGTTAGAAAAATACTCTAACCGTCCGGAATTAGAGGGTGCTTGATCTAAAAGACTAAAACTAGTCTGGCTAAAACTAGTCTCTTTAAGAGGCTAAAGTTCCAAGCATCCCTGACTAAAGAGAGGCTAAAACTAGTCTTGAGGCTAAAATCTTTTAGTCAGGGGTACCCCTATTAAAATGTGCATTAGTCCTCTCTCTCCTCATTTAACTCCTCATGCAAGTTCTGAATTGGAGGGTTTGGAGGATAATAAATGCTCATTAACTTGATTTTAGTCTCTTTAGTATTTGGATCCAAGCACGGGTGAGGCTAGCAAGTTTTAGTTTCATTACTTTTAGTCATGGTACTAAAACGTATCAAGCACCCTCTTAGTTATCGTACAAATGAATAAAAGTGGATGTATCTAGATTAAAACATATATATACATTCATTTTTATGATAAGTATTTCAAGGTAACATTATAAAATGCCCCCTCACTAAATTTCAAGGTAAAATTATGTTCTCACCGAGTGTGCATCATTATGAGAGTTCATCGTTTCGAAACACTACGTGATGATCGGGTGTGGTGGACTCTACGTTCATATACAACGGGCTGATGAATTTGGATCATGTGTCACTCGAATGTCTAGAGGGATGTCAATTTAAGTGGGATTTTTTAGTAATATGATTAAGTAAACTCATTATCTTGAACAGTAGTGTAAGTAATCTTTACAAGTTTATTTTGTGGACCAATGGCTCGCGCAGTAACACCCGTGAATTTCAATGCGTTTGTAGAGAAAGCTAAGCTGAAAGTTGATGGGAGCAATTTTGTTGACTATGCCCGAAACCTGAGAATTGTTATCATGGTTTTTCAAAAGGATTATGTCTCTGATGCACCGCTGATAACATACTTGTCTCAACTTAAGCCACCATTCCTTTTATACCAATCAGCAGCCAAAGAGTTTTAAAGAGTTGAGACAACAAAGAAATTATTGTTCAATAGGTGCAAATGAGGCCGGACTCGGAATTGGATATTCATGCATGGTATAGTCTTTGAGGGGAAGAAACATACAGTGTGAACCCAAAGCGATTTCGATTATGTTGTATTAATTCTTTACTGAAGTTTTTTTGATTTGGAAATAATATTTTCATTCTTATTTTATTTTATTTTTTGCACTATTTGGGATTGTCCACAAACAACATTAGAGGAGCTCTCAACAAAAATAAAACAACCAGTAATTTCCTACCAATCAGCATCCGTAAAAAAAATTCATACCAATCAGCAGCCACGTTGGACGTGGAGGTGCACATTTATTTTGCATGGGAACAATGCTACACCTACAGATCACATCCTACAGAATTAAGTTACAGACCTATGTGGTAGTTTTTGGTTGGATGGGAAATCAGAATCAGGGCCCACAGTTGAATTCAAGGTGAGGAGAGATTGGTTAATGAAGCTGTCCGTAAGATAATTCCGTAACTAGTCCATAAGGCTGGTCACAATGGGGAGTAACATAAGGTAGGAACCTACACACTTTTCTAGACTATGTTCCTACCTCCACAATGGGAGTAACATATATGTAGTGTCATGCAACAATGCATTTATTAGGCTATAGACTCATTGTTTGTTGGAGTGTGTGATGTTCCGGTAACTTAGCTAGTTACCACAAGCACCTCTCTCTTCATTAAATATGTGCCACATAAGCAAAGTTGTATTGGAGTGTGTGATGTTACTGCTAAGTTCCTCCCCATTGTGACCAGCCTAAGTCTAGCATTTTTGTTTGCATGGCTTATTGAAAGAGAAGATTGTAAATGCATTGCTTAGTGGGATGATGAGGTGGATACTATGCATGTTGAGAGAATTAATTGGGATCAATTTCTTAAGAATGTAAGATAGGATTAGAGGAGTTGTCAACAAAAATAAAACATTTGGGTGTGGGTATGGTATAGAAAATCCACTCTCGGCTTAAGCCACCATTCCTTTCATACCAATCACCAGCCAAAGAGTTTTGAAGAGTTGAGACAACAAACAAATTACACGCGCAAAATTCAACGGAAGTCACAGGTAGGTGACCTCACCAGTGCGAAAACTAACGTGCACAAACAAATGAAATGAGACGCCATGCATGATGGTTGGTTCAGTGGTTGACGACCCTGCAGTTCCTCCTGATCTCTCCCTGGTTACCGGTCTTCACTTCGATGGCTCCCATCTTGACCATCGCCTTGTTAAACTTGGCCTCCCATTGCCCGGGAATGTTGGCACTGTCGCGCACCATCTGGGTCGTGGCCGACGTAGCAAGAAGAGCGGCATCCGACGTGAAGAGCACCTTGTGCGCCAGGACGTTCTTGTAGTACTTGTTGTCGAGCGCGTTGGGGGTCACCACGTCCTGGTTCACCGTGGGATCGTTGGCCGGGCTTGGGCTAGCGGGGCATTGCCTCCTCAGCACGTTGGCAAAGCCAGTGTTGATGTCGGAGGGGACGTCGAGACGATCGGAGACGAAGGATGAGCAATGGGACACCCCAATGCTGTGGGCGCCAGAGAGCACGACCATGTCCTCCGCGGTGAGGCCCTTGGCGGCGAAGCTGGCGATGAGCTGGTCGAGGTTGAAGAACGGGGGCGGCAGGTTGTCGAGAGCTTCCGTGGAGTTGGAAATGCGCCCGTCGAGGCGGCCCGCCGGCATGTTGATCTTCATCGTCATCCTGGTGAGGAAGTAGGCTGCGTCACGGCCGGCGAAGGCGACGATGTCCGCGCAGGAGACGACGCCGGGGCATGCTTTCTCGACGGCGTCCTTGGCCGCGTCGATCACCTCGAAGCCCCGGAGGCTGGGGAAGTTGGGAGGGCTCAGCTTCTCCGGCTGCGGGTTAGCCGGCGTCGGGTCGAGGAGGACTGAGCCGTCGCATCCCTGCACGAAGCAGTCGTGGAAGAACATGCGGATGAGCCCGGCGCCGATGCCGGCGTTCTTGTAGACGAACCTCTTCACCTCGTCCCTCACTATGGCCTCCACGCGGGGGCATGTCTTCTTGTAGTAGCCCACCTGCAGGCCATGGCACGCGGACGACAAAAGCAATGCGCATGTCAGCGCAATAGAAAGCTTAAGCCAGGCGGTAGCCATTGTCTTCTCAAGCTGTTAACTGTAAGTTTATCAGGCTTTGTGTCCTGTCAATATCGAGAGTGTGTGATTGACCGCTGAGATGTTGCTCGTAAGGTAGGGCTATTTATACGTGCATCCACAGATAACTAATATCGCGATAATTGATCAGCACGCAGTGATCTAGCTGTTATGGCTTATGGAACATGGAGGCTGCTGGAATTCAATTATATATAGTGCTTCTCTCCCGTTTGTTAACTGCAAGTCTGCAACCGTCCTTTTCTTGTCTGGTTTGCTATGAATCAAACAATTTGTCATTTCCTGATAAGCATGTTGTCGCCAGCGAGGTATGAATGTATGCTTGTACGTTAGGATAACTTTCATATTGTTAGCACCAATATAACTGGGATTAAGATACGAACAAGGACTGAGAATGTTGGTGTTCCGTGTGGCTACCTTATGCCTGACAGGTCACGACATTCATTCTTAAACATGGCAGTGTGATGTCTTTTGCCTCTTGCACACGCATATGGTTTTTGGCTTCCAGCTCTTTATAGACCGGGTTGTTGCCGAACCAAATTCTTGATTTGCTCATATGGAGTATGCTTGCAGGCAGCACATGGTGAGTCGGTTGCATGAAAATGCAGGGTGGACAGTTTGCCTATATCACATGCATGGGAATCGATCAGTTTGGCCTTTGACTTTTCGGAATGCGCTGATTAGGTATGTAATTTTTTTTCGTCTAAATTTTTTTGCAACCAGCGTTCATATTTGCTATAAGCTTTTTTTATTTGCTACATCTGTTCACTAAAAAAGTTGCATCCACGGTTGGTTGCAACTCGAGTTCGTTTGATTTTTGCTACAACCGTGTTCATTTTTTTCTACAACGGGCATCATGTTTTGCAGCAACTGTTCATTAAAAAAATTGCATACACGTTCACGTAGATTTTTGCTATAATCGGCGTTTGACTTTTGCTACCACGCACCATCAACTTCTTTTTTTGCTACGATCACGTAGATATTTTTTTTGCTACAATTTTTTTTGTTGCAACCGTTGACGAAAATTGCTACATTCCATCGAAATTTTGCTGCATCGGGAAAAAATGTTGCATAAAGATCTAACGGTGCGGACGCGCGGCGGTTGATGGATTGTGCGTCCCACGCGTGGCCGACCGAAAGTTTCGGCCGACGCGCCGGCACAGAGCACTGGCCTTTGACTTTTGTAGAATCAACTCGCTCGTCGGCTATAAGGCAACCCCGTGCCCAAACCGGACACCACATTTCTCCACGCGATGTAGGAACCGGTCATTTAAAGTCGTTCACATATGTTCGGTTACATTTTGAATTTTTTTTAACATAAGTAAATAAATTTTATGTATATTTAAACTTACTGGACAATATTCGTTCATACTTGAATAATTTTACATAAAACCAGATGTTTTTCATCTAAACCGGAACAAATTCGTTACAGTAAACATGTATTAATTAGACCGGACCCTAAACCTAGTCTAGAATAACTGCCGGCGACTATTCCGCATTTCCTATTGTCAATGAGTCCCAAAAAATGAAGCTCCGCCTCTCCCGTTTGCTTCGGGCTAATTGGGTAACGATAACGAGTTCCCTAAGATTGGCTTCAACGGTTAGAGGGGTGTGTTAGTCTTCATGCGATACAAGCGTTAGCGACCTTGCATGCCCTACACTTCCTCGTTGCCGACTGAGCATGCGGACCTGCCGGCATCATGGTCATGGTGACGCGGCGCAGCCATGGCAGAGATGACAACCTCGTCCTTGTCCTTGCTCTTGCCGAACACCTCATTTGTCGCCTCGCCGAACTCCTTGAAGGCGGCTTCTAACTCCGCCTCGCATTGGCGGTACCGCCAGAGGTCGCCGCGGATGTTGCTGGAGGAGTGATAGGATTTGATCAATGCCTCAAGCTCGGGCACACCGCGTCCGGCGTTATGGTCGTGCCAGCGACGAGTTGCTCCTCCGCGCGTCTGTGCTCATCGAGGAGGTGTGCGTTGTACACCTGATCGGCATGCGCCTGGGCCGGCGAGGAGGATGGCGTCGGCTTGTCGTCCGATGCATCCTTCACTGGGACGTTCGCAGTACCGGCCTCTGCAATAGTAACACTCTCCTATTTCTGCTCGGACGAGAGGCTATCTGCTACCTCTTGAGCTTGCGTTGGTTTTTCCCTTGAAGAGGAAAGGGTGATGCAGCACAGTAGGGATAAGTATTTCCCTCAGTTTGAGAACCAAGGTATCGATCCAGTAGGAGTATCAAGATGAGGCACCAATGTACCAGCGCAAAAACAAACAAAGTTGCACCCAACGCTATAAAGGGGTTGTCAATCCCTTAACGATTATTTGCAAGGTGAGAACTGAAGGTGGAAAGAGCAACAAAGTAAAAGTGTAGATCTGAAAATATGATGTGAAGTAGACCACGGGGCCATAGTGTTCACTAGAGCCTTCTCTCATGATAGCAAGTATTAGGGTGGGTGAACGAATTACTGTCGAGCAATTGATAGAATCGCGCAAAGTCATGATGATATCTAAGGCAATGATCATACATATAGGCATCACGTCCGAGACAAGTAGTCTGATACTGTCTGCATCTACTACTATTACTCCACACATCGACCGCTATCCAGCATGCATCTAGTGTATTGAGTTCATAACAAACAGAGTAACACTTTAAGCAAGATGACATGATGTAGAGGGATAAATTCATGCAGTATGATATAAACCCCATCTTTTTACCCTTGATGGCAACAACACGATGCGTGCCTCGCTACCCCTTTTGTCACTAGGTGAGGACACCGCACGGTATGAACCCAAAACCAAGCACTTCTTCCATTGCAAGAATTATAGATCAAGTTGGCCAAACGAAACCCACAACTCGAAGAGAATTACAAGGATACGAAATCATGCATATAAGAGATCAGAGGAGACTCAAATAATATTCATGGATAATCTGATCATGAATCCACAATTCATCGGATCTCGACAAACACACCGCAAAAGAAAGTTACATCGGATAGATCTCCATGAAGATCATGGAGAACTTTGTATTGAAGATCCAAGAGAGAGAAGAAGCCATCTAGCTACTAACTATGGACCCGAAGGTCTGTGGTGAACTACTCACGCATCATCGGAGAGGCAATGGTGTTGATGAGGAAGCCCTCCGTGTCCAAATCCTTCCTCCGGTAGGGCACCAGAACGTTCCCCAGATGGGATCTTGCGGAGACAGAAGCTTGCGGCGGTGGAAAAGTATTTTCATGGCTCTCTTTGGTGGTTTTGGATTTTTAGAGAATTTATAGGCGGAAGAGGTAGGGCAGAGGAGCGACGGGGGGCCCACAAGCCTGCTAGCCCCCCTCCCAGGCCGGGGCTAGGGGGCTTGTGACCTCCCCCGAGGTCCCCTGCCTTGGTTCTCAAGTCTCCTGCGTATCTTCTGTTATGGAAAAAATCATTCCGCTGGTTTTATCCCGTTTGGACTCCGTTTAATATTCTCCTCTGAAAAAGGCCAAAAACACGGAAAAAACAGAAACTGGCACTTGGCACTGAGTTAATAGGTTAGTCCCAAGCCCCCTAGTTGACAAGATAAAATAGCATATTCATGCATACAAAACATCCAAAGTTGACAAGATAATAGCATGGAACCATAAAAATTTATAGATACGTTGGAGACGTATCAAGCATCCACAAGCTTAACTCCTACTCGTCCTCGAGTAGGGAAGTGATAAAGACTGATTTTTTGATGTGGAATGCTACCTAACATATTTGTCCTTTGTAACTTCTTTCTTGTGGCATGAATGTTCAGATCCGTAAGATTCAAAACAATAGTTTACTTTTGACATGAAAACAATAATACTTCAAGCAAACTAGCAAAGTAATCATAAACTTTTGAAATAACAAGGCCAAAGATAGTTATCCCTACAAAATCATATAGTCTGGCTATGCTCCATCATCCCCACACAACGAATTTAAATCATGCACAACCCCGGTATTGGCCAAGTAATTGTTTTCGCACTCTTACTTTCTCAAACCTTTTGAACTCTCACGCAATACACGAGCGTGAGCCATGGAATAGAGTGTGGTGGAGGTTGTGAGGCAAAAAGGAGGAGATGGTCATATTGGCTTGGCGTATTAATGGGCTATAGAGATGCCCATCAATAGATATCAATGTGAATGAGTAGGGATTGCCATGCAATGGATGCACGCGAGCTATAAGTGTGTGAAAGCTCAAAAGGAAAACTAGTGGGTGTGCACCCAACTTGCTTGCTCACGAAGACCTAGGGCAATTTTGAGGAAGCCCATCATTGGAATATACAAGCCATGTTATATAATGAAAATTCCCACTAGTATATGGAAGTGTCAAAACAACAGACTCTCTAACATGAAGAACATGGTGCTATTTTGAAGCACAAGTGTGGAAAAAGATAGTAGCATTGTCCCTTCTCCCTTTTTCTCTCCTTTTTTTGTTTGGGCTCTTTGGCCTCTTTTCATTTTTTTTGGTGGGCATCTTTGGCCTCTTTTTTTTATTTCCTCACGTGGGACAATGCTCTAATAATGATGATCATCACACTTTTATTTACTCACAACTCAATACTTAGAACAATGATGACTCTATAGGAAATGCCTCCGGCAGTGTACCGGGATATGCAACGATCTAGTTTAGCGTATGACGTTGAAACATCTCGCTAGCTATCTTACGATCATCCAGTGACAATATGAAAGTGACGTCACAAGTCATGAGACGGAACGGTGGGAGTTGCATGGCAATATATCTCGGAATGGCTATGAAAATGCCATAATAGGTAGGTAAGCTGGCTGTTTTGAGGAAGGTATATGGTGGGCTTGTGCACCGGCGAAAGTTGTGCGACACTATAGAGGCTAGCAATGGTCGAAGGTGAAAGTGCATGTATACCATGGACTCACATTAGTCATGAAGAACTCATATACTTATTGCGAAAGTTTTATCAGTAATCGAAACAAAGTGCTAAATGCATACTCCTAGGGGAAGGGTTGGTAGGTATTAACCATCGCGCGATCCCGACCGCCACATAAAGGATGACAATCAATAAATCAATTATGCTCCGACTTCCTAACATAGCGGTTCACCATACGTGCATGCTACGGGAATAACTAATTTCAACACAAGTATTTCTAGATTCACAACACCCTACTAACGTAACTCCAATATTACCAAATCCATATCTCAAAACTTAATTGTTAGGAATCAAACTTCTTTTACTAATCAATACACTTGAATATCGAAGTTTTTATTATATCCTCTTTGGATGCCTATCATCTTTAGGACTACTTTCATAGCACACGCCAATTACCAAGTTACTGAGAGGGAGCACTCTCAAAAAGATATAAGTGAAGATCGAGAGTTTTTATTGCTACAAAATATGACACCGCCATGCTCTACAAAGATTTAAGTGAAGCACTAGAGCAAAATTATCTAGCTCGAAAGATATAAGTGAAGCTCAAAGAGTATTCTAGCAAATTCACGATGAGTGCATGTCCCTCTCAAAAAGATGTGCAGCAAGTATGATTGTGACAAAACAAAAAGAAAAGACTCCTATAATACACGACGCTCCAAGCAAAACACATATCATGTGGTGAATAAAAATATAGCTCCAAGTAACGTTACCGATGGATTGAAGACGAAAGAGGGGATGCCTTCCCGGGGCATGCCCAAGCTTAGGCTTTTTGGTGTCCTTGAATTTGGCTTGGGATGCCTTGGGAATCCCCAAGCTTAAGCTCTTTCCCCTCTTTATCCCATTGTCCATGAGAACATCACCCAAAACTTGAAAACTTCACAACACAAAACTTAAACAGAAACTCGTGATATCATTAGCATAAGAAAACAAACTACCAACTCTTTAGGTACTGTGGTAAACTTGATTTCTATTTAGATTGATGTTAGATTACTGTATTCTCACTTTTCCGTGGCTAGTACCCCCCGATACTATCCATAGTTTCATCAAAATAAGCAATCAACACAACAAAAACAGAATCTGTAAAAAACAGACTAGTCGGTAGCAATATGTATACTTCTGTTATCTCAAAAATTCTTAAACATTATGACAATTGGGGAAATTTGCATATTAACCAGCATAAAAAAGAATCAACTCAAAAGATCTTTATGGATAGGAAATAAAATTAATTTCATGAGCACAAAGTTTCTGTCTTTTCAGCATGATTAAACAACCATCATCAAAACTAATCATAAAGGTTTTACTTGGCACAAACACAAAAATAAACATGAAAATCACAATCATAAAAGAATTATGATGGTGTGGACACAACAAAACAGAAATCAAAAACCAAAGATAAATTCATTGGGTTGCCTCCTAACAAGCGCTATTGTTTAACGACCTTAGCTAGGCATTGGTAATTCCATGATGCTCACATAAAAGATAGCAATCGGACACGAAGAGAGCATCATGAAACATGTGACAAACACATCTAAGTCTAACATACTTCCTATGCATAGGAATTTTATAGGAAAACAAATTATCAAGACAAGCAATAACTACCATATGCAAGGAAGAAGAAAGAGACAATATCAATCTCAACAAAACGAGAGGTAAATTAGTAACATGAAAGTTTCTACCACAATATTTTACTCTCTCATAACAATTACATGTGGGATCATATTCAAGCTCAACAATATAGCTATCACATAGGATATTGTTTTCATGATCCACATGCATGCAAAGTTGACGCTCTTCAAAAATAGTGGGATTATCATCAACTAAAGTCATGACTTCTCCAAACCCACTTTCAATATTATTGCAAATATCATATTCATCATGAGGCTTAATTTTTTTTTCAAGATCATAAGAAAAATCATCACCCCAATCACGATCATTGCAACAAGTAGTGGACATAGCAAAACTAGCATCCCAAGCTTAGGGTTTTGCATATTTTTAGCATGATTGACATTAATAGAATTCATAGAGAAACCATTGCAATCATGCTTTTCATTCAAGGAGCCCTCGTGAATCACTTCATAAATTTCTTCATCACGATTTTCAGATTCACGCATCTCAAGCAAAACTCCATAGAGAAAGTTAAGTGCACTCAACTCACTAGCAAATGGTTCAACATAATTGGATCTCTTAAAGAGATTAGCAAGTGGATGAGGATCCATATCAATAGATTTTCAACAAGTGAAGATGCAAGCATATTGAAGGAACATAGCACACAAGCAAAGGAAAGGCAAACTAAAAAGGCAAATATTTTTGTAAATTTTGTTTCTCCAGAAGTAGGAGAGAGGAAAACGAGAGGCAAAAGGCAAATAATGTAAATGCAAGAGATGAGTTTGCGATAGTTACTTGGATATGCTTCACTTTGAATACTCCCCTGCAACGGTGCCAGAAATTGGCACGTTGACGGGATACTATTCTTGACTTGATCCTCCCTGGTAACGGCGCCAGAAGTTGGCACGTTGACGGGAGACTATTCTTGACTTCATCCTTCCCCGCAACGGCGCCAGAAATTGGCACGTTGATGGGAGACTATTCTTGACTTGATCCTCCCTGGCAACGGCGCCAGAAATTGGCACATTGACGGGAGACAATTCTTGACTCGATCCTCCCCGGCAATGGCATCAGAAATTCTTCTTGCTACCTCTTGAGCTTGCGTTGGTTTTTCCCTTGAAGAGGAAAGGGTGATGTAGAACAATAGCGATAAGTATTTCCCTCAGTTTGAGAACCAAGGTATCGATCCAGTAGGAGTATCAAGATGAGGCACCAATGTCCCTACACAAAAATAAACAAACTTGCACCCAATGCTATAAAGGGGTTGTCAATCCCTTCACTATTATTTGCAAGGTGAGAATTGAAGGTGGAAAGTGCAACAAAGTAAAAGTTTAGATCTGAAAATATGATGTCAAGTAGACCCCGGGGCCATAGTTTTCACTAGAGGCTTCTCTCATGATAGCAAGTATTACGGTGGGTGAACGAATTACTGCCGAGCAATTGATAGAATCGCGCAAAGTCATGATGATATCTAAGGCAATGATCATACATATAGGCATCACGTCCGAGACAAGTAGATCGATAATGTCTGCATCTACTACTATTACTCCACA
Source organism: Hordeum vulgare subsp. vulgare (assembly GCF_904849725.1). Lineage (NCBI taxonomy): Eukaryota > Viridiplantae > Streptophyta > Magnoliopsida > Poales > Poaceae > Hordeum > Hordeum vulgare. Next base: position 536,949,686 of record NC_058524.1, on the reverse strand, counting down.
CATCGACCGCTATCCAGCATGCATCTAGTGTATTGAGTTCATAACAAATAGAGTAATGCTTTAAGCAAGATTACATGATGTATAGGGATAAATTCATGCAATATGATATAAACCCCATCTTTTTACCCTTGATGGCAACAACACGATGCGTGCCTCGCTACCCCTTCTGTCACTAGGAGAGGACACCGCACGGTATGAACCCAAAACCAAGCACTTCTCCCATTGCAAGAATTATAGATCAAGTTGGCCAAATGAAACCCACAACTCGAAGAGAATTACAAGGATACGAAATCATGCATATAAGAGATCAGAGTAGACTCAAATAATATTCATAGATAATCTGATCATAAATCCACAATTCATCGAATCTCGACAAACACACAGCAAAAGAAAGTTACATCGGATAGATCTCCATGAAGATCATGGAGAACTTTGTATTGAAGATCCAAGAGAGAGAAGAAGCCATCTAGCTACTAGCTATGGACCCGAAGGTCTGTGGTGAACTAATCACGCATCATCGGAGAGGCAATGGTGTTGATGAGGAAGCCCTCCGTGTCCAAATCCCCCTCCGGTAGGGCACCAGAACGTGCCCCAGATGGGATCTTGCGGAGACAGAAGCTTGCGGCAGCGGAAAAGTATTTTCGTGGCTTTCTCTGGTGTTTTTAGATTTTTGGAGAATTTATATGCGGAAGAAGTAGGGCAGAGGATCCACGGGGAGCCCAAAAGCCCGCTGGGCACGCCCCCCCCCAGTCCGTGGCTGGTGGGCTTGTGACCTCCTCCGAGGTCCTTTGCCGTGGTTCTCAAGTTTCCTGCGTACCTTCTGTTATGAAAAAAATCATTCCGCTGGTTTTATTCCATTTGGACTCCGTTTAATATTCTCCTCTGAAAAAGGTCAAAAACACGGAAAAAACAGAAACTAGCACTTGGCACTGAGTTAATAGGTTAGTCCCAAAAAAGATATAAAATAGCATATTCATGCATACAAAACATCCAGAGTTGACAAGATAATAGCATGGAACCATAAAAAATTATTGATACATTGGAGACGTATCACTATCCCATATAGCTTTGGAGCTCGAGAAGACCCTGGAGGGCTTGGTGAAGAGAGGAGAAAGGGATTGGAGGATGTTGTGTGCGGCTATGTCATACTTGTGATCTGCGTTGGGTTTTTCGTGAAGAGGAACTGGCTATCGCAACATAATGTGGGTAAGTGTTTCCCTAAGTTATAAAACAAAGGTTTATCGAACCAATAGGAATATGAACAACAATCGTCTTCGGGGACTGCACACAAAAGAATAAAGAACTTCCACACAACACGGGTAAGAGGGTTGTCAATCCCCTTGGTCTTGTTATTTGCAAGCGAGTAAGGTGTGTAGATAATTGTAGACGATTCTAAATTGCAAAATAAAATGAAAACAACTAAATGGCAGCAAGGTATTGAAGGTTTTGTAAATATATGGTGAATAGACCCGGGGCCATAGTTTTTCCTAATGGATTCTCTCATCAAAACACCATCAGGTGGGTAACAAACTACTGCTGGGCAATTGATAGAAAATCGGATAGTTATGTGATATTCACGGCAATGATCATCTGTATATAGGCATCACGTCCACAAGCAAATAGGCACTATAGGAATCAGTTTCTTTGTCGTCTGGCATAGAAGATGGCAAAGTACAAGGTCATGGACGGCAAACACCTTTGTTGTCTGCTGGATGTCGGCCCCACTTGTAGCATTGTAAGTCACGGTAATCAGTTGCTTTGCTGTCTGCAAGATGTTTGCCGTCGGTCTTCCTACCCAAGTTGACGGGAAAGGTGATAGACGACAAAGTATAGCTGTTAGCCCCGTTATGTGGCTAACGGGAGACTTGGCCATCTGTCCTTTGATGTGAGCAGTCCTGTGGCTGCACATCACTCCTGTGGGTCATACCTGGTACTCCGAGGCTGCACAGGTTGCTGCCACATGGCACATTTGTCGTCTACCTACCGACAGCAAAGGGCTTTGCCATCCTCTGGCAGACGACAAAGTGTGTGTTGGAAGAATGTGGATGTCACCTAGAAGGGTGCGAATAGGTGCTTTAAAATAATCATGGTTTAAGATTAAACAAATGCGGAATAAAATCTATGTTTAGTTAGTTAAGCACAAAACCTAAAACAACTCGGCTCACCTATGTGCACCAACAACTTATGCTAAGCAAGATAAACAACTGAGTGATAGCAAGATATATAATAATAAACAATATGACTATCACAAAGTAAATTGCATAAATAAAGGGCTCGGTAGGAGATAACCGAGGCACGTGGATACGATGATGTATCCCAATCAAAGTTCACACCCTTGCAGATGCTAATCTCCATTTGGAGTGGTGTGGAGGCACAATGCTTCCCAAGAAGCCACTAGGGCCACTGTAATCGACTGACGCCCTCGCACAATGCAAGATGTCGTGATTCCACTAAGGGACCCTTGAGGGAGGTCACTGAACTCGAACAAACAAGGTTGGGGCAACCTCCAAAATTTAATTGGAGGCTCCCAACAACACCACGAAGCTTCACCACAATGGATTGTGGATCCAAGGTGACCTCAATTGCTCGGAGCAATCTCCAGAACCTAATTGGCGACCCCGACGCTTGCCCGAAGCTTTACACCACAATGATTGAGCTCTCAGGCACCACCAACCATCTAGGGCGCCAAAGCACCCAAGAGGCACAAGCTCTAGGGTGCCCAAACCCCCAAAACTAATAAGATTCTCAAACTTCACTTCCACGCATCACCGTGGAGAACTCAAATCTATGCACGAAATGCAATGGCAAGGGCACAAGTGCTTCTCTCCCAAATCCCACCACAACAACTAATGTTATGGAAGAAAATGAGTGGAAGAACGAAGAAGAACATGAAGAACTCCATGATCTAGAACCAAGGGTTCCCCTCACAAGAGGAGAAAGTGATTGGTGAAAATGTGGATCTGGATCTCCTCTCTCTTTTCCCTCAAGAACTAGCAAAAATAATTGGAGGGATTGAGAGTTAGCAAGCTCGAAGAAGGTCACCAATGAGGGGTGCTGCGGCAACAAAAGTTCTTCCTTGGCGCTAGGAATTCTTCTTGTTACTTCTCTGGTTTGCGTCGGTTTTTCCCTTGGAGAGGAAAGGGTGATGCAGCACAGGAGCAGTAAGTATTTCCCTCAGTTTGAGAACCAAGGTATCGATCCAGAAGGAGGGCCTTGTCAAGTCCAAAGTACCTGCGCAAACACAAACAAGCTTGCACCCAACGCTTCAAAGGGGTTGTCAATCCCTTCAAGATTGTTTACAAAGTGAGATCTGAAGGCGGAAAGTGCAACGAAGTAAAAAGTGTAAGGCTGAAAATATGGTGTGGAGTAGATCCTGGGGGCCATAGTGTTCACTAGAGGCTTCTCTCAAAATAGCAAATATCACGGTGGGTGAACAAATTACTGTCGAGCAATTGATAGAACCGCACAAAGTGATGACGATATCTAAGGCAATGATCATATATATAGGCATCACGTCCGAGACAAGTAGACCGATACTTTCTGCATCTACTACTATTACTCCACACATCGACCGCTATCCAACATGCATCTAGTGTATTGAGTTCATGACGAACAGAGTAACGCCTTAAGCAAGATAACATGATGAAGAGGGATAATCTCAAACCAATGATGAAAACCCCATATTTTTAACCTTGATGGCAACAACATGATGCGTGCCTCGCTACCCCTTCTGTCACTGGGTGAGGTCACCGCACGGTATGAACCCAAAACCAAGCACTTCTCCCATTGCAAGAATCATAGATCTAGTTGGCCAGACAAAACCCACAACTCGAAGAGAATTACAAGGATATGAAATCATGCATAGGAGAGATCATAAGAAACTCAAATAAGATTCATAGATAATCTGATCATAAATCCACAATTCATCTGATCTCGACAAACATACTGCAAAAGAAGATTACATCGGATAGATCTCCATGAAGATCATGGAGAACTTTGTATTGAAGATCCAAGAGAGAGAAGAAGCCATCTAGTTACTAGCTATGGACCCGTAGGTCTATGGTGAACTACTCACGCATCATCGGAGAGGTCATGGTGTTGATGAAGAAGCCCTCCGTGTCCGAATCCCCCCTCTGGCAGGGCACCAGAACGTGCCCCAGATGGGATCTTGCGGAGACAGAAGTTTGTGGCGGCGGAAAAGTGATTTCGATGATCTCCTGAATTTTTTGGGATTTTAGGGAATTTATAGGCGCAACCCCTAGGTCAGGGGGCGTTCAGGGGGCCCACAAGCCTGGGTGGCGCGGCCTACCCCCCTAGACGCGGGGTGGGGGCTTGTGGGCCCCTGAGGCTCCCCTGCCTTGGCTCCCAAGCTTACCGATCTTCTTCCGTTCTGGAAAAAATATTTTCGGGGATTTTCCTCCGTTTGGACTCCGTTTCAAAATCTCCTCTGAAAGGGGTCAAAAACATGGAAAAAATAGGAACTGACACTTTGCACTGAGTTCAGAAGTTAGTCCCAAAAAATATATAAAAGGCATGCAAAACATCCAAAGTTTGACAAGATAATAGCATGAAACCATCAAAAATTATAGATACGTTGGAGACGTATCAAGCATCCCCAAGCTTAACTCCTGCTCGTCCTCGAGTAGGGAAGTGATAAAGAACGAATTTTTGATGTGGAATGCTACCTAGCATAGTTGTCCTTTGCAACTTTTTTCACGTGACATGAATGTTCAGATCCGTAAGATTCAAAACAATAGTTTGCTATTGACATGAAAACAGTAATACTTCAAGCAAACTAGCAAAGTAAACATGAACTTTCAAAATAACAAGGCCAAAGAAAGTTATCCCTACAAAATCATATAGTCTGGCTATGCTCCATCATCCTCACACAACTAACGTAAATCATGCACAACCCCGGTATTGGCCAAGTAATTGATTTCGCACTCTTACTTTCTCAAACTTTTTATAACTATCACGCAATACATGAGCGCGAGCCATGGATATAGCACTATAGGTGGAATAGAGTGTGGTGGTGGTTGTGAGACAAAAAGGGAGGAGATGGTCACATTGACTAGGCGTATCAATAGGCTATGGAGATGCCCATTAATAGATATCAATGAGTGAGTAGGGATTGCCATACAATAGATGCACTAGAGCTATAAGTATGTGAAAGCTCAAAATGAGAACTAGTGGGTGTGCATCCAACTTGCTTGCTCACGAAGACCTAGGGCAATTTTGAGGAAGCCCATCATTGGAATATACAAGCCAAGTTATATAATGAAGATTCCCACTAGCATATGGTTGTGACAAAGCAAGAAGCTTTCAATCATGAAGACCAGGGTGCTATCATGAAGCACAAGTGTGGAAGAAGATAGTAGCATTGTCCCTTCTCTCTTTTTCTCTATTTTTTTTCATTTGGGCTCTTAGGCCTCTTTTTTTCTTTTCTTTTCTTTTTTTTTCTTTTTGGGCTCTTTGGCCTTTTTTTATTATTTCCTCACATGGGACAATGCTCTAATAATGATGATGATCACACTTTTATTTACTCACAGCTCAAAGATCACAATGATGATGACTCCATAGGAAATGCCTCTGGCAGTGTACCGGGATGTGCAACGATCTAGCATGGCGTATGATATTGAAACATCTCTCTAGCTATCTTACGATCATGCAATGGCAATATGAGAGTGACGGCACAAGTCATGAGATGGAACAGTGGGAGTTGCATGGCAATATATCTCGGAATGGCTATGAAAATGCCATAGTAGGTAGATATGGTGGCTGTTTTGAGGAAGGAATTTGGTGGGTTTGTGCACCGGCGAGAATTGCGCGACACTAGACAGGCTAGCAATGGTGGAAGGTGAAAGTGCATCTATACAATGGGCTCACATTAGTAATGAAGAAATCACATACTTGTTGCGAAAGTTTTTATTAGTAATTGAAACAAAGTACTAAACGCATACTCCGAGGGGAAGGGTTGGTAGGTGTTAACCAGTGCGCGATTGTCACGCCCAAGATACGACCCTATCCTCAATTTGGCACGAAGGCCTCGTCAGAGATAGAAGCGCATCTCGTCTTGTCGCAAGAATGGATATCATTACAAGTACATGTACTGAAAAGAAGAGATATATATATAGAATTGGCCTACACTCTCCACAAGCTACATCAGAGTCACATCAGTACATTACATAATCATCGAGAGTAAGAGCAGGGTCCGACTACGGACGAAAACAAACGAGAAAAGAAGAACGACGTCCATCCTTGCTATCCTAGGCTGCCAGCCTAGAACCCATCCTAGATCGATGAAGAAGAAGAAGAAGAAGAAGCAACTCCAAATGAACAATCAACGCGCTCGCGTCAAGTAACCTTTACATGTACCTGCAACTGGTGTTGTAGTAATCCATGAGCCACAGGGGACTCAGCAATCTCATTTCCAAAGGTATCAAGACTAGGAAAGCTTAATGGGTGAGGCATGGTTAAGTGGTGAGGTTGCAGCAGCGGCTAAGCACATATTTGGTGGCTAAACTTACGAGTACCAGAAATAAGAGGGGGAAGAACTACTGCTGATCAAATAAATGATCCTGAACACCTACCTACGTTAGACATAACCCCACCGTGTCCTCGATCGGAGAAGGAACTCACGAAAGAGACAGTCACGGTTACGCACACAGTTGGCATATTTTAATTAAGTTAACTTCAAGTTATCTAGAACCAGTGTTAAACAAAGTTTCCATGTTGCCACATAACCGCGGGAACGGCTTTCCGAAAAGATTTAACCCTGCAGGGGTGCTCCAACTAGTCCATCACAAATTACCACAAGCCGCATAGAAATCCTCAATCACGAAGCTCGCGATCTCGTCAGATTTCCTAGTGGAAAACCTCAACTCTAAGATTACCCAAAGCGTCACCGGAATCCCGATGCACAAGATATCTCATCAAAGGTAAAACTAATCCAGCAAGGTCGCCCGACGTGTCGACGAACCCGATAGGAGCCGCGTATCTCGTTCTCAGGACACGACGGATGGAAAAGCCTACAGGTGCCAAACCTTGAGTTGCCCCGTAGTGGCCCCGCAGTCTGTCCAGTTTGGACCAACACTCATGAGGAGGACTAGCCCGGGGGTTGATTAAATTATCCTCGGGGTCCGGAAAGTCCCTATGCAATTTTATTAGGTGATTAGGCAAATGTAGTACCAATGTTGGGCCTTGCCAGACCAGCTTTAATCTAAAACGAATTATCAAGGGGGTCCCCATAACAACCCCGATCGTGTTAGGAGCGCTCAATTATGGGTAATAACACCTGTAGCCGAAACTAAGAGGGCAAAGGTGGAACAAAACACCAGGCTAGAAAGGCCGAGCCTTCCACCTTTTACCAAGTATTGGTGCATTAAATTAAATAGCATTAATAGGGTGATACAACAAGGAAGCCATGTTATCACATGGAAGCAACTGCACCTGCAACTAGCAACGCTATCAACAGGGTTAAGCAAGCAGTAACATAGCCAATCAGTGGTTTGCTAGGTTGAACAGGTTGAAGGTTTCATGGCATTGTTGAGAGGCTGATATATAACATGTCATAGGCAACGAGACATAACGATAGAAACGGTAAAACTAGCATGGCAATGATAGTAATGGTATCTGGGGAAATGGTCATCTTGCCTGAGATCCCGCTTGCAAGAAGAATGCCTCCGTGAAGCAGACGAACCTTCGTTGTCGAACAGGTCCTCACAATCCGGCACGTTGCGGAACTCTATCGAGACGAAGCAAACCGGAAAGACAAATCATCACACAGAATTCACCACACGATGCACAACACAAATGATGCATGAGCAGCTGAATACATGCAAGTCAAGGCATGACAATTCACACAATCAAACACTACACATTAAGTGAAGTTCAATATGCAACGAGTTACATATTGATGAAACTCCACGTTAATTATATAGTTCTATCCCGATTAGGTACACGGAAATATGAAATGTCATTAAACATGGCAAGAGGTGTAGCATAATTAATCTACCTATATAGTCATTTTAAATGAGGTCGGAAATGACATATAGCATCTCCGAAACGACCTCACATGTTAATTTACAATTCTGTCCAGATCTGAACTAACACATTTAGTTAGTTGTTAAACAGCAAAAAAATAGGTTCACGTGATTCTACGCGTCATTTCAAGCAATTTACACATAGAGAACGTCTCCAACGGAGGTACGGTTCAAAAGATATAAGCATCGCAAGATATGATGGCATGAATGCAATGTGTGTGCAACGACAGTCACGAGCTCTTCAAAACATACAACCAGCAAGACAAAACGAAACTACACAAGATTCTAAGCAAGTTTCATATAGGACACGATCAAAACGGAGCTACGGATCAAAAGATACGAGCAAAACAAGAAATCACTACAATCTGGCAAAATCAGCCACATAGCATTTTCTACGCCACACAACTACGGGCTACACAACTCCGATAAACTCAAGCAAGGCATGACACGAAAAAGGGAAAGAAGCACTACTACAAACAACTAACAACAACTAGCATGGCATCATGGATCACTAGGGAAAGAAGACAACAAATGGCATCTCACACACTATTTCAGACTTAGTGAAAATTACACCTCATGAAAGTGCAGTTTTCGATCAGAAGCCATATTGACAGCAGCAAAACCTTAAGCTACAGGTCTCCAAATGGCATGAAAATTCACAGCATGCTAGAGAAACACAAGGGCTACAACTAACTCCATTGCACCAACCTCAAAAGTGCTACAGATCAAAAGATAGGAGCAAGACAAGACAACAACAAAATATAGCATATTCCAGACTTGGAAATATTTCAGCATCTCTACAACATCACTATTTCTAGCAACTTGAGAGCAAGCAAATCACACCTAAACATGCATTTCTATTGCAACCAAAAATACCAGGGGCTAGACTAAACATCAAAGAACAACTCCCTAGTTGACAACTTAATCAAACGACGCACGGAATAAATACTACGAAAAAGACAAGAGGGCAACATCGCAAAATATCTCGTGAACTAACTTGCTCAAAAGCTAAAACTAATTGCGCAACAAAAATATTGCCACACGTAAATGCGAGATAAAGTCCTAAGCACGGAAAATAATCTAGCGGCAAATCCCTACGTGCAAAAATACCAACGGCTACTCTAAAATACATGGAAAGTGGTTCCTAAAACATGGGCATTTTATCTAAGGCCTTCGGGCAAACCGGACACGCGCGAAAAATAAATACGGGACTAAACCTATTGGGACAACACATAAAACTAGGCATTAGGCACACTAAACTAAATCAAACTAATATGCAAGTTGTCAATTCGTAATCAACGCATAATTCTACACGAAATACATGTGCTACACGTCGCGATCCGACACACGGACAAGAAGTTACGGGCGTCTAAATATTTACCTATTTTCCTGGAATTTATATTAATTCAAAAAATTACTAATAAACTACACGGGCCGAAACTAATCCTAATGGGCTACACAGAGCATAGGCGCAGTTTAACTAATGCTCGCTTGGGGCGAGGAAAAGAGGCAGGGGAGATCTCACCTTGGGGGCCACTTGGGCTGGTGGAGCGAAGAGGAGGCCGAGGCCTGGGGCTGCCGACCCTGAGCCGGCTGCGGGGCCAGGCGGGAGGAGGCCCAGACGGCTAAAGCTCCTGCTGGGCCAGGGCGAGGCTGAGGCCCACGCAAGGCGAAGGGGCAGCTCGAGGCGATGCGGTCAACCCGAGCTGCGCACCCTGGCGATCTCGATCGGGACGAAGACGTAGGCGACGACGGTGGTCTTCGAGGCGCCGGCCACGACGGCATGGCGCGGGGGAATCGCAGGGACGAGGCGGAGGGTCCGATCCGGGCGAGGCAGGTCGGCGGGGACCCTGTTCCGGCCGGATCCTGGCCGGAGAGCTGGGGGCGCGAGACAGGGAGGCGCAGCGAGGTTCCAGGGCGGCGGGGCCGAAACTCCTGTCGGCTCCGGTCGGTGGATCCGACGAAGCGCTTCGGCGGCGGGGCTGGTTGCGCACGGATCGAGGGGCAGCCATGGGAGGCTCGGGCTGCATGGGGAGGGCTTGGGAGAAGCTGTGGTCGCCCGGACATGTCCGATTTGACCACGGACATGTCCGGTAGGTGGGTTTTGGCCGAATCTGAGCCATTAGATGTGAATCCAATGGCCAGATTTGGTCAGAGGGGTTGGGCAGCGGGATTTAGAGGGTTAGGCCTAGAAGGTGGGTTTTTTAGGGGGGTGGATGCAAAAATGACTAGGGGAAACTCTAGTGAAGTGAGAGGGGTCTCTCTAGGGGGTGCTACTTATATAGGGTTGGTGTGTGGAGGGGTGGACCTCGTCCGTCCGATCGCGATCCGATGACCACGAACGGAGGCAGTGGCTAGGTGGCACTGATGGGCTGTTTAGATGGGCTAAGTAGGGATGAGAGGGAAAAGGCGCGGCCCGGCAATGAATTTTAAAACACCGACAGACGTCCGACGGTACACCGAATACGGTTTTGCTACGGTCGACCGTTCGGGTACCAGACGAACTCCGATCGCGACGAAACTTGACAGGCGGCTACCTATATTTAAATAACACCGCACGTCAAATTTCAACCCGATCAGAGAAAGTTTTACGCACACTTTTAAAACAAGGTTACGACGATGTCGCGGGCGCGTGCGTGTGCGGTCGGGCTCAGAACGGGCAACGACGATAACCGGCAACTAATAACGGATGCATGTTTTGAAAACGGGCGGCAACGGGATGCCGATGCAATGCTGATTATGCGCATGATGCGATGATGATGCGACAAAAGAAAATAGAAACACGACGAAAACGGAATAAAGGGGGAATCTTCTGGAACGTCGGTCTCGGGCTGTCACAGCGATCCTGATACGTCTCTAACGTATCTATAATTTTTGGTGGTTTCATGCTCTTATCTTGTCAACTTTGGATGTTTTATGTACCTTTTATATCTTTTTTGGGACTAACTTATTAATTCAGTGCCAAGTGCCAGTTCCTGTTTTTTCTCCGTTTTTGACTCTTTTCAGATATTATTTTGGAACGGAGTCCAAACGGAATAAAATCCCTCAAATAAATTTTTCCAGAACAGAAGAAGATCGGGGTACATGAGGGCCAAGGCAGGAGAGCTACAGGGGGCCCACAAGCCCTGTAGCCGCCACCAGGGGGGCCCGACGGCTACGAGGCTTGTGGCCTCCCTGGCGCTCCCTGCCCTAGATCTTTCGCCTATATATTCCCTAAAATCCAGAAAAAAATCAGGGCATCCACGAAAACACTTTTCCGCCGCCGCAAGCTTCCGTTTCCGCGAGATCTCATTTGGAGGCCCTTCCCGGTGCCCTGCCGGAGGGGACATTCGAGTTGGAGGGCTTCTACATCAACATCATCGCCTTCTCCAATGACTCCGGAGTAGTCCACTTTAGACCTACGGGTCCGTAGTTAGTAGCTAGATGGCTTCTTCTCTCTCTTGGATCTTCAATACTAAGTTCTCCATGATCTTCATGGAGATCTATCCGATGTGATCCTCTTTGGCGGTGTGTTTGTCGAGATCCGATGAATTGTGGATTTGTGATCAGATGATCTATGAATTATATTTGAGTCTTTGTTGATTTCTTATATGCATGATTTGATATCCTTGTAAGTCTCTCCGAGTCTTGGGTTTTGTTTGGCCAACTAGATCTATGATTCTTGCATTGGGAGAAGTGTTCCGTTTTGGGTTCATACCGTGTAGTGACCTTTCCAAGTGACAGAAGGGCCAGCAAGGCACACATCGTTTTGTTGCCATCAAGGGTAACAAGATGGGCTTTTATCGTAGATATGAGATTGTCCATCTACATCATGTCATTTTGCTTAAGGCGTTACTCTGTTCTTATGAACTTAATACACTAGATGCATGCTGGATAGCGGTCGACATGTGGAGTAATAGTAGTAGATGCAGAAAGTATCGGTCTACTTGTTTTGGACGTGATACCTATAGATATAATCATTGCCATAGATGACGTCACGACTTTGCGTGGTTCTATCAATTGCTCGACAGTAATTCGTTCACCCACCGTCTACTTGCTTTCATGAGAGAAGCCACTAGTGAACACTACGGCCCCCAGGTCTATGCACAACTATCGTCTCCACTTTCGCTTTTACTTTGCTTTGTTTACCTTTTGCTTTCAGTTCTCACTTTGCAAACAATCTATAAGGGATTGACAACCCCTTCATAGCGTTGGGTGCAAGATCTTTGTGTTTGTGCAGGTACTTGTGACTCGACACGATTCTCCCACTGGATCGATATCTTGGTTCACAAACTTAGGGAAATACTTACCGCCGCTGTGCTACATCACCCTTTCCTCTTCAAGGGAACACCAACGCAAGGCTCCAAGGCCGCGGGGAAATCCTTTTCATATTTGCCAAGGAAGTCCCTATAGGCGTTGCCCGTGACAGAAGGATTCCTGGGGCCGTTGCTAGGGAAGGTCTGTTGTCGCAGTAGCAGAAGGATTTCTGGCGCCGTTGCCGGGGAGGAGGATCGCTTGCCGGGGAGAGATCAAGTCAAGATCTATCCAAGTAGGTGTCACAAACTCATCTCTTGCATTTATCTTTTTTGCCAGTTGCCTCTCGTTTTCCTCTCCCCCACTTCACATTTGCCGTTTTCATTTGCCTTTCTCCTTTGCCGTTTTCTTTTGCCTTTTTGCCGTTTTCCGTTGCCAGTTTTCTTGCTTGCTTGTGTTCTTGTTGGTTTTTTGAAGTCATCATGGCTGAAAACACCAAACTTTGCGACTTCTCGAGTACCAATAATAATGATTTTATTAGTACTCCGATTGATCCCGCCACTAGTGCGGAATCGTATAAAATCAACGCTGCCTTGCTGAATCTTGTTATGAAAGAGCAATTCTCTGGCATTCCTAGTGAAGATGCCACATCCCATCTCAATAACTTCATTGAACTTTGCGATATGCAAAAGAAAAGGGATGTGGATAATGACGTGATTAAGATTATCTCCCTACGTAACGATATCATGAATTTCAAGCAACTTGATCATGAACATGTTGCACAATCTTGGGAGAGGATGAAGTTAATGATTAGAAATTGTCCCGCTCATGGCTTGAGTTTGTGGATGATTATACAAATCTTTTACGCTGGTTTGAATTTTGCTTCTCGCAATATCTTGGACTCCGCCTCAGGTGGAACGTTCATGGAAATCACGTTAGGAGACGCTACAAAACTCCTAGACAATATCATGACCAACTACTCTTAGTGGCACACTGAAAGGTCACCTGCTAGCAAAAAGGTACATGCTATAGAAGAAATTAACTCGCTTAGTGCTAAGATGGACGAGTTGATGAATTTGGTTGCTAGTAGAAATGCTCCTTTAGATCCTAATGACATGCCACTATCTTCCTTGATTGAGAGTAGCAACGCTAGTTTGGACGTTAATTTTGTTGGTAGGAACAATTTTGGCAACAACAATGCTTTTAGAGGAAACTATGTTCCTAAGCCTTTTCCTAGTAACTCCTCTAACAATTATGGCAAGTCCTACAACAACACTTATGGAAATCACAACAAATTACCCTCTGATTTAGAGAGTAATATCAAAGAGTTCATCAACTCTCAAAAGATTTTCAATGCGTCCATAGAGGGAAAACTACTAAAAATAGACGATTTGGCTAAGAGCGTTGATAGGATGTCTTGTGATATTGATGCTTTGAAAGTTAGATGTGCTCCTCCCAAGGTCAACTTGGATGAAACATTAAAAGCTATGCGTGTCTCCATGAATGAGAGCAAAGAAAGAACCGCCCAAATTCGCGCTAGGAATGAATGGTTTAAAAGGGTGCGTTCTAGTGATGCAAAGCACGAAGATCTTAAAGTGCTTGGTGTGACTCCTCTTGAATCTTTGTTTTCGCGTGTCAAACCTATTGATGAAGGGGCTGGATATGAATCTACTTTGGTTGAAAAACGCCCCAATGATTCGGAGTCCACCTATCTTGATGATAAAGGTGTGGAGAGTGGAGTAGAAGAAATCAAAATATTGGGTAGTAATGAAACTCCCACTTTGGATTTCAAGGAATTCAATTATGATAGTTGCTCCTTGTTTGAATGCATTTCTTTGATGCAATCCATTGCAAACTCTCCACATGCTTATAGCCAAAGCAAAGCCTTTACCACACATATCGTAGATGCTATGATGAAATCTCTTGAAGAGAAGCTCGAATTAGAAGTCTCTATACCTAGAAAACTTCATGATGAGTGGGAACCTACTATCAGAATCAAAATAAATAACTATGAATGCAATGATTTGTGTGATTTGGGTGCTAGTGTTTCCTCGATTCCAAAGTCTCTATGTGATATTCTTGGTTTTCATGAGATTGAAGAGTGTTCTCTTAATTTGCATCTTGCGGATTCTATTGTCAAGAAACCCATGGGAAGGATCGATGATGTTCTTATTGTTGCAAATAAGAACTATGTACCCGTGGATTTCACTGTACTTGACATAGATTGCAATCCTTCATGTCCCATTATTCTTGGTAGACCTTTCCTAAGGACTATTGGTGCTATCATCGATATGAAGGAAGGGAATATTAGGTTTCAATTTCCTCTAAATAAGGGCATGGAGCATTTTCCTAGAAAGAAAATAAGATTGCCTTATGAATCTATGATGAGGGCTACTTATGGTTTGAGCACCGAAGATGACTATACGTGATTCCATCACCTTTTGCCTAGCTAAGGGCGTTAAACAATAGCGCTTGTTGGGAGGCAACCCAACGAATCTATCCTTTTTCTTTCTGTTTTGTGTATTCCACACTTTCATGGTTCTTTTATGATTGTTTTTTTGTGTTTCTTTTGCGCTTGTGCCAAGTAAAACCGTTATGATTAGTCTTGGGGATGATCGTTTGGTCATGCTGGAAAAGACAGAAACTTTCTGCTCATGAAAAGAATTTTCATTTTGTTTCTGTAAGATCTTTTGAGTTGATTCTTTTTTATGCTGATTGCTACGCACATTCTTCAGAATGTCTTAATTGTTCAGAATTTTTGAAGTATCGCAAGTATACGAAGTATACAAATTGCTACAGACTGGACTGCTATTAAGAGATTCTGTTTTTGTTGAGTTGGTTGCTTATTTTGATGAAACTATGAATAGTATCGGGGGGTATTAGCCATGGAAGATTGAAAATACAGTAACCCAACATCTACATAAGTAGAATCTAAGTTTGCTACAGTACCGAAGGAAGTGGTGGTTTATTTTCTTATACTAATGATATCACGAGTTTCTGTTTAACTTTCGTGTTGTGAAGTTTTCAAGTTTTGGGTGAAGTTCTTATGGACAAAGATATAAAGAGTGGCAAGAGCTCAAGCTTGGGGATGCCCAAGGCACCCCAAGTTGATTCAAGGATGCCGTAAAAGCCTAAGCTTGGGAATGCCCCGGGAAGGCATCCCCTCTTTCGTCTTCAATCCATCGGTAACGTTACTTGGGGCTATATTTTTATTCACCACATGTTATGTGTTTTTCTTGGAGCGTCTTGTATCGTCGGAGTCTTTTATTTTTGTTGTGTCACAATCATCCTTGCTGCACACCTAGAGAGAGAGACATGCACTCATCGTGATTTTGTCGAGCTTCACTTATATCCTTTGGTTAGACAATTCAGCTCACATGTGCTTCACTTATATCTTTTGAGCTAGTTGATTTTGCTCTATGTGCTTCACTTATATCTTTTAGAGCACAGTGGTGCGTGGCTTGGTATTTGATCTATGCTATGAAATTAGTCTCAAAACAGGTAGTTATCCAAAGGGATATGAAAACTTCCACCTTCATGTGCATTGAATAGTTAGAGAAGTTTGATTCATCTCAATTTGAGTTGTGGTTGTGGTAATATTGAAGTTATATTAGTAAGGTGTTGTGGATCTACAAATACTTGTGTTGAAGTTAGTGATTCACGTAGCATGCACGTATGGTGAACAGCTATGTGATGAAGTCTGAGCATGATTTGTCTATTGATTGTCATCCTTTGTGTGGCGGTCGGGATCGCGCGATGGTTTATACCTACCAACCCTTCCCCTAGGAGTATGTGTTGAATGCTTTGTTTTGATTACTAATAAAACTTTTGCAACAAGTATATGAGTTCTTCATGACTAATGTTGAGTCCATGGTTTAGATGCACTTTCACCTTCGACCATCACTATCTTCTCTAGTGTCGTGCAACTTTTGCCGCTGCACAAAACCCACCATTAGCCTTCCTCAAAACAGCCACCATACCTACCTACTATGGTTTTTTCAAAGCTATTCCGAGATATATTGCCATGCAACTACCACCATGACATGTGCCACCACTTCTACATTGCCATTGCATGATCGTAAGATAGCTAGCATGATGTTTCCATTGATGTCTATGCCATGCTAGATCATTGTCACGGTACACTACCGAAGGCATACCATATAGTGTCATCATTGCTCTAAGTTTTGAGTTGTAAGTGTGATGATCATCATTGATGGAGCATTATCCCATGTGAGGAAATAAAAGAGGCCAGCGAAGCCAATTTACAAAAAGAGGCCAAAGATGCCCACCAAAAATAATAAAAAAAGAGGCCAAAGAGCCCACCAAAAAAATGAGAGAAAAAGAGAGAAGGGATAATCCTACTATCCTTCCACACTTGTGCTTATTAAGCACCCTGATCTTCATGATTGAGAGTCTCTCGTTTTGTCACCACCATATAGCTAGTGGTAAATTTTCATTATCTAACTTGGCTTGTATATTCCAATGATAGGCTTCCTCAAATTTACCTTAGGTCTTTGCGAGCAAGCAAGTTGGATGCACACCCACTAGTTTTCTTTAAGAGCTTTCACATACTCTTAGCTCTAGTGCATCATTTGTATGGCAATTCCTACCCATTCACATGGATATCTATTGATGAGCATCTCCATAGATCATTGATATGCCTAGTTAATGTGACCATCTTCTCCTTGTTCTTCTTGCAATCTCCACCACACTCCATTCCACTTAGTGCGAAAACCATGGCTCACGCTCATGTATTGCGTGAGAGTTGAAAAGGTTTGAGAAAGTAAAAGTGTGAAAACAATTACTTGGCCTATACCGGGGTTGTGCATGATTTAAATTCGTTGTGCAAGGATGATAGAGCATAGCCAGACTATATGATTTTGTAGGGATAACTTTCTTTTGGCCTTGTTATTTTGAAAGTTCATGATTACCTTGCTAGTTTGCTTGAATTATTATTGTCTCCACATCAATAGAAAACTATTGTTTTGAATCTAATAGATCTGAACATTCACGTCACATAAAAGGAATTACAAAGGACATCTATGCTAGGTACCATGAAAGCATCAAAAATTCATTCTTTATCACTTCCCTACTCGAGGACGAGCAGGAGTTGAGCTTGGGGATGCTTGATACGTCTCAAACGTATCTCTAATTTTTGATGGTTTCATGTTGTTATCTTGTCAACTTTGGATGTTTTATGTACCTTTTATATCTTTTTTGGGACTAACTTATTAATTCAGTGCCAAGTGCCAGTTCCTGTTTTTTCCGTGTTTTTGACTCTTTTCAGATCTGATTTTGGAACGGAGTCCAAACGGAATAAAATCCCCGAAATAAATTTTTCCAGAATAGAAGAAGATCGGGGGACTTGAGGGCCAAGGCAGGAGAGCTACAGGGGGCCCACAAGCCCTGTAGCCGCCACCAGGGGGGCGGCGGCTACCAGGCTTGTGGCCTTCGTGGCGCTCCCCTGCCCTAGCTCTTTCGCCTATATATTCCCTAAAATCCAGAAAAAATCAGGGCATCCACGAAAACACTATTCTGTCGCCGCAAGCTTCCGTTTCCGCGAGATCTCATCTAGAGACCCTTCCCGGTGCCCTGCCGGAGGGGACTTTGGAGTTGGAGGGCTTCTAAATCAACATCATCGCCTCTCCAATGACTCGTGAGTAGTCCACTTCAGACCTACGGGTCCGTAGTTAGTAGCTAGATGGCTTCTTCTCTCTCTTGGATCTTCAATACAAAGTTCTCCATGATCTTCATGGAGATCTATCCGATGTGATCCTCTTTGGCGGTGTGTTTGTCGAGATCCGATGAATTGTGGATTTGTGATCAGATTATCTATGAATTATATTTGAGTCTTTGCTGATTTCTTATATGCATGATTTGATATCCTTGTAAGTATCTCCGAGTCTTGGGTTTTGTTTGGCCAACTAGATCTATGATTCTTGCAATGGGAGAAGTGCTTGGTTTTTGGTTCATACCGTGTGGTGACCTTTCCCAGTGACAGAAGGGGCAGCAAGGCACGCATCATGTTGTTGCCATCAAGGGTAACAAGATGGGCTTTTATCGTAGATATGAGATTGTCCATCTACATCATGTCATCTTCCTTAAGGCGTTACTCTGTTCTTATGAACTTAATACACTAGATGCATGTTGGATAGCGGTCTACGTGTGGAGTAATAGTAGTAGATGCAAAAAGTATTAGTCTACTTATTTTGGACGTGATGCCTATAGATATAATCATTGCCATAGATGACGTCACGACTTTGCGCGGTTCGATCAATTGCTCGACAGTAATTCGTTCACCCACCGTCTACTTGCTTTCATGAGAGAAGCCACTAGTGAACACTACGGCCCCGGGTCTATTCACAACTATCATCTCCACTTTCGCTTTTACTTTGGTTTTTTTACTTTTTGCTTTCAGTTCTCACTTTGCAAACAATCCATAATGGATTGACAACCCCTTCATAGCGTTGGGTGCAAGCTCTTTGTGTTTGTGCAGGTACTTGTGACTCGACACGATTCTCCCACTGGATTGATACCTTGGTTCTCAAACTGAGGGAAATACTTACCGCCGCTGTGCTACATCACCCTTTCCTCTTCAAGGGAACACCAAGGCAAGGCTCCAAGGCCGCGGGGAAATCATTTGCATATTTGCCAAGGAAGTCCCTATAGGCGTAGCCCGTGACAGAAGGATTCCTGGCGCCGTTGCCAGGGAAGGTCTGTTGTCGGAGTAGCAGATCCCGACCTCAACACAAAGGATGACAATCAATAGATCAATTATGTTTCGCCTTCCTAACATAGCATTTCACCATACGTGCATGCTACGGGAATCACTAACTTCAACACAAGTATCTCTAGATTCACAACACCCCACTAACATAGCTCTTAATATTACCAAATCCACGTCTCAAAACTATTTGAGAGGAATCAAAACTTATCTTTCTACTCAATGCACATGAAGATGGAGGTTTTTGCATCCTCTTTGGGTATCTATCATTTTTGGGAGTACTTTCATAGCATATTACCAAATCACGCACCGCCGTGCTCTAAAAGATATGAGTGAAGCACATAGAGCAAAAGTATCTAGCTCAAAAGATATAAGTGAAGCACTATGAGCATTCTAGCAAAATCACGATGTGTGCATGTCTCTCTCTCTCAAAAAACGTGTGCAACAAGGATGATTGTGACACAACAAAAGGAAAAGACTCCTGTGATACAAGACGCTCCAAGCAAAACACATATCATGTGGTGAATAAAAATACAGCTAAATGTAATGTTACCGATGGATTGAAGACGAAAGAGGGGATGCCTTGCCGGGGCATCCCCAAGCTTAGGCTTTTTGGTGTCCTTGAATTTGGCTTGGGATGCCTTGGGCATCCCGAAGCTTGAGCTCTTTCCACTCCTTATCTCATCGTCCATGAGAACATCACCCAAAACTTGAAAACTTCACAACACAAAACTAAAACAGAAACTCATGATAATGTTAGTACAAGAAAACAAACTACCACTTCTTTTGGTACTGTAGCAAATTTGGATTCCATCTATATTGCTGATTAGCTACTGTATTCTCACTTTTCCATGGCTAGTATCCCCCGATACTAACCATAGTTTCATCAAAACAAGAAACCAACTCAACAAAAACAGAATCTGTCAAAAACAGACCAGTCTGTAGCAATCTGTATACTTCGTATAGTTCTGGTACCTCAAAAAATCTGAAAAATTACGATGGCCTGGGCAAAACTCAAAAGCTCTTTCTGAATAGAAATGAAAAATCATCTCGTGAGAGAAGAGTTTCTGTCTTTTTCCAGCAGGATCAAACAACCATTACCAAGACTAGTCATAAAGGTTTTGCTTGGCTCAAACACAAAAAGGAACACAAAAAACACAATCACAACAGAATTGTGATGGTGTGTACGCAACAAAACAGGAAGAAAAAAGATAAATTCATTTGGTTGCCTCCCAACAAGCGCTATTGTTTAACGCCCTTAGCTAGGCATAAAAGCGATAGAATCATGTATCTTCGTCTTTGTTGCTCAAACCATAAGTGGCCCTCATCATGTATTCATAAGGCAATATTATTTTCTTTCTAGGAAAGTGTTCCATGCCCTCCCTTAAAGGAAATTGAAATCTAATATTCCCTTCCTTCATATCGATGATAGCACCGATAGTCCTTAGGAAAGGTCTACCAAGAATAATAGGGCAAGCAGGATTGCAATCAATGTCAAGCACAATGAAATCCACTGGTACATAGTTGTTATTTGCAAGCATAAGAACATCATTGATCCTTCCCATGGGTTTCTTGACAGTAGAATCAGCAAGATGCAAATTAAGAGAACACTCTGCAATCTCATTAAAACCCAGAACATCACATAAAGACTTTGGAATTGCAGAAACACTAGCACCCAAATCACACAAAGCATTGCATTCATAGTTTTTGATTTTGATTTTGATGGTAGGTTCCCACTCATCATGAAGCTTTCTAGGGATAGAGACTTCCAATTCAAGTTTCTCTTCAAGAGATTTTATCATAGCTTCGACGATATGATCGGTAAAGGCCTTGTTTTGGCTATAAGCATGTGGAAAGTTTAACATGGATTGCATCAAGGAAATGCATTCAATCAAGGAGCAACTATCATAATTGAATTACTTGAAATCAATGGTAGTAATTTCATTACTACTCAAAGCTTTAATATCTTCTACACCACTTTCAATGCTTTTAGCATCAAGATAGATGGACTCTGAATCATTGGGGCGCTTTTCAACCAAAGTGGATTCATATCCAGCCCCATAATCATTAGGTTTGTCGCAAGAAAACAAAGAATCAATGGGAGTCACAGCAAGCACTTTAAGATCTTCGTGATTCTCATCACAAGAACACGCCTTTTTAAGCCATTCATGTCTAGCACGAATTTTGGCGGTTCTTTCTTGGCTCTCAATCATGGAAACATGCATAGCTTTCAAAGTTTCATCCATGTTGATTTTGGGAGGGCACATCTAACTTTCAAAGCATCAACATCACTAGACATTCTATCAACACTCTTAGCTAAATCGTCAATTTTGAGTAGCTTTTCCTCTATGGACGCATTGAAAATCTTTTGAGAGTGGATGAACTCTTTGATATTACTCTCTAGATTAGAGGGTAATCTATTGTAATTTCCATGGGTATTGTTGTAGGAGTTGCCAAAGTTATTAGAGGAGTTACTAGGAAAAGGCCTAGGAACATAGTTTCCTCTAAAACCATTGTTGTTGCCAAAGTTATTCCTACCAACAAAATTAACGTCCAAGCTAGCGTTGCTACTCTCAATCAAAGAAGACAAAGGCATATCATTAGGATCCAAAGGAGCACTTCTACTAGCAACCAAATTCATTAACTCGTCTATCTTAGCACTCAACGAGTTAATTTCCTCTATAGCGTGTACCTTCTTACTAGTAGGTGACATTTCAGTGTGCCACTGAGAGTATTTCGCCATGATGTTGTCTAAGAGCTTTGTGGCTTCTCCTAACATGATTTCCATGAACGTTCCACCTGAGGCGGAGTCCAAGATATTTCTAGAAGAGAAATTCAAGCCAGCGTAAAAGATTTGAATAATCATCCAAAGGCTCAAGCCATGAGCGGGGCAATTCCTAATCATTAATTTCATTCTCTCCCAAGCTTGTGCAACATGTTCATGATCAAGTTGCTTGAAATTCATGATATCATTACGGAGAGAGATGGACTTAGCCGGCGGAAAATACTTGTATATATAAGCATCTTTGCACTTATCCCAAGAATCGATACTATTTTTGGGCAAAGAAAAAAACCAAGTTTTTGCGCGATCTCGCAACGAGAAAGGAAAAAAGCTTCAATTTAATCACATCATTATCCACATCTTTCTTCTTTTGCATGTCGCAAAGCTCAATGAAGGTATTGAGATGGGATGCGGCATCTTCACTAGGAAGGCCAGAGAATTGCTCTTTCATAACAAGATTCAGCAAAGCGGCATTGATTCCGTATGATTCCGCACTAGTGGCGGGAGCAATCGGAGTACTAATAAAATCATTATTATTAGTATTCGAGAAGTCACAAAGTTTGGTGTTTTCGTTCATGGTGACTTCAGCAAGCAAGCAAGCACACGAGCAAACAAAGAGCAGGCGAGAAAAAGGGCGAACGAAAAGGCGAAAGAAAAAGAAGATTACATCGGATAGATCTCCATGAAGATCATGGAGAACTTTGTATTGAAGATCCAAGAGAGAGAAGAAGCCATCTACTTACTAGCTATGGTCCCGTAGGTCTATGTTGAACTACTCACGCATCATCGGAGATGTCATGGTGTTGATGGAGAAGCCCTCCGTGTCCGAATCCCCCTCCGGTAGGGCACCAGAACGTGCCCCATATGGGATCTTGCGGAGACAGAAGCTTGCGGCGGCGGAAAAGTGATTTCGATGATCTCCTGATTTTTTGGGGATTTTTAGGGAATTTATAGGTGCAACCCTAGGTCAGGGGGCGCTCAGGGGGCCCACAAGCCTGGGTGGCGCGGCCTACCCCCTGGTTGCGGGGTGGGGGCTTGTGGGGCCCCTCAGGCTCCCCGGCCTTGGCTCCCAAGCTTCCCATTCTTCTTCCGTTCCGGAAAAAAATCTTTTCAGGGATTTTCTTCCGTTTGGACTCCGTTTCAAAATCTCCACTAAAAGGGGTCAAAAACATGGAAAAAATAGGAACTGGCACTTGGCACTGAGTTAATAAGTTAGTCCCAAAAAATATATAAAAGGCATGCAAAACATCCAAAGTTTGACAAGATAATAGCATGAAACCATCAAAATTATAGATACGTTGGAGACGTATGAGGGGGCAAACACGAGCTCAAAGAGGTAGTACCGCCCATTAGAGGGAGCGGTACTACCGCCCATTACTGGGAGCGGTACTACCACCCATTAGAGATAGCACCGCTCCTTGTACTACCGTTGTAGCTGAGGAGTAGCAGATCAACAGGGAGGCAAAGGGAGGTAATACTGCTGGGGCGGTACTACCGCTACTAGGAGCGGTACTACCATCCATAAGGGGTAGTACCGCCTCCTATATCCACTCTAGATCCATCGAGAGTCGATCCCAAGAAAACCTAGGGGAACTGGCGCGGTAGTAATAAGAGGTAGTACCTCTCTCTGAGAAATACTACCGCCCAGAACTACCGCTCCAGAAACCTCTCAGTCCGACACGAAAAGTGTCGAGCACCCGAGGAGAGCAATACTACCGTTGACCAGGGTGGTACTACCTCAGCTAAGAGGTAGTATCGCTCTTGGGAGTGGTACTACCACTTGGGTATTTTTAGGGTAGGACAAAGGAAACACATGAAAACACGTAAGACCAGAACTTTCATAACTTGATCTGGAGATAATGGGACGGTTCATGATCGGATAGCGAATACGTACCACTACATCAACGTCACTCTTGAACGCTTCTGCTAAGCGATCTACAAGGGTATGTAGATTCAATCTCTCCTCTAGTAGATGGTCATCACCATGGCTAGATCTTGTTTGCACGTAGGAAATTTTTTGTTTCCCATGCAACGTTCACCAACAGTGACATCATGAGCTAGGTCTATGCGTAGATGACATGTCGAGTAGAACACAAAGGAGTTTGTGGGCGTTGATATTCAGATTGCTTCCCTCCTTAGTTTGTTCTTGATTCAGTGGTATTGTTGGATGCAGTGGCCCGGACTAACTTTAATGTCCATGTACGATAGACCGGTTCCATTGACGGCCATGCAACTTGTTGCATAAGGATGGCTGGCGGGTGTCTATCTCTCCTACTTTAGTTGAGTCAGATTCGACAAAAGGCGGTCCTTGTAGAAGGTTAAATGGCAACTTGCATATCACCGTTGTGGTTTTTGCGTAGGTAAGAAACATTCTTGCTAGATACCCATAGTAGCCACGTAAAATTTGCAACAAGAAATTAGAGGACGTCTAACGTGTTTTTGCAGGGTATGCATATGATATGATATGGCCAATGACATGTTGTGATATAGTTGATGTATGAGATGATCATGTTGTAATAGTTAATATCGACTTGCATGTCGATGCTACGGCAACCGATAAGAGCCATAGGGTTGTCTTTATTATTGAGCGCAAAATGATGCTTTACTTTATCGCTAAATTAGTAGTAATAGTACACTAGTAGAAAATGACCCATTTGTCCCGGTTCCAGAGGCCCGTTAGCCCCGTTTCTTGAACCGGGACTAAATAATCGGGACTAAACCCCAAAACCTTTAGTCCCGGTTCGCTTACTAACTGGACCAAATGGTGTCCACGTGGCCGCTGCGGCGAGCCCGGGCAGGAGGTCCTTTAGTCCCGTTGGTCACACCACCTGGAGCAACATGGTATCCACGCGTCAGAATATGGCCGGAGCTGGGTTTTTGTTTTTTTTGAACGCGGGGGTGGGGGGTTGATACGTCCATTTTGCATCATGCTTTTATGTTGATATTTATCGCTTCTTGGTCTATTATTTCACTTCACGGTACAATACTTATGCCTTTTCTCTCTTATTTTGCAAGGTTTACATGAAGAGGGAGAATGCCGGCAGCTGGAATTCTGGTCTGAAATTGGAGCAAGTTTGAGATACCTATTATGCGCAACTCCAAACGTTGTAAAAATCAACGAAGATTTTTTTTCCAGATTTATAAAAAATACTAGGCCGAAGAAGTGCCCGAGGGGCGCCAGCAGGTGGCCACAAGCCTGCTAGGCGTGACCACCCCCTGGCCACGCCTAGGGGGCTTGTGGTCATGCAGCTGGCCCTCTGGCTCCCCCCTTCTGCTATATGAGGGGTTTCGTCCGGCAAAAAAATCAAGAGGAGGCTTTTTCGAGGATCCGCCGCCGCCACGAGGCGGAACTTGAGCAGAACCAATCTAGAGCTCCGGCAGGACGATCATGTCGGGGAAACTTCCCTCCCGGAGGGGGAAATCGTCGCCATCGTCATCACCAACACTCCTCTCATCGGAGGGGACTCATCACCATCAACATCTTCATCGGCACCATCTCATCTTCAAACCCTAGTTCATCTCTTGTAACCAATCTCCATCTCGCGACTCCGATTGGTACTTGTAAGGTTGCTAGTAGCTTTTGTAGTTGATGCTAGTTGGATTATTTGGTGGAAGAGTTTATGTTCAGAACCTTGATGCTACTCATTACCTCTCTGGTCATGAATATGATTATGCTTTGTGAGTAGTTACTTTTGTTCCTGAGGACATGGGATAAGTCATGCTAATAGTAGTCATGTGAATTTGGTATTCCTTCGATATTTTGATGTGTTGTATGTTGTTTTTCCTCTAGTGGTGTTATGTGAACGTCGACTACATAACACTTCACCATTATTTGGGCCTAGAGGAAGGCATTGGGAAGTAGTAAGTAGATGATGGGTTGCTAGAGTGACAGAAGCTTAAACCCTAGTTTATGAGTTGCTTCGGAAGGGGCTGGTTTGGATCCACTAGTTTAATGCTATGGTTAGACTTTGTCTCAATTGTTCTTTCATAGTTGCGGATGCTTGTGAGAGGGGTTAATCATAAGTGGGATGCTTGTCCCAGTAAGGGCAGTACCCAAGCGCCGGTCCACCCACATATCAAACTATCAAAGTAACGAATGCGAATCATATGAACATGATGAAAACTAGCATGACAGAAATTCCCGTGTGTCCTCTGGAGCGTTTTTCCTCCTATAAGACTTTGTCCAGGCTTTTTCCTTGCTACAAAAGGGAATGGGCCACTTTTCTGCACCGTTGCTACTTTTGTTACTTGTTGCTTGCTACGAATCATCTCACCACACAATCACTTGTTACCGATAATTTAAGTGCTTGCAGATATTTCCTTGCTGAAAACCACTTGTCAGATTTTTCTGCTCCTCGTTGGGTTCGACACTCTTACTTATCGAAAGGACTACGATAGATCCCCTATACTTGTGGGTCATCAAGACTCTTTTCTCACGTCGTTGCCGGGGAGTGAAGCGCCTTTGGTAAGTGGAACTTGGTAAGGAAACATTCATATAGTGTGCTGAAATTTATTGTCACTTATCACTATGGAAACTAATCTTTTGAGGGGCTTGTTCGTGGTATGTTCACCTCGAACGGAAGCACAAAGAGTTGCTCCTCAACCTGCTGCACCTACTGAAAATATTTTCTTTGAATTTCCTTCGGGTGTGCTTGAGAAACTGCTGGCTAATCCTTTTACAGGAGATGGAACATCACATCCAGACATGCATCTAATCTATGTAGATGAAGTGTGTGGTTTATTTAAGCTTGCAGGTTTGCCCGAGGATGAGGTCAAGAAGAAGGTATTTCCTTTATCTTTGAAGGATAAGGCGTTGACATGGTATAGGCTATGTGATGATACTGGAGGATGGAACTACAATCGGTTGAAATTGGAATTTCATCAAAAAATTTATCCTATGCATTTAGTACATCGTGATCAGAATTATATTTATAATTTTTGGCCCCGTGACAGAGAAAGCATCGCTCAAGTTTGGGGGAGGCTTAAGTCAGTGTTATATTCATGCCCCAACCATGAGCTCTCGAGAGAAATTATCATTCAGAACTTCTATGCTCGGCTTCTCATGATGATTGCACAATGCTTTACACTTCTTGTACCCGTTCTTTTATGAAGAGAGATACTAACTTCAAATGGAATTTATTGGAAAGAATTAAATGCAACTCTGCAGATATTTCCTTGGTGAAAACCACTTGTCTGATCCTTCTGCTCCTCGTTAGGTTCGACACTCTTACTTATCGAAAGGACTACGATAGATCCCCTATACTTGTGGGTCATCAGGGGTTTGGAGGGTTAATTTAGTGGTTTCATATTGTGTTAGCCAGCTAATAGAGAGAAGTGTCCTCTCTTTCTCCATGGTTCGTCGATGCTAGCTACTATACATTTAGAGAGAACATGACGCTAGCTAATAAGAAAATGAAGGAAACAATTTACAATACTTAACATCTTTTACAATATCACATATTTTACAATGCCTAACATCATCTACCTAAGATCCAATCACAAATAGTTCAGATGGTATTCTCCGTCACTAGGTATGATGTGGTCAAGAAAGAATCCCGCCAATTCCTCTTTAATTGCTCGTATGCCATCATCTGATAGGGGTTCATCCTGCTTCTTCCAGATCTAATTTAAAGAAGGGGATCAATACATGCATATATATGAATAAAACTCAACACAATTGATGCTAATATATAAAATAAAATTCTGAATATTATTTACGTACTTCAAATTATTCGTCAGAGATGCCCCGCCCAAAGGTCGAGAGGCGAATGAACTCGCATACGTAGTATGCACATTTTTCAGTCCCAACTACCTGGTACAAGCACTTTACGAGAATATATAGAGTTCAATCAAACAAATAAGCAAGCATGTTAATGATATATTGATGAAAGTTTGAATCAATTAGAGATGCGTGGAACTAGCTAGTACTACTTTTTGGGGGTGCGTAAATTGCAACTCTTTGGGTGTACCGCGAACCTTATTCGTGAACTTCTTACAAATCATGTCAGGCAAACAAAATGATTACTTGATATCAGGAAACTAACGAAAGTTGCATGCCGGTATGGTCTCGGTATTGAGTGAACTTACTTCTTGAGCATTGGAGTCATGTCCGCATAATCCTCGGGATCTTTACGTCTCGAGTCTAAGACACTTACTTTTGTCGTGTCAAGCTTAATGGATAGCAGAATCATATGTAACTCATCAATTACATTTACTAATTAACCTCGAGTAAGCGAAACCGAGTATACAGAGAAGACAACAACACTCACCTGAAGTTGTAAGGGAAGAATATTTCCCTTTTGTTTTGATTTACAAGCAACGAATTTAGCAACTTAATCTCGATCTCTTTGGTTTCATTTCATACCAACAATACATTTACCGATTCTGGGCTAATGAACACAACGTCAAAGATTCCTGCTTTTTTTAATTCGACGATCTTCAATCTGCATAATATATATAGTGAGGATAATTATAGATACATGCAATGAACGAGCTGAGCTAGATACTTAACTATAGAAGTAATACTTACAAACAGTAGGAAGTCGGGAGTTGTTTGTCGAGAGCCAAGTCATTGTATAACTGAAATAACTCCTCAAATTCAACAAGCAGCACTGCAGATCCAATGAATTCATGATCTTTTTTCACACTCGTATACACAGACGTTTTCTCCCTGAAGATTTTCATGTACCACTCATGCAATTCGTGCATCCTCGGTGTTGGAGGAGGATGACCAGGTTTGACGCGATGCTTCCCGAGCACGTATTTATATTTTTCTTCCTTTGTTACCTTAGCCATCTCAAAAATTACTGAACCGTTCACGTAATTACCAGGATTGGTTCCGGGCAGCAACCCCGAATCATTAGCGACGAAGATATCGCTAGACACCTTGAGCGGGGGGCACGATTGCTTCTTCTGTTGGCCGAGCTGGGGAAATATTTTCCCACTTCTTCGTTTTGCTCACAATGCTTCACTGCTAGCCGCCAGAGCGGCGGCGGAGTCTGTCTTCCGGTTGAGATAAGGAGGAATAGGCGACATCTTTCTTACTTGTGTAACTTTCGGCGGAGCGGCGATGACGTCTGTCTTCCTCTGTTACGGAGGAGGCGGACTGCTCTGACGCGCCTGAGGAGGAGCCGAAGGAGGAGGACTGCTCCGATGCGCTAGAGGAGGAGCCGAAGAAGGAGGCGGAGTGCTCCGACGCGCTGGAGGAGGAGCCGAAGAAGGAGGCGGACTGCTCCGACGCGCTGGAAGAGGAGCCGAAGAAGGAGGCGGAGTGCTCCAACGCGCTGGAGGAGAAGCCGAAGGAGGAGGACTGCTCCGACGCGCTGGAGGAGGAGCCGAAGAAGGAGGCGGATTGCTCCGACGCGCCGGAGGAGGAGCCGAAGAAGGAGGCGGACTGCTCTGACGCGCCGGAGGAGGAGTCGAAGAAGCAGGCCGAGTGCCCTCACGCGCCGGAGGAGGAGCCGAAGAAGAAGGCGGAGTGACCTCATGCCTCGGAGGAGCCGGAGTGACCTGATCATTCGCCCGAGGAGGATGAGCGGTGCCCTGATCAATTGCCGGAGGAGGATGAGGGGTGCCCTGATCACTCGCCGGAGGAGGAGGAGGAGGCGCCCAGTTTGGAAGATTGATGTACTCCTTCGGCCATAGACATGCACTCCTCAAAGCATGAACCAGCTTATTCTCATATTCACCTGTAGGGTGGTCAAGCTCGAGCTGCTCAAAATCCTTCTTTACTTTATCCACCATCACAAGAGCATAACCACGTGGAACCGGACGACGGTTAGTAGTTCCGGTGGATTGAGGAGGTGCAACAACGCCGATAGCAGCCTTGAAAGTGAGGTTCCGACATTTCGTCAAAAGCTCTCAAGGTTGAGACTCCGTGATAGTATCCAGGGGTAGCTAGGAGCCGTGAAGTCAGGCTAAACGAGCTCCGTGGAAGCCATGCTGCTTCTCCGCTGAGATGGCGCGGTAAATTCTAGGGTAGTTTCGTGTCGCTAAGATGGTTGGTCGACAGCTCGCTGGCTCTGAAGTTCCTCTAGAATTTGTAGTCTTGCATTAATCTTCTGCATGTCGCTCAGCTCCGCTTTCCTCTTTATCGCTCGGCTTCTGTAACCGGCTACGTGGGGAAACCCAACCTTCCACGGAACGGAGCCTGGTGTGCCTCGTGTTTGTCCAGGGTGCTCAACATCCCCTAGGGCCTCAGTCAGCTCATCCTTCTCTCTTTCGGGAAAGAACGACCCTTCCTGCGCTGTGGTGATACACTGCTGAAGCTTGTTGATGGGTGTTGCAAGTTGCTCGTCCGTCCAACGACACTCCCCTGTTTTAGGGTCCAAAGTTCCCCCAACTCCGAAGAAACAATTCCTTGAACGGTCGGGCCAGTTCAATGTCTGTGGTTGGACCCCTTTAGCAATCAGGTCATTTTCAGCTTTGTCCCACAACGGACGGCCTTTGAGGAAGCCACCTGACCCCGTGTGATGGTGATACTACTTCTTTGCAGCATTGTTCTTGTTTCTCTCTGACATTTCCTTACTCTTTTCCTATGACTTGTAAGCCACAAATGCGGGACAGTGATCTCTAATCTTCTCAAAACGGCCGACGAATTCTGGAGTCTTCCCTTGGTCGACATACTTTGATTTCAACTCTTTCTTCCACCTCCTGAATAGTTCTGCCATCTTCTTAAGAGCACACGCCTTGACCAGTGTCTCTATAACTGCTTATTCGGATCCTCCTCTGGCGGTAGGGTGAAATTTTCCTTCAACGTGGTCCAAAGATCATCTTTCAGCCTATCGGTGACATAATCACCTTCAGGGACGTTGTCACCCTTAGGCTTATTCCATACTAACATCCTCGGGTGCCGTCCATACTAACATCAATCAGGGGGGAGTTTTGTTTTACAGTTATGTTTTCGATTTAAGCATGGAACTGGGCATTCCAATTACCGGCCCCTTTCTCGTGAATGACAATGAATAAACACATGTCGAGAATAACACGCCTAGCATGGAAGATACCAATAGCCCCCTGTCACCCCATGAGCAGTTCGGGCATGCAAAACAGATTATTTCTTGAAGGTTTAGAGAATGGCACATGCAAATTTACTTGGAACGGCAGGTAAATACCGGAAATAGGTAGATATGTTGGACTCTCATGGAAAAACTTTTGGGTTTATGGAAGTGGATGCACAAGCAGTATTCCGCTTAGTACAAGTAAAGGATAGCAAAAGACTCGGAAGCGACCAACTAGAGAGCGACAACGGTCATCAAGATGCAATGAGTTTGACTAACATAGAGTGCAAGCATGAACAGGATATAAATCACCATGAACATGAACATCATAGAGGCTATGTTGATTTTGTTTCAACTACATGCATGAACATGCGCCAAGTCAAGCCACTTGAAACATTCAAAGGAGAATACCATCCTATCATACTACATCATAGTCATCTCAAAATCTATGTTGGCATTCAAGACAAACCATTATAAGCTCCTAGCTAAATAAGCATGGCATCAGAAACTATGATCTCTAAGTTGTCATTGCAAACATGGTTCTCTCACAACAAAGCTGAATCTGGGACGACAAGCTAGTCATATTTACAAAAACAAAATAGATAGAGTTCATACCAGCTTTTCCAGTCTCAGTCACTTCATCATATATCATCATTATTGCCTTCACTTGCACAATCGAACGATGTGAACAATAATAAGCGTGCTCGTGCAATGGACTAAGCTGAAATCTGCAGGCAAACACAAAGGAGAAGACAAAGTAATATGGCTCTTTGAAAGCTAAACGGGTATGCATGCAAGAGCCACTAAACATTGTAACCAATATCTTCTACCTTGACCCAAAGAAAAAGAAAACTATTTACACGGGAAAGCTCCCAACAAGCAAAAGAAGAAAGGAAAATCTTTTTGGGTTTTCTCAAAAGGACGCAAAACAACAAAACGAAAACGAAAATAAACTAGCATGGATCATACAGTGGCAAAGTGTGAACACTGACGAACAAAGTAAAAGCATAAGCATGAATGTAAGGTCGATGAGAACACCTACTCCCCCAAGCTTAGGCTTTTGGCCTAGCTTGGTCTACTCCCAAGGATGGTCCTAGCGAAATCTAAAATCATAATCGGGGTTATAAAGGAGCGCTGCAGCCACTGCCTGAATAGCTGCCTCACGAAGACGAGCAGCCGTCGCCTCCCTCTCATACTCCTCTGCCTCTCCTATAATTATGTAGTATCTCCGTTTAACCTCAAAGTCAAAGAAATCAGGAGCAGGAAGGGTAATATGGAAAACACGATGCCGGTTAAATATCAATCGGTATAGGAGGGATTCATCATCCCTCTCAAGGAACTGGTAGCGTGTAAAAGTGTCGCGGTCAAGGAAAGCTGTATGGAGCGGGGGATCTCCTGCGCGGATGGGTACTCCAAGAAAATTTGCTATGCGAGTGGCATAGATGCCGCCAAAGAAATCTCCCTCAATAGCGTTTTTATTCAGCCTCCTTGCTATAATAGCTCCCATGTTGAAGATTTTTTCACCTGTAACTGCGCTCTTAAGGATACTAAGGTCGGAAGCGCATATGTGACAATGTTCAACCTTACAGTTAATGCATCTACCAATGAAGAGGGCAAAGTAGTGCAAGGCAGGGAAATGAATGCTTCCTATGGTAGCTTGCGTGATGTCTCTAGTTTCTCCAACAGATATACTAGAGAAAAAATCTCTAACCAAAGATTTAGCAGGATCTTTAAGATTACCCCCATCGGGTATTTTGCAAATTCTATTTAAATCCTCCAAATCCATGGCATAGGATTTATCATACAAGTCAAACAGTATGGATGAGTCACGGCCAACCGAAAATCTAAATCTACGCACGAAAGAGGCAGTGAGCATAGCATACTGTTCACATTTATCTGAGAGGAATTCTTCTAACCCGGCATTGCGGACAAGTGTATCAAACTCATGCTTGAAGCCCGCTTCGATCATGAACTCATCGGAGGGCCATTCACATGGTTGTACCGGTGCGTCCCTTAGTTGATAAGGATCGGGCTCCCGAAAAGATGGGGACCCTTCTTACTTGAGGAACCACCATGAAACTTCCTCCTGAACATCATTTCTCTTTGCCGAAATTTTTGAAGTTCAAGAGAAAAGTGAATAAAGACCAACCACACCTTGTAGGAACTACTCCTACTAGTGCCTAGAGACCGTATCACGCGCTAAAAGTACTTGGGACCAGCTAAAATCAACATTTCAAGCTCAAGAACAGGCTCACGAAGGTAGCAAGAATACGCGAAGGATAAAGCACTAGAGCAAAAACTAATTGGATCAATGGAGGAGTCACTTACCAAGGAGTAATTTCCCCAAAATGGTTCGGAGAATAATGCTTTGAGCAAGGAGATCGAAAATCACAGCCAAATGAGCAAGAACACGGGTTTGAGCTGCGAAACAATTTTTTCTGGAGGAAGAAGAAGAGGATGGGAGCTGGAGTGAGTGGAGGGGGCCCCTGTGGGCCCCACAAGCTTGCTCCCCGCGGCCAGGAGGTACCCCGCGGTGACAGGGCTTGTGGCCCACTGGGGTGGCCCCCAGGCCAGCTCTTTGTCCCAGTATTTTTCAAATATTCCAGAAAAAATCATACTAGATTTTCAGGACCATCGGAGAACTTTTATTTTCGACGTAATTTTCTCCGGGACGCTAAAACAGAAAATAGGGAAAACTAAACTAAACCTATCATTTTTCTTCTAAGCAAAAGAAATTGAAAGCTTAAAACGAGGTATGTGACTCTTTGATTCATCCATTTCATGGTCATCGAAAGAAATCCGTCAATGGGGTTGACCAAATCCTTATGACAAAACTTTCTCGAATCGCAAGAGAGAATGGAGAAATTTTTGAATAGCCACTAAGTCACCTCAATGGGGATATGAATCTCCCCAACAAGCAATTCATACTTCATCTTGACACGAGGAATAGGGCATTCAAAGCCCCCAATAAGAATCGATGAAGTTTTTTCGATAGCATTGATGCAATGTACTTGATATCGTTTCTTCGGAAAGTGCACTGTATGCTCATTCCCATTGACGTGGAAAGTGACATTGCCTTTGTTGCAATCTATAACAGCCCCTGAAGTGTTTAAAAAGGGTCTTCCGAGGAGGACAGCCATGGCATCGTCCTCGAGAATATCCAAGATAACAAAGTCTGTTAAGATAGTGGTGTTAGCAACCACAACAAGCACATCCTCGCAAATGCCGACAGGGAAAGCAGATGATTTGTCGGCCATTTGCAGAGTGATTTCAGTGGGTGTCAACTTATCCAGTTCAAGTCTATGATAGAGACAGAGAGGCATAACACTAATTGCGGCTCCAAGGTCACATAAGGCAGTTCTTACGTAGTTTCCTTTAATGGAGCAAGGTATAGTGGGCACTCCGGGATCACCAAGTTTCTTAGGAGTTCCACCCTTGAAAGTGTAATTGGCAAGCATGGTGGAGATCTCAAGATCTGGTATCTTCCGTTTATTAGTCACGATATCCTTCATGTACTTGGCATACGGAGACATTTTGAGCATATCAACTAACCGCATGTGCAGAAAGACAGGTATTATCATTTCAATAAAGCGTTCAAAATCCTCATCATCCTTTTTCTTGGATGGCTTAGGAGGAAAGGGCATAGGTCTCTGAACCCATGGCTCTCTTTCTTTACCATGCTTCCTAGCAGTGAAGTCATTCTTATCGTACCTCTTAGGTTGTGGGTTATCAGGATTAACCGTAGGTTCAATCTCCAAATCCTTATCATTGCTAGTTGAGCATCATTATGAACATCACTGTCCACATTGTCACCAGGTTCATGTTCATCACTAGATTGTGTTTTTGCATCAGACGCAGAAATATCATTTGGTTCTTCAGGTGTGATAGCATTTGGTGAAATCATGCAGGTTTCTATCATCCTTCTTCTTCTCCTTAGGATGACTGGGTGCATCTACATTAATTCCTTGAGAATCTTGATCGATTCTCTTAGGATGACCTTCAGGATACAAAGGTTCCTGAGTCATTTTGCCTCCTCTAGTAATCACTCTTACAGATTTGTCATTTAATTCATTGAGCAGGTCATTCTGAGCTTTAAGTACTTGTTCTACCTGATTAGTAACTATAGAGGCATGTTTACTCAGAAGCTTCAGATCATTGACATTTCTGTCTACGCAAGCACTTAAATGACTAAGTATACGAGTACTTTGTTCCAAATGTCTGCTAACATAATCATTAAAACTCTGTTGTTTGGCAACAAAGTTGTCAAATTCATCAAAGCATAGGCTAGCAGGTTTATCAAAAGGAATATCACTCTCATCAAACCTACGCAGAGAATTTACTTCCACTACCTGTATCGGGTTATCGAGACCATGGATCTCTTCGATAGGTGGCAGATTTTTGACAGCTTCAGATCTAATGCCTTTCTCTTGCATAGATTTCTTGGCTTCTTGCATATCTTCGGGACTGAGGAATAGAATACCTCTTTTCTTTGGAGTTGGCTTAGGAGGTGGTTCGGGAATAGTCCAAGCATTATCGTTGATCAAGATGTTATTCAATAGAGTCTCAGCTTGTTCTACAGTTCATTCCCTAAAAACACAACCGGCACAACTATCTAGGTGGTCTCTAGAAGCATCGGTAAGTCCGTTATAGAAGATATCAAGTATCTCATTCTTCTTAAGAGGGTGATGAGTCAAAGCATTCTGTAGCTGGACGAGCCTCCCCCAAGCTTGTGGGAGACTCTCTTCTTTGAGTTGAGCAAAGTTGTATATTTCCTGCTAGGCATCTTGCTTCTTATGGGCAGGGAAATATTTCTCACAGAAGTAATAGACCATATCCCGGGGACTACTCACACATCCAGGAGCAAGAAAAGTGAACTAGGCTTTAGCGTCATCCTTTAGAGAGAAAGGAAACAACTTAAGGATATAGTAGTGGCGGATCTTCTCCTCACTAGTGAAAAGGGTTGCTATATCATGTAGTTTGGTAAGATGGGCTACGACCGTCTCAGACTCATAAACGTGGAAAGGATCAGACTCGACTAGAGAGATTATCTCAGGGTCGACAGAGAATTCATAATCCTTATCGGTGATAAAGATAGGTGAAGTGGCAAACTTCGGGTCGTATTTCATCCTAGCTTTCACATATTTTTCCTTCCACTTGAGAAGTAATTTCTCAGCGTCATATGCATCCTTACATGCAAGAAAATCCTCAGCTATCTCTCCCTCCATAACGTAACCCTCAGGTATATCAGGCAATTCATATCTAGGAGAGCTAGATCTAGCAGGAGCAAAAGCAGGTTCTATGTCAATAGTATCGGCAGTTTCAGAAGCATCACGAGCATTGGCAGTAACTCTAGCAATATGAGCATCAAGGAATACCCCTAGTGGTATATCAGGCAAAGTAGTATCTCTAGCAGTATCAAGCATAGCATCATCAGGCAAAATAGCATCTCTAGCATCATCAGGCAAAGCAGTATCAGGCATAGCATCTCTAGCAATACGAGGCATAGCATCTCTAGCAATATCAGGCATAGCATCTCTAGCAGTATCAGGCATAGTATCAAGGATAGCATCATCAGGCATAGTATCAAGCATAGTATCTCTAGCAGTAGCATCATAAGCATCATCAAGCACAGGCGACATATCAAGATTTCTAGCAGGAGGTGATGTCGCAAACTTACTCATAACTGAAGGTGAAGCAAGTGCAGAGCTAGATGGCAGTTCCTTACCTCCCCTCGTAGTTGAGGGCAAGACTTTGGTTTTCGGATCCTTCAGATTCTTCATAGTGATCAGCAGATATAAATCCCAAGTGACTCAGAGAATATAGCAATACCTCCCCGGCAATGGCGCCAGAAAAATGCTGACTCTGTGACAACAGACCTTCCCCTGCAACGGCGCCAGAAGAATGCTGCTAGCACTCCCCGGCAACAAAACTAGAAGAATGTTGCTGATGGCCCACCAGCACGTGGGTTCGCAGCAGTTTTCGAGGGTAGAGTATTCGACACAAATTTGTTGATTCGCCAGACAGGAAGTGAGAGGATACTCTCAAGTATTAGCGGCTGAATGTATCAGATTCAACCACACCTGAAAGATTAGTATCTGCAAGCAAAGTAGTAGCAGCAAAGTAATATGATAACAACGGTGTCAGAAACGATCTGTTGACGGCAGACTATTCCTTACTGTCGTATCAATGGCGCCAAAAGTTGCCCGTTGACGGAAATTGTCTTTTCCCGTCAACGCCGAGCGAACCAGAATTGTAGCAGGTAGCAGCAGTGTAACAAGTAACAACAGTGGCAAGGAACAGAAGTAGTGACAGCAGTAGCAAGTGACAGCAGTGGCAAGTAGCAGCAAAGCAGGTAGCAGCAACATTAGTAACAGCAGCAGAGCAAAACAAGTAACAGCAGCAGAGCAAAACAAGTAACAGCAGTAGTGGGACAAACTCGTAGGCAATGGGTTGATGATTTGTTTGGATGATATTCATCATGCAACAGTTATAACACGGAGAGATATGTGGCTAGCTCCCGTTCGTCAATGTGATGTAGG
This sequence comes from Hordeum vulgare subsp. vulgare, assembly GCF_904849725.1. NCBI lineage: Eukaryota > Viridiplantae > Streptophyta > Magnoliopsida > Poales > Poaceae > Hordeum > Hordeum vulgare. The sequence goes on along the minus strand of NC_058524.1, from coordinate 536,912,367 downwards.
CATGCATTCCGTGTGTAGTCATACGTGCTTAGGGAAAAGAACTTGCATGACATCTATTGTCCATCCCTCCCGTGGCAGCGGGGTCCAAAAGGATATTACAGGATATTAAGGTTCTTCTTTTAATAAAGAACCGGAACAACGCGTTAGCACTTGGTGAACACATGAACTCCTCAAACTATGATCATCACCGGGAGTGGTTCCGGTTATTGTCACTCCGGGGTTGCTGGGTCATAACACATAGTAGGTAACTACAACTTGCAAGATCGGATCTAAAACACACATATATTGGTGACAACATAATAATTTTAGATCTGAAATCATGGCACTCGGGCCCTAGTGACAAGCACTAAGCATGGCAAAGTAGTAGCAACATCAATCTCAGAACATAGTGGATACTAGGGATCAATCCCCGTCAAAACTAACTTGATTACATGACAGATCTCATCCTTCTCATCACCGCCCAGCTAGCCTACGAATAGATTACTCACGAACGATGAAGAGCTTCATGGAATTGGAGAGGGAAGAAGGTTGTTGATGACAATGGCGACGATTTCCCCTCTCCAGAGCCCAAAACGGACTTTGGATCTGTCCTCCAGATGAAGAACAGGATGTGGCGGCGCCTCCGTATCGCAAACGCGACGAAATCTTCTCTTCTGATTTTTTTTTGGGCGAAAGTGAATTTATAGAGCTGAGTTTGGGTGAAAGAGCCACAAGGGCCCCACAAGCATGGTTACCATGGCCACGGAGTGGCCGCGGCAACAGGGCTTGTGGCCCACTGGCCCACCCCCTCTGGTGGATCTTTGCGTAGGTATTTTTCATATTTTCCAGAAAAATTCTCCGTAAATTTTCAGGACGTTCCGAGAACTTTCATTTCTGCACAAAAATAACACCATGGCAATTCTGCTAAAATCAGCGTTAGTCCGGGTTAGTTCCATTCAAATCATGCAAATTAGAGTCCAAAACAAGGGCAAAAGAGTTTGGAAAAGTAGATACGATGGAGGCATATCAAACCTCAGTATCAAGGATTCATGCAATCCTGTATGTCATTCCCTTTGTCCTTCGGTATGTTACTTGCCCGAGATTCGATCGTCGGTATCCGCATACCTATTTCAATCTCGTTACGGGCATGTCTCTTTACTCGTTTCGTAATACAAGATCCCGTGACTTACACTTAGTCACATTGCTTGCATGGCTTGTGTGTGATATTGTATTACCGAGTGGGCCCCGAGATACCTCTCCATCACACAGAGTGACAAATCCCAGTCTTGATCCATACTAATTCAACGGACACCTTTGGAGATACCTGTAGAACACCTTCATAGTCACCGAGTTAAGTTGTGACGTTTGATGCACACAAGGTATTCCTCCGGCGCCAGTGAGTTATATGATCTCATCGTAATAGGAACAAATACTTGACACGCAGAAAACAATAGCAATAAAACGACACGATCAATATGCTATATTTATAGTTTGGGTCTAGTCCATCACAGGATTCTCCTAATGATGTGATCCAGTTATCAAGCAACAACACTTTGCACATAGTTAGAAAACCTTGACTATCCTTGATCAACTGGCCAGCCAACTAGAGGCTTGCTAGGGACATTGTTTTGTCTATGTATCCACACATGTATCTATGTTTTCATTTAATACAATTATAGCATGAATAATAAACGATTATCTTTAAATAGGAAATATAATAATAACTATTTGTCATTGCCTCTAGGGCATATTTCCAACATGTACACCATTTCCATTCCATAGCTGTAAAAGTTCATCAACTAATGGCCTTAGGTACACATCAATGTCATTGCCAGGTTGCCTAGGGCCTTGGATGAGCACTGGCATCATAATGAACTTTCGCTTCGTGCACAACCAAGGAGGAAGGTTATACATACATAGAGTCACATGCCATGTGCTATGCTTGCTTCTCTGCTCCCCAAAATGCTTAACGTCATATGCACTTAAACCAAACCATACGTTCCTTGGGTCACGTGTAAAGTCGCTCCACTTTCTCTCGATCTTTCTCCACTGTGACCCGTCAGCGGGTGCTCTCAACTTCCCATCTTTCTTACGGTCTTCTACGTGCCATTGCATCAAGTCGGCATGTTTTTCTTTCTGAACAGATGTTTCAACCGTGGTATTATAGGAGCATACAACATCACCTTGGCAGGAACCATCTTCCCGGTGCGCTGGCGCTCAACATCACCAGGGTCATCTCTTATGATCTTATACCGCAATGCGCCGCATACCGGGCATGCGTTCAAATCCTTGTACACACTTCGGTAGAGGATGCAGTCATTAGGGCATGCATGTATCTTCTGCACCTCCAATCCTAGAGGGCATAAAACCTTCTTCGCTTCGTACGTACTGCCTGGCAATTCGTTATCCTTTGGAAGTTTTTTCTTCATTAATTTAAGTAGCGAACTAAATGCCTTGTCAGATACACCATTGTCTGCCTTCCGTTCCAGCAATTCCAGTGTGGTACCGAGCTTTGTGTTGTCATCTACGCAATTTGGATACAACCCTTTTTTGATCCTCTAACATGCGATCGAACTTCAACTTCTCCCTTTCACTTTCACATTCTCTATGTGCATCAACAATGAGCCGACAAAATCATCATCGGGCACATCGTCTCGTTCCTCTTGATCTTCAGCTTCCTACATTGCAGCATCACCGTATTCAGGGGGCGGGTAGTTTTCATCATCCTCTTCTTCTACGTTGTCTTCCATCATAACCCCTCTTTCTCCGTGCTTGGTCCAAACATTATAGTGTGGCATAAAACCCTTCTGAAGCAGGTGGAAGTGAAGGGTTTTATAGTCGGAGAATTCCTTCGTATTCCCACATACAGTACATGGACAATGCATAAAACCATTCCGCTTGTTTTCCTTAGCCGCTTCGAGAAAATTATGCAGGCCATTAATATACTCGGAGGTGCGTCGGTCACCGTACATCCATTGACGGTTCATCTGCGTGCGTTATATAACAAAGTGTATTAAAAACTACACAAATCTTGATGAAAATGGAGCTTGAACAAGGAGCTTCTAAAGGAGAAAGCTTAAGTGTGGCTCGGGCTTTTCATCGAACACCTCATGTGCATAGGAGGTGAGGTAGAGCACCACAAAGTTCTCCCACGGCCGGCCGAAAAAATAGAGCAGTGCACTGCTCTGCTCGTGGGGGTATGTGTAGGCCAACCGTTGGTCCCGGTTTGTGGTTGGAACCGAGAGAAAAGGACAACCTTCGGTCCCGATTCTAGCCACAAACTGGGACTACTAGTTGTGGGCCAGGAGCGAAGCACGTTAGTCTCGGTTCGTGTCTAAAACCGGAACCGAAGGTGACAAACGAATCGGAACAAATGGCCCACGAGGCCCGGCGGGCGCCCTGGCCTCACGATCTGGGACCTATGCCCACATGGGTCCCGGTTTGTGAGCGAACCGAGACTAATGGGATTTCATCAAGTGGACCAAAGCCCTCTTTTCTACTAGTGGTAGTACAAGCATAGATGGCGCGACAACCTCGATGGCAGCATGATGATGGAGATCATGGTGCGGTGCCGGTGACGATGGATATCATGCCGGTGCTTTGAAGATGCAGATCAAAAAGCACAAGTTCATTGCCATATCATGTCCCTTATGATTTGCATGTGATGTTAATCCTTTTTATGCACCTTGTTTTGCTTAGGACCACGGTAACATTATAAAATGCCCCCTCACTAAATTTCAAGGTAAAATTATGTTCTCACCGAGTGTGCACCATTATGAGAGTTCATCGTTTCGAAACACTACGTGATGATCGGGTGTGGTGGACTCTACGTTCATATACAACGGGCTGATGAATTTGGATCATGTGTCACTCGAATGTCTAGAGGGATGTCAATTTAAGTGGGATTTTTTAGTAATATGATTAAGTAAACTCATTATCTTGAACAGTAGTGTAAGTAATCTTTACAAGTTTATTTTGTGGACCAATGGCTCGCGCAGTAACACCCGTGAATTTCAATGCGTTCGTAGAGAAAGCTAAGCTGAAAGTTGATGGGAGCAATTTAGTTGACTATGCCCGAAACCTGAGAATTGTTATCATGGTTTTTCAAAAGGATTATGTCTCTGATGCACCGCTGATAACATACCTGTCTCTACTTAAGCCACCATTCCTTTTATACCAATCAGCAGCCAAAGAGTTTTAAAGAGTTGAGACAACAAAGAAATTATTGTTCAATAGGTGCAAATGAGGCCAGACTCGGAATTGGATATTCATGCATGGTATAGTCTTTGAGGGGAAGAAACATACAGTGTGAACCCAAAGCGATTTCGATTATGTTGTATTAATTCTTTACTGAAGTTTTTTTGATTTGGAAATAATATTTTCATTCTTATTTTATTTTATTTTTTGCACTATTTGGGATTGTCCACAAACAACATTAGAGGAGCTCTCAACAAAAATAAAACAACCAGTAATTTCCTACCAATCAGCATCCGTAAAAAAAAATCATACCAATCAGCAGCCACGTTGGACGTGGAGGTGCACATTTATTTTGCATGGGAACAATGCTACACCTACAGATCAATCCTACAGAATTAAGTTACAGACCTATGTGGTAGTTTTTGGTTGGATGGGAAATCAGAATCAGGGCCCACAGTTGAATTCAAGGTGAGGAGAGATTGGTTAATGAAGCTGTCCGTAAGATAATTCCGTAACTAGTCCATAAGTCTAGCATTTTTGTTTGCATGGCTTATTGAAAGAAAAGATTGTAAATGCATTGCTTAGTGGGATGATGAGGTGGATACTATGCATGTTGAGAGAATTAATTGGGATCAATTTCTTAAGAATGTAAGATAGGATTAGAGGAGTTGTCAACAAAAATAAAACATTTGGGTGTGGGTATGGTATAGAAAATCCACTCTCGGCTTAAGCCACCATTCCTTTCATACCAATCACCAGCCAAAGAGTTTTGAAGAGTTGAGACAACAAACAAATTACACGCGCAAAATTCAACGGAAGTCACAGGTAGGTGACCTCACCAGTGCGAAAACTAACGTGCACAAACAAATGAAATGAGACGCCATGCATGATGGTTGGTTCAGTGGTTGACGACCCTGCAGTTCCTCCTGATCTCTCCCTGGTTACCGGTCTTCACTTCGATGGCTCCCATCTTGACCATCGCCTTGTTAAACTTGGCCTCCCATTGCCCGGGAATGTTGGCACTGTCGCGCACCATCTGGGTCGTGGCCGACGTAGCAAGAAGAGCGGCATCCGACGTGAAGAGCACCTTGTGCGCCAGGACGTTCTTGTAGTACTTGTTGTCGAGCGCGTTGGGGGTCACCACGTCCTGGTTCACCGTGGGATCGTTGGCCGGGCTTGGGCTAGCGGGGCATTGCCTCCTCAGCACGTTGGCAAAGCCAGTGTTGATGTCGGAGGGGACGTCGAGACGATCGGAGACGAAGGATGAGCAATGGGACACCCCAATGCTGTGGGCGCCAGAGAGCACGACCATGTCCTCCGCGGTGAGGCCCTTGGCGGCGAAGCTGGCGATGAGCTGGTCGAGGTTGAAGAACGGGGGCGGCAGGTTGTCGAGAGCTTCCGTGGAGTTGGAAATGCGCCCGTCGAGGCGGCCCGCCGGCATGTTGATCTTCATCGTCATCCTGGTGAGGAAGTAGGCTGCGTCACGGCCGGCGAAGGCGACGATGTCCGCGCAGGAGACGACGCCGGGGCATGCTTTCTCGACGGCGTCCTTGGCCGCGTCGATCACCTCGAAGCCCCGGAGGCTGGGGAAGTTGGGAGGGCTCAGCTTCTCCGGCTGCGGGTTAGCCGGCGTCGGGTCGAGGAGGACTGAGCCGTCGCATCCCTGCACGAAGCAGTCGTGGAAGAACATGCGGATGAGCCCGGCGCCGATGCCGGCGTTCTTGTAGACGAACCTCTTCACCTCGTCCCTCACTATGGCCTCCACGCGGGGGCATGTCTTCTTGTAGTAGCCCACCTGCAGGCCATGGCACGCGGACGACAAAAGCAATGCGCATGTCAGCGCAATAGAAAGCTTAAGCCAGGCGGTAGCCATTGTCTTCTCAAGCTGTTAACTGTAAGTTTATCAGGCTTTGTGTCCTGTCAATATCGAGAGTGTGTGATTGACCGCTGAGATGTTGCTCGTAAGGTAGGGCTATTTATACGTGCATCCACAGATAACTAATATCGCGATAATTGATCAGCACGCAGTGATCTAGCTGTTATGGCTTATGGAACATGGAGGCTGCTGGAATTCAATTATATATAGTGCTTCTCTCCCGTTTGTTAACTGCAAGTCTGCAACCGTCCTTTTCTTGTCTGGTTTGCTATGAATCAAACAATTTGTCATTTCCTGATAAGCATGTTGTCGCCAGCGAGGTATGAATGTATGCTTGTACGTTAGGATAACTTTCATATTGTTAGCACCAATATAACTGGGATTAAGATACGAACAAGGACTGAGAATGTTGGTGTTCCGTGTGGCTACCTTATGCCTGACAGGTCACGACATTCATTCTTAAACATGGCAGTGGGATGTCTTTTGCCTCTTGCACACGCATATGGTTTTTGGCTTCCAGCTCTTTATAGACCGGGTTGTTGCCGAACCAAATTCTTGATTTGCTCATATGGAGTATGCTTGCAGGCAGCACATGGTGAGTCGGTTGCATGAAAATGCAGGGTGGACAGTTTGCCTATATCACATGCATGGGAATCGATCAGTTTGGCCTTTGACTTTTCGGAATGCGCTGATTAGGTATGTAATTTTTTTTCGTCTAAATTTTTTTGCAACCAGCGTTCATATTTGCTATAAGCTTTTTTTATTTGCTACATCTGTTCACTAAAAAAGTTGCATCCACGGTTGGTTGCAACTCGAGTTCGTTTGATTTTTGCTACAACCGTGTTTATTTTTTTCTACAACGGGCATCATGTTTTGCAGCAACTGTTCATTAAAAAAAATTGCATACACGTTCACGTAGATTTTTGTTATAATCGGCGTTTGACTTTTGCTACCACGCACCATCAACTTCTTTTTTTGCTACGATCACGTAGATATTTTTTTTGCTACAATTTTTTTTGTTGCAACCGTTGACGAAAATTGCTACATTGCGTCGAAATTTTGCTGCATCGGGAAAAAAATGTTGCATAAAGATCTAACGGTGCGGACGCGCGGCGGTTGATGGATCGTGCGTCCCACGCGCGGCCGACCGAAAGTTTCGGCCGACGCGCCGGCACAGAGCACTGGCCTTTGACTTTTGTAGAATCAACTCGCTCGTCGGCTATAAGGCAACCCCGTGCCCAAATCGGACACCACATTTCTCCACGCGATGTAGGAACCGGTCATTTAAAGTCGTTCACATATGTTCGGTTACATTTTGAATTTTTTTTAACATAAGTAAATAAATTTTATGTATATTTAAACTTACTGGACAATATTCGTTCATACTTGAATAATTTTACATAAAACCAGATATTTTTCATCTAAACCGGAACAAATTCGTTACATTAAACATGTATTAATTAGACCGGACCCTAAACCTAGTCTAGAATGACTGCCGGCGACTATTCCGCATTTCCTATTGTCAATGAGTCCCAAAAAATGAAGCTCCACCTCTCCCGTTTGCTTCGGGCTAATCGGCTAACGATAACGAGTTCCCCAAGATTGGCTTCAACGGTTAGAGGGGTGTGTTGGTCTTCATGCGATACAAGCATTAGCGACCTTGCATGCCCTACTCTTCCTCGTTGCCGACTGAACACACGGACCTGCCGGCTTCATGGTCATGGTGACGCGGCGCAACCATGGCAGAGATGACAACCTTTTCCTTGTCCTTGCTCTTGCCGAACACCTCATTCGTCGCCTCGCCGAACTCCTTGAAGGCGGCTTCTAACTCCGCCTCGCATTGGCGGTACCGGTAGAGGTCGCCGCGGATGTTGCTGGAGGAGTGATAGGATTTGATCAATGCCTCAAGCTCGGGCACATCGCGTCTGGCGTTATGGTCGTGCCAGCGACGAGTTGCTCCTCCGCGCGTCTGTGCTCATGAGGAGGTGTGCGTTGTACACCTGATCGGCATGCGCGTGCCGGAACGCGACGTCCTACTGGACCAACACCTTTTAGGTGTAGTGAGCACAGGCCTTGCCTATGATGATGACGTCATGGACCGGCGAGGAGGATGGCGCCGGCTTGTCGTCCGATGCATCCTTCACTGGGACGTTCCCAGTACCGGCCTCTGCAATAGTAACGCTCTCCTATTTCTGCTCGGACGAGAGGCTATCTGCTACCTCTTGAGCTTGCGTTGGTTTTTCCCTTGAAGAGGAAAGGGTGATGCAACACAGTAGCGATAAGTATTTCCCTCAGTTTGAGAACCAATGTATCGATCCAGTAGGAGTATCAAGATGAGGCACCAATGTACCAGCGCAAAAACAAACAAAGTTGCACCCAACGCTATAACGGGGTTGTCAATCCCTTAACGATTATTTGCAAGGTGAGAACTGAAGGTGGAAAGTGCAACAAAGTAAAAGTGTAGATCTGAAAATATGATGTGAAGTAGACCATGGGGCCATAGTGTTCACTAGAGGCCTCTGTCATGATAGCAAGTATTACAGTGGGTGAACGAATTACTATCGAGCAATTGATAGAATCGCGCAAAGTCATGATGATATCTAAGGCAATGATCATACATATAGGCATCACGTCCGAGACAAGTAGTCTGATACTGTCTGCATCTACTACTATTACTCCACACATCGACCGCTATCCAGCATGCATCTAGTGTATTGAGTTCATAAGAAACAGAGTAACGCTTTAAGCAAGATGACATGATGTAGAGGGATAAATTCATGCAATATGATATAAACCCCATCTTTTTACCCTTGATGGCAACAACACGATGCGTGCCTCGCTACCCCTTCTGTCACTAGGTGAGGACACCGCACGGTATGAACCCAAAACCAAACACTTCTCCCATTGCAAGAATTATAGATCAAGTTGGCCAAACGAAACCCCAACTCGAAGAGAATTACAAGGATACGAAATCATGCATATAAGAGATCATAGGAGACTCAAATAATATTCATGGATAATCTGATCATAAATCCACAATTCATCGGATCTCGACAAACACACCGCAAAAGAAAGTTACATCGGATAGATCTCCATGAAGATCATGGAGAACTTTTTATTGAAGATCCAAGAGAGAGAAGAAGCCATCTAGCTACTAGCTATGGACCCGAAGGTCTGTGGTGAACTACTCACGCATTATCGGAGAGGAAATGGTGTTGATGAGGAAGCCCTCCGTGTCCAAATCCCTCCTCCGGCAGGGCACCAGAACGTTCCCCAGATGGGATCTTGCGGAGACAGAAGCTTGCGGCGGTGGAAAAGTATTTTCGTGGCTCTCTCTGGTGGTTTTGGATTTTTAGAGAATTTATAGGCGGAAGAGGTAGGGCAGAGGAGCCACGGGGGGCCCACAAGCCTGCTAGGCCCCCCAGGCCGGGGCTAGGGGGCTTATGACCTCCCCTGAGGTCCCTTACCTTGGTTCTCAAGTCTCCTGCGTATCTTCTGTTATGGAAAAAATCATTCCGCAGGTTTTATTCCATTTGGACTCCGTTTAATATTCTCCTCTGAAAAGGCCAAAAACACGGAAAAAATAGAAACTGGCACTTGGCACTGAGTTAATAGGTTAGTCCCAAGCCCCCTAGTTGACAAGATAAAATAGCATATTCATGCATACAAAACATCCAAAGTTGACAAGATAATAGCATGGAACCATAAAAATTTATAGATACGTTGGAGACGTATCAAGCATCCCCAAGCTTAACTCCTACTCGTCCTCGAGTAGGGAAGTGATAAAGACTGAATTTTTGATGTGGAATGCTACCTAACATATTTGTCCTTTGTAACTTCTTTCTTGTGGCATGAATGTTCAGATCCGTAAGATTCAAAACAATAGTTTACTTTTGACATGAAAACAATAATACTTCAAGCAAACTAGCAAAGTAATCATGAACTTTTGAAATAACAAGGCCAAAGAAAGTTATCCCTACAAAATCATATAGTTTGGCTATTCTCCATCATCCCCATACAACGAATTTAAATCATGCACAACCCCGGTATTGGCCAAGTAATTGTTTTCGCACTCTTACTTTCTCAAACCTTTTCAACTCTCACGCAATACATGAGCGTGAGCCATGGATATAGCACTATAGGTGGAATAGAGTGTGGTGGAGGTTGTGAGGCAAGAAGGAGGAGATGGTCACATTGGCTTGGCGTATTAATGGGCTATAGAGATGCCCATCAATAGATATCAATGTGAATCAGTAGGGATTGCCATGCAATGGATGCACGAGAGCTATAAGTGTGTGAAAGCTCAAAAGGAAAACTAGTGGGTGTGCACCCAACTTGCTTGCTCACGAAGACCTAGGGCAATTTTGAGGAAGCCCATCATTGGAATATACAAGCCAAGTTATATAATGAAAATTCCCACTAGTATATGGAAGTGTCAAAACAACAGACTCTCTAACATGAAGAACATGGTGCTATTTTGAAGCACAAGTGTGGAAAAAGATAGTAGCATTGTCCCTTCTCTCTTTTTCTCTCCTTTTTTTGTTTGGGCTCTTTGGCCTCTTTTCATTTTTTTGGTGGGCATCTTTGGCCTCTTTTGTTTTATTTCCTCACATGGGACAATGCTCTAATAATGATGATCATCACACTTTTATTTACTCACAACTCAATACTTAGAACAATGATGACTCTATAGGAAATGCCTCCAGCAGTGTGCCGGGATATGCAACGATCTAGTTTAGTGTATGACGTTGAAACATCTCGCTAGCTATCTTACGATCATCCAATGGCAATATGAAAGTGACGTCACAAGTCATGAGACGGAATGGTGGGAGTTGCATGGCAATATATCTCGGAATGGCTATGAAAATGCCATAATAGGTAGGTATGGTGGCTGTTTTGAGGAAGGTATATGGTGGGCTTGTGCACCGATGAAAGTTGTGCGGCACTATAGAGGCTAGCAATGGTGGAAGGTGAAAGTGCATCTATACCATGGACTCACATTAGTCATGAAGGACTCATATACTTATTGCGAAAGTTTTATTAGTAATCGAAACAAAGTGCTAAATGCATACTCCTAGGGGAAGGGTTGGTAGGTATTAACCATCGCGCGATCCCGACCGCCACATAAAGGATGACAATCAATAAATCAATTATGCTCCGACTTCCTAACATAGCGGTTCACCATACGTGCATGCTACGGGAATCACTAATTTCAACACAAGTATTTCTAGATTCACAACACCCTACTAACGTAACTCTAATATTACCAAATCCATATCTCAAAACTTAATTGTTAGGAATCAAACTTCTCTTACTAATCAATACACTTGAATATGGAAGTTTTTATTATATCCTCTTTGGATGCCTATCATCTTTAGGACTACTTTCATAGCACACGCCAATTACCAAGTTACTGAGAGAGAGCACTCTCAAAAAGATATAAGTGAAGATCGAGAGTTTTTATTTCTACAAAATATGACACCGCCATGCTCTACAAAGATTTAAGTGAAGCACTAGAGAAAAATTATCTAGCTCGAAAGATATAAGTGAAGCTCAAAGAGTATTCTAGCAAATTCACGATGAGTGCATGTCCCTCTCAAAAAGGTGTGCAGCAAGTATGATTGTGACAAAACAAAAAGAAAAGACTCCTATAATACACGACGCTCCAAGAAAAACACATATCATGTGGTGAATAAAAATATAGCTCCAAGTAATGTTACCGATGGATTGAAGACGAAAGAGGAATTGCCTTCCCGGGGCATGCCCAAGCTTAGGCTTTTTGGTGTCCTTGAATTTGGCTTGGGATTCCTTGGGAATCCCCAAGCTTAAGCTCTTTCCCCTCTTTATCCCATTTTCCATGAGAACATCACCCAAAACTTGAAAACTTCACAACACAAAACTTAAACAGAAACTCGTGATATCATTAGCATAAGAAAACAAACTACCAACTCTTTAGGTACTGTGGTAAACTTGATTTCTATTTAGATTGATGTTAGATTACTGTATTCTCACTTTTCCATGGATAGTACCCCCCGATACTATCCATAGTTTCATCAAAATAAGCAATCAACACAACAAAAACAAAATCTGTAAAAAACAGACCAGTCTGTAGCAATATGTATACTTCTGTTATCTCAAAAATTCTTAAACATTATGAAAATTGGGGAAATTTGCATATCAACTAGCATAAAAAAGAATCAACTCAAAAGATCTTTCTGGATAGGAAATAAAATTAATTTCGTGAGCACAAAGTTTCTATCTTTTTCAGCATGATTAAACAACCATCATCAAAACTAATCATAAAGGTTTTACTTGGCACAAACACAAAAATAAACATAAAAATCACAATCATAAAAGAATTATGATGGTGTGGAGACAACAAAACAGAAATCAAAAACCAAAGATAAATTCATTGGGTTGCCTCCCAACAAGCGCTATCGTTTAACGACCTTAGCTAGGCATTGGTAATTCAATGATGCTCACATAAAAGATAGCAATCGGACACGAAGAGAGCATCATGAAACATGTGACAAACATATCTAAGTCTAACATACTTCCTATGCATAGGCATTTTATAGGAAAACAAATTATCAAGACAAGCAATAACTACCATATGCAAGGAAGAAGAAAGAGACAATATCAATCTCAACAAAACGAGAGGTAAATTAGTAACATGAAAGTTTCTGCCACAATATTTTACTCTCTCATAACAATTACATGTGGGATCATATTCAAATTCAACAATATAGCTATCACATAGGATATTCTTTTCATGATCCACATGCATGCAAAGTTGACGCTCTTCAAAAATAGTGGGATTATCATCAACTAAAGTCATCACTTCTCCAAACCCACTTTCAATATTATTGCAAATATCATATTCATCATGAGGCTTAAACAAATTTTCAAGATCATAAGAAAAATCATCACCCCAATCACAATCATTGCAACAAGTAGTGGACATAGCAAAACTAGCATCCCCAAGCTTAGGGTTTTGCATATTTTTAGCATGATTGACATTAATAGAATTCATAGAGAAACCATTGCAATCATGCTTTTCATTCAAGGAGCCCTCGTGAATCACTTCTTAATTTCTTCATCACGATTTTCAGATTCACGCATCTCAAGCAAAACTCCATAGAGAAAGTTAAGTGCACTCAACTCACTAGCAAATGGTTCAACATAATTGGATCTCTTAAAGAGATTAGCAAGTGGATGAGGATCCATATCAATAGATTTTCAGCAAGTGAAGATGCAAGCATATTGAAGGAACATAGCACACAAGCAAAGGAAAGGCAAACTAAAAAGGCAAATACTTTTGTAAATTTTGTTTTTTCAGAAGTAGGAGAGAGGAAAACGAGAGGCAAAAGGCAAATAATGTAAATGCAAGAGATGAGTTTGCGATAGTTACTTGGATATGCTTCACTTTGAATACTACCCTGCAACGGCGCCAGAAATTGGCACGTTGACGGGATACTATTCTTGACTTGATCTTCCCCGGTAAAGGCACCAGAAATTGGCACGTTGACGGGAGACTATTCTTGACTTCATCCTCCTCGGCAACGGCGCGAGAAATTGGCACGTTGACGGGAGACTATTCTTGACTTGATCCTCCCTGGCAACGGCGCCAGAAATTGGCACGTTGTCGGGAGACTATTCTTGACTTGATCCTCCCCGGCAATGGCATCAGAAATTCTTCTTGCTACCTCTTGAGCTTGCGTTGGTTTTTCCCTTGAAGAGGAAAGGGTGATGCAGAACAGTAGTGATAAGTATTTCCCTCAGTTTGAGAACCAAGATATCGATCCAGTAGGAGTATCAAGGTGAGGCACCAATGTACCTGCACAAAAACAAACAAACTTGCACCCAACGCTATAAAGGGGTTGTCAATCCCTTCACCATTATTTGCAAGGTGAGAACTGAAGGTGGAAAGTGCAACAAAGTAAAAGTGTAGATCTGAAAATATGATGTGAAGTAGACCCGGGGGCCATATTTTTCACTAGAGGCTTCTCTCATGATAGCTAGTATTACGATGGGTGAACGAATTACTGCCGAGCAATTGATAGAATCGCGCAAAGTCATGATGATATATAAGGCAATGATCATACATATAGGCATCACGTCCATGACAAGTAGATCGATACTGTCTGCATCTACTACTATTACTCCACACATCGACCGCTATCCAGCATGCATCTAGTGTATTGAGTTCATAACAAACAGAGTAACGCTTTAAGCAAGATTACATGATATAGAGGGATAAGTTCATGCAATATGATATAAACCCCATCTTTTTACCCTTGATGGCAACAACACGATGTGTGTCTCGCTACCCCTTATGTCACTAGGTGAGGACACCGCACGGTATGAACCCAAAACCAAGCACTTCTCCCATTGCAAGAATTATAGATCAAGTTGGCCAAACGAAACCCACAACTCGAAGAGAATTACAAGGATACGAAATCATGCATATAAGAGATCAGAGTAGACTCAAATAATATTCATAGATAATATGATCATAAATCCACAATTCATCGAATCTCGACAAACACACCGCAAAACAAAGTTACATCGGATAGATCTCCATGAAGATCATGGAGAACTTTGTATTGAAGATCCAAGAGAGAGAAGAAGCCATCTAGCTACTAGCTATGGACCCGAAGGTCTGTGGTGAACTACTCACGCATCATCGGAGAGGCAATAGTGTTGATGAGGAAGCCCTCTGTGTCCAAATCCCCCTCCGCAGGACACCAGAACGTGCCCCAGATGGGATCTTGCGGAGACAGAAGCTTGCGGCGGCGGAAAAGTATTTTCGTGGTTCTCTCTGATGTTTTTAGATTTTTGGAGAATTTATAGGCGGAAGAAGTAGGGCAGAGGATCCACGGAGAGCCCAAAAGCCCGCTAGGCCCGCCCCCCCCCAAGTCCGGGGCTGGTGGGCTTGTGACCTCCTCCGAGGTCCTTTGCCTTGGTTCTCAAGTTTCCTGCGTACCTTCTGTTATGAAAAAATCATTTCACAGGTTTTATTCCGTTTGGACTCCGTTTAATATTCTCCTCTAAAAAAGGTCAAAAACACGGAAACTGACACTTGGCACTGAGTTAATAGGTTAGTCCCAAAAAAGATATAAAATAGCGTATTCATGCATACAAAACATCCAAAGTTGACAAGATAATGGCATGGAACCATAAAAAATTATTGATACATTGGAGACGTATCACTATCCCATATAGCTTTGGAGCTCGAGAAGACCATGGAGGGCTTGGTGAAGAGAGGAGAAAGGGATTGGAGGATGTTGTGTGCGGCTATGTGATACTTGTGATCTGCGTTGGGTTTTTCGTGAAGAGGAACTGGCTATCGCAGCATAATGTGGGTAAGTGTTTCCCTAAGTTATAAAACCAAGGTTTATCGAACCAATAGGAATATGAACAACAATCGTCTTCGGGGACTGCACACAAAAGAACAAAGAACTTCCACCCAACACGGGTAAGAGGGTTGTCAATCCCCTTGGTCTTGTTATTTGCAAGCGAGTAAGGTGTGTAGATAATTGTAGACGATTATAAATTGCAAAATAAGATGAAAACAACTAAATGGCAGCAAGGTATTGAAGGTTTTGTAAATATATGGTGAATAGACCCGGGGCCATAGTTTTTCCTAATGGCTTCTCTCATCAAAACACCATAAGGTGGGTAACAAACTACTCCTGGGCAATTGATAGAAAATCGGATAGTTATGTGATATTCACGGCAATGATCATATGTATATAGGCATCACGTCCACAAGAAAATAGGCACTATAGGAATCAGTTTCTTTGTCGTCTGGCATAGAAGATGGCAAAGTACAAGGTCATGGATGGCAAACACCTTTGTTGTCTGCTGGCTGGCGGCCCCACTTGTAGCATTGTAAGTCAGGGTAATCAGCTGCTTTGCTGTCTGCAAGACGTTTGCCGTCGATCTTCCTACCCAAGTTGACGGCAAAGGTGATAGACGACAAAGTATAGCCGTTAGCCCCGTTAGGTGGCTAACGGGAGACATGGCCATCTGTCCTTTGATGTCAGCAGTCTTGTGGCTGCACGTCACTCCTGTGGGTCATACCTGGTACTCCCAGGCTGCACAGGTTGCTGCCACATGGCACATTTGTCGTCTACCTACCGACAGCAAAGGGCTTTGCCATCCGCTGGCAGACGACAAAGTGTGTGTTGGAAGAATGTGGATGTCACCTAGAGGGGTGTGAATAGGCGCTTTAAAATAATCATGGTTTAAGATTAAACAAATGCGGAATAAAATCTATGTTTAGTTAGTTAATCACAAAACCTAAAACTACTCGGCTCACCTATGTGCACCAACAACTTATGCTAAGCAAGATAAACAACTGAGTGATAGCAAGATATATAATAATAAACAATATGACTATCACAAAGTAAATTGCATAAATAAAGGGCTCGGTAGGAGATAACCGAGGCACGTGGATACGACGATGTATCCCAATCAAAGTTCACACCCTTGCAGATGCTAATCTCCGTTTGGAGTGGTGTGGAGGCACAATGCTTCCCAAGAAGCCACTAGGGCCACTGTAATCGAGTGACTCCCTCACACAATGCAAGATGTCGTGATTCCACTAAGGGACCCTTGAGGGAGGTCACTGAACTCGAACAAACAAGGTTGGGGCAACCTCCAAAATTTAATTGGAGGCTCCCAACAACACCACGAAGCTTCACCGCAATGGATTGTGGATCCAAGGTGACCTCAATTGCTCGGAGCAATCTCCAGAACCTAATTGGCGACCCCGACGCTTGCCCGAAGCTTTACACCACAATGATTGAGCTCGGAGGCACCACCAACCATCTAGGGCGCCAAAGCACCCAAGAGGCACAAGCTCTAGGGTGCCCAAACCCCCAAAACTAATAAGATTCTCAAACTTCACTTCCACGCATCACCGTGGAGAACTCAAATCTATGCACGAAATGCAATGGCAAGGGCACAAGTGCTTCTCTCCCAAATCCCACCACAACAACTAATGTTATGGAAGAAATTGAGTGGAAGAACGAAGAAGAACATGAAGAACTCCATGATCTAGAACCAAAGGTTCCCCTCACAAGAGGAGAAAGTGATTCGTGAAAATGTGGATCTGGATCTCCTCTCTCTTTTCCCTCAAGAACTAGCAAAAATTATTGGATGGATTGAGAGTTAGCAAGCTCGAAGAAGGTCACCAATGGGGGGGGTGCTGCGGCAACAAAAGTTCTTCATTGGCGCTAGGAATTCTTCTTGTTACTTCTCTGGTTTGTGTCAGTTTTTCCCTTGAAGAGGAAAGGGTGATGCAACACAGGAGCAGTAAGTATTTCCATCAGTTTGAGAACCAAGGTATCGATCCAGAAGGAGGGCCTCGTCAAGTCTAAAGTAACTGCGCAAACACAAACAAGCTTGCACCCAGCGCTTCAAAGGGGTTATCAATCCCTTCAAGATTGTTTGCAAACTGAGATCTGAAGGCGGAAAGTGCAACGAAGTAAAAAGTGTAAGGCTGAAAATATGGTGTGGAGTAGACCCTGGGGGCCATAGTGTTCACTAGAGGCTTCTCTCAAAATAGCAAATATCACGGTGGGTGAACAAATTACTGTCGAGCAATTGATAGAACCGTGCAAAGTGATGACGATATCTAAGGAAATGATCATATATATAGGCATCACGTCCGAGACAAGTAGACCGATACTTTCTGCATCTACTACTATTACTCCACACATCGACCGCTATCCAACATGCATCTAGTGTATTGAGTTCATGACGAACAGAGTAACGCCTTAAGCAAGATGACATGATGGAGAGGGATAATCTCAAACCAATGATGAAAACCCCATATTTTTACCCTTGATGGCAACAACACGATGCGTGCCTCGCTACCCCTTCTGTCACTGGGTGAGGTCACCGCACGGTATGAACCCAAAACCAAGCACTTCTCCCATTGCAAGAATCATAGATCTAGTTGGCCAGACAAAACCCACAACTCGAAGAGAATTACAAGGATATGAAATCCTGCATAAGAGAGATCATAAGAAACTCAAATAAGATTCATAGATAATCTGATCATAAATCCACAATTCATCTGATCTCGACAAACACACTGCAAAAGAACATTACATCGGATAGATCTCCATGAAGATCATGGAGAACTTTGTATTGAAGATCCAAGAGAGAGAAGAAGCCATCTAGTTACTAGCTATGGACCCGTAGGTCTATGGTGAACTACTCACGCATCATCGGAGAGGTCATGGTGTTGATGGAGAAGCCCTCCGTGTCTGAATCCCCCCTCCGGCAGTGCACCACAACGTGCCCCAGATGGGATCTTGCGGAGACAGAAGTTTGCGGCGGCGGAAAAGTGATTTCGATGATCTCCTGAATTTTTTGGGATTTTAGGGAATTTATAGGCGCAACCCCAAGGTCAGGGGGCGCTCAGGGGGCCCACAAGCCTGGGTGGCGTGGCTTACCCCCCTGGCCACGGGGTGGGGGCTTGTGGGGCACCTGAGGCTCCCCTGCCTTGGCTCCCAAGCTTCCCGATCTTTTTCCGTTCCGGAAAAAATCTTTTCGTGGATTTTCTTCCGTTTGGACTCCGTTTCAAAACCTCCTCTGAAAGGGGTCAAAAACATGGAAACAACAGGAACTGACACTTTGCACTGAGTTGAGAAGTTAGTCCCAAAAAATATATAAAAGGCATGCAAAACATCCAAAGTTTGACAAGATAATAGCATGAAACCATAAAAAATTATAGATACGTTGGAGACATATCAAGCATCCCCAAGCTTAACTCCTGCTCGTCCTCGAGTAGGGAAGTGATAAAGGACGAATTTTTGATGTGGAATGCTACCTAGCATAGTTGTCCTTTGCAACTTCTTTCACGTGACATGAATGTACAGATCCGTAAGATTCGAAACAATAGTTTGCTATTCACATGAAAACAGTAATACTTCAAGCAAACTAGCAAAGTAATCATGAACTTTCAAAATAACAAGGCCAAAGAAAGTTATCCCTACGAAATCATATAGTCTGGCTATGCTCCATCATCCTCATACAACTAACGTAAATCATGCACAACCCCGGTATTGGCCAAGTAATTGATTTCGCACTCTTACTTTCTCAAACTTTTTATAACTATCACGCAATACATGAGCGTGAGCCATGGATATAACACTATAGGTGGAATAGAGTGTGGTGGTGGTTGTGAGACAAAAAGGGAGGACATGGTCACATTGACTCGGCGTATCAATAGGCTATGGAGATGCCCATTAATAGATATCAATGTGAATGAGTAGGGATTGCCATACAAGAGATGCACTAGAGCTATAAGTATGTGAAAGCTCAAAATGAGAACTAGTGGGTGTGCATCCAACTTGCTTGCTCACGAAGACCTAGGGCAATTTTGAGGAAGCCCATCATTGGAATATACAAGCCAAGTTATATAATGAAGATTCCCACTAGCATATGGTTGTGAAAAAGCAAGAAGCTTTCAATCATGAAGAACAGGGTGCTATCATGAAGCACAAGTGTGGAAAAAGATAGTAGCATTGTCCCTTCTCTCTTTTTTTCATTTGGGCTCTTAGGCCTCTTTTTTTCTTTTCTTTTTTGTTTTTGGGATCTTTGGCCTTTTATTTTCTCACACCTCAAAGATCACAATGATGATGACTCCATAGGAAATGCCTCCGGCAGTGTACGGGGATGTGCAACGATCTAGCATGGCGTATGATGTTGAAACATCTCTCTAGCTATCTTACGATCATGCAATGGCAATATGAGAGTGACGGGACAAGTCATGAGACGGAACGGTGGGAGTTGCATGGAAATATATCTCGGAATGGCTATGAAAATGCCATAGTAGGTAGATATCGTGGCTGTTTTGAGGAAGGAATTTGGTGGGTTTGTGCACCGGCGAGAATTGCGTGACACTAGAGAGGCTAGCAATGGTGGAAGGAGAAAGTGCATCTATACAATGGGCTCACATTAGTCATGAAGAACTCACATACTTGTTGCGAAAGTTTTTATTACTAATCGAAACAAAGTACTAAACGTATACTCCGAGGGGAAGGATCGGTAGGTGTTAACGAGTGCGCGATTGTCACGCCCAAGATGCGACCCTATCCTCAATTTGGCACGAAGGCCTCGTCAGAGATAGAAGCGCATCTCGTCGTGTCGCAAGAATGGATATTGTTACAAGTACATGTACTGAAAAGAAGAGATATATATATATATATATATAGAATTGGCCTACACTCGCCACAAGCTACATCAGAGTCACATCAGTACATTACATAATCATCAAGAGTAAGAGCAGGGTCTGACTACGGACGAAAACAAACGAGAAAAGAAGAACGACGTCCATCCTTGCTATCCTAGGCTGCCGGCCTGGAACCCATCCTAGATCGATGAAGAAGAAGAAGAAGAAGCAACTCCAAATGAACAATCAACGCGCTCACATCAAGTAACCTTTACCTATACCTGCAACTAGTGTTGTAGTAATCTGTGAGCCACAGGGGACTCAGCAATCTCATTTCCAAAGGTATCAAGACTAGCAAAGCCTAATGGGTGAGGCATGGTTAAGTGGTGAGGTTGCAGCAGCGGCTAAGCACATATTTGGTGGCTAAACTTACGCGTACCAGAAATAAGAGGGGGAAGATCTACGCACAGCGGACGTGAACTACTGTTGATCAAATAAATGATCTTGAACACCTACCTACGTCAGACATAACCCCACCGTGTCCTCGATCGGAGAAGGACCTCACGAAAGAGACAGGCACGGTTACGCACACAGTTGGCATATTTTAATTAAGTTAACTTCAAGTTATCTAGAACCAGTGTTAAACAAAGTTTCCACGTTGCCACATAACCGTGGGCACGGCTTTCCGAAAAGATTTAACCCTGCAGGGGTGCTCCAACTAGTCCATCACAAATTACCACAAGCCGCATAGAAATCCTCAATCACGAAGCTCGCGATCTCGTCGGATTCCCTAGTGGAAAACCTCAACTCTAAGATTACCCAAAGCATCACCGGAATCCCGATGCACAAGATATCTCGTCAAATGTAAAACTAATCCAGCAAGGCCGCCCGACGTGTCGACGAACCCGATAGGAGCCGCGTATCTCGTTCTCAGGACACGACGGATGGAAAAGCCTAGAGGTGCCAAACCTCGAGTTGCCCCGTAGTGGCCCCGCAGTCTGTCCAGTTTGGACCAACACTCATGAGGAGCATTGGCCCGGGGGTTGATTAAATTATCCTCGGGGTCCGGAAAGTCCCTATGCAATTTTGTTAGGTGATTAGGCAAATGTAGTACCAATGTTGGGCCTTGCCAGACCAGCTTTAATCTAAAACGAATTATCAAGGGGGTCCCCATGACAACCCCGATCGTGTTAGGAGCGCTCAATTACGGAACATAACACCGGTAGCCGAAACTAAGGAGGCAAAGGTGGAACAAAACACCAGGCTAGAAAGGCCGAGCCTTCCACCTTTTACCAAGTATATAGGTGCATTAAATTAAATAGCATTAATAGGGTGATACAACAAGGAACCCATGTTATCACATGGAAGCAACTGGACCTGCAACTAGCAACGCTATCAACAGGGTTAAGCAAGCAGTAACATAGCCAATCAGTGGTTTGCTACACTACTAGGAAAAGGCCTGCTAGTGGCACACCTATTTTGGCTACTAATGGCGCACTATAGGTGCGCCACTAGCATCATGCCATTAGAATTTTTTACTAATGGCGCACCACAGGTGGGCCATTAGTATCTGGTATACTAATGGCGCACCAGGCAGTGCGCCATTAGTATAGCTCATGGTGCGTCATTAGTATGCCTCCCAGGTGCGCCATTAGTTTGCCTCCCAGGTGCGCCATTAGTATGCCTCCCAGGTGCGCCATTAGTATGTCTCCCAGGTGCACCATTAGTATGCCTCCCAGGTGCGCCATTAGTATGCCTCCCAGGTGCGTCATTAGTATGCCTCCCAGGTGCGCCATTAGTATGCCTCCCAGGTGCGCCATTAGTATGCCTCCCAGGTGCACCATTTGTATGCCTCCCAAGTTCCCCATTAGTATGCGTCTCAGGTGCGCCATTAGTATGCCTCCCAGGTGTGCCATTAGTAGAGCACATGGTGCGCCACAGGTTATACTACCAGCTCTAAAAATATTCAATTATTATCCTCACACCCACAAGAAGGTTCAAGACAAACACATATTACACCACAATGAAAATATTTTTATAAACATGCACATACATTGAACACAAGTTGACAAACAAATTAACCTAGAGGAAGCATAGTTTTGACCATCTTAACAATCATCTAGAACACACAAGTCACAAAAAGATAAGGACTATTGGTTACTATGAGAGACTTCAGATGGTCCAGAAGACACAAGTTTGTATCTACATGCACAAAGTGCAAGCTCCAAAACACTCGAAACACCAAATGATCTACAAGACAATAACGTCCATGATTACAGGTTGGTTGGTCCATAAACGCTAGAGACTCATCATGTCCATGTGCATCAATAGGTTGAGTACCTGAAAACATTTTGCACAAATTTGTCAAGAAAATGGAACCAGATCAAGTTGTTAAAATCTCCTATGCGTATTAAAAATATTCGATCAAAAGATTATCATGATATCATAGTTAACAATATAGTTTCTATAAAAGTTACCCACTTGTTATAGCAGAAGTTTTGTCACTTTATATACAACAATCTTAAAAGTGATATGAAAAAACGCTTCATGTTTTGATAGTAAATCTGGCATGTGTAATCATATAACTAATAAACTGAATGCCACAATATCAGTAGGTCTGCTAATAGCCAGTAATCTCATAGTACTGCATATGTTTGTCGCAATTTAAATGTATCCAGATAATGAAAAAAAGGTAAGTTGCAAGTTTGACAACAAGTGTTATTTCCTTTGATTATTTCAGCAACATATAGGAACCAAACTGGGAGAGACTTAAGTAAATATTATTGCCAACATTAATTTCTCTGAGTCTGCAACAAGGAAGCTGAAAGTAATGACTCTTCTCAATATTATTGCCAACTCTTGAGCAAAAAAGACTCTTCTCAGCACTGATAAAATGTTGATAAAAGTAGAAGTGAATTATTTTATTTCTGTCATAACCTCAAGCAATATTTCCAGGCAAGCCCTTGCTATAGTACTTGATTATAATAAAGAGTGTATTTCAGCCATGTGCATGATTTAGATTGGAAAGGTAGCTGAAGCTAAATACCTCCTCCAAGCTATACCTTACAACTGCAATGATGAAAACCATAAGAGATCTGTTACCCGGGCGACATGCTTAGGGAGCTTGACTTACAAATACTCCCTTCTCCCATAACTCAGATATACTGATGTGAAGAACCTTGAATATCTACATCCACAAATACTCTCTACATATTCAAATCAATTGAATTATGAAGAACCAATAATTTCAGTTTCGGCAAATATAGACATGCATCAGGACTGCAACTCAAAGCGCTTCTATCTTCGATAACTGAACTGAAGCGCAAACAACCAGAAATCTTGGGCACTACTGAGGGATAGAAGAATGGACAATATCTGGAGGAGAACCAAGATGTTTCTAGACTTCTCAATGATGCTGGCACACCAGAGACTGCTTGAGAAACTAAGAAAGCAGCTAGTTAATAAGAACAGAAAAATATAAGTACAAAAGTCAAGTTTAGACTCCTAGCTCAGATGAATGGTTGTCAAACCCTAAGGGCACCATAGATGCTATCAAAAATCATATGCAAGAAAAATGTGGGCTGGGAACACTACTGTGCAAGGTGAGAGCAGCAAGCATGCAGGTGAGCAGAGGGACAGAACACCATTATCCTCTCAAGAAAGCAGCAGCCTAGAAACACTGATTGAGGATGTGCGGCTACAAAGTACATCAGCAGGTTCATGGAGATGCAATGACTCCAGAATCTCAGTGAGAAAGCTCGAGCCACCGAGCAAACACCATGGAGCAGCAGTGCAGCTCAGAGTTCACTTTTCCACTATCATGTATCATTTGCTGACAATGGAAACTCTCGGGGGTGCTAGTCACACCAAGGCCACCAACCACTGGCTTAGGAACACGGCGAACACAGTATGATGGAGGTTGTAGAACCACCTGCAGGTTTTCCAGGAAATATAAAATGACACGAACCAAAATGCTGCATAGCTAGATCTATATTCCCCACTCACTGTTGATGGAAGTTCTTCCCAGTAAGTAGTGGTTGTTGTTTCCCACCAGAGATGAGACTAGTACATATCATTTGTTTCGGAGAAGAAGCATTACATTGAAGTGTCAACAGCTCAAGGGGGATTAGTTACAACAATC
Source organism: Hordeum vulgare subsp. vulgare (assembly GCF_904849725.1). Lineage (NCBI taxonomy): Eukaryota > Viridiplantae > Streptophyta > Magnoliopsida > Poales > Poaceae > Hordeum > Hordeum vulgare. Next base: position 536,887,983 of record NC_058524.1, on the reverse strand, counting down.
ATATAGAGCTAAGGAACTTGTCAAACATTGTCAATAGTTCATGTTCCTAAAAAGTCCATGATTCATACTCTCTTTAGATCCATACTCTGACCAGCTTACTTCATTTGAGCTAGCAATATGTTGTTATTTGAGCTTTGTGAGGGAGATGGCCTGGCATTTATAGAAAACTATAAGTCGAGGAGAAAGTGGTAGGTGCAGTATTTCAGGCTTAATTGAGGTGTAAGGGAATCACTGTGAGGTGCGGCAAATCAGGGAGACCAAGTATTAGCCTTTGGGAGGGACATCTAGGGAGTCCCCTGAAGCGCTGGTATGGCAAAGCCTTGGCGGAAGCCTGGAGGCAATACTGCATCAGGAAGCACCTCCGACACATTGTGTCGAAGAGTCGGCGTGCACCAACCGAAAACAGCGAGCCACCTATGAACTGCGCACAAAAGTGTTTTGAGTTAGCATCTGTCTCGAGTTTCCATGGCGTGTCACTTTGTTTTCCCAATGCTACGTCTGGAAATCAGGAAAAGTCTGGATATGGGGTGTGCGAGATGGGATTAACGGACGCGTTCGCTTGATGGACGAGGAGGGTAATAATGGGAGCAAAGAGAGGCACAAAGGAGGGGTGGGTAGTATTCGTACCGCAGATGGGGTTTCTGGTCCTGAATGCTAAAGCAAGGACGGCGTACGCCGGCGCCGGCGGCATCGCGTAGGAGGTACGCACAAGGGAGGGCGGCGTGAGCGCGTGCACGAGGATGACCGGCTGCCAGCCTTGCGCGCTCGGTCGAGCCCGCCAGCGGAGGGCCACAGAGTAACGTGGTCCGAGCCAACGCCGGTGCCGACTCGGTGGTCGTGAGTTCCCGGTGACCTCCGCAGCCGCACGTGCTGGCCGTGGTGGAACTGCTCCATGGGTCACTTGAGCTGGACCGATGCGGAGGGGAGGGGGTGGGCTCTGCGCGGCGGAGACGGAGAGCGGGTTCTTGGTTTCTTGGCACTCCGGCGACGGGGAGAAGAGGAGGAGCACGGTGGCCTTGCCTGGCGGCGTTGGTGGTTCGGGCCGGGGGAGGCCATGGCACGGCGGCGATTGCGATGTGGTGGGGCGCAGGAGGAGAGGATGAGGACGAGAGAGGGCTTGCTAGGTTTGGGGTCGTGGGTGGCAGGGAGATTTTTTTTTACAAAACTACTAATGGCGCATCGCTAGCTGGTGCGCCATTAGTAACCAGGGTTACTAATGGCGCACCAGCTGGTGGTGCGCCATTAGTAGTTTTGCAAAAAAAAATAGTAGTGGCGCACCACCTACAGATGTGCCATTAGTAACACTGGTTACTAATGGCGCACCAGTTGGTGGTGCGCCATTAGTAGTTTTGCAAAAAAAAAATAGTAGTGGCGCATCACCTACGGATGCGCCATTAGTAACCCTGGTTACTAATGGCGCACCAGCTGGTGGGGCGCCATTAGTAGTTCTGCAAAAAAAATATAGTAGTGGCGCACCGAGTGTGTGGTGCGCCATTAGTGTCCATCACACTAATGGCACACCTGCACATGGTGCGCCACTGCTATACAGTAGTGGCGCACTACTTGTCTGGTGCGCCATTAGTGTCTATATCATCTATAACCCTTTTCCTAGTAGTGCTAGGTTGAACAAGTTGAAGGTTTCATGGCATTGTTGAGAGGCTTATATTTAACATGTGGTAGGCAACGAGACATAACGATAGAGACTGTAAAACTAGCATGGCATTGATATTAATGGTATCTAGGGAAATGGTCATCTTGCCTGAGATCCCGCTTGGAAGAAGAATGCCTCCGTGAAGCAGACGAACCGACATAGTCGAACGGGTCCTCACAATCCGGCACGCTGCGGAACTCTATCGAGATGAAGCAAACCGGAAACATAAATCATCACACGGAATTCACCACACGATGCTCAACACAAATGATGCATGAGCAGGTGAATACATGCAAGTCATGACATAACAATTCACACAATCAAACACTACATATTAAGTGAAGTTCAATATGCAACGAGTTACATATTGACGAAACTCCACATTAATTATTTAGTTCTATCCCGATTAGGTACACGGCAATATTAAATGTTATTAAATGTGGCAAGAGGTGAAGCATAATTAATCTACCTATCTAGGCATTTTAAATGAGGTCGGAAATGACATATAGCATCTCCGAAACGACCTTACATGTTAATTTACAATTCTGTCCAGATCTGAACTAACACATTTAATTAGTTGTTAAAAAGCAAAAAAAAAAAGGTTCACGTGATTCTGCGTGTCATTTCAAGCAATTTACACATAGAGAACATCTTCAACGGAGCTACGGTTCAAAAGATACAAGCATCGCAAGATATGATGGCATGAATCCAATATGTGTGCAACGACGGTCACAAGCACTTCAAAACATACAACCAGCAAGAGAAAATGAAACTACACGTGATTCTAAGCAAGTTTCATATAGGACACGATCAAAACGGAGCTACGGATCAAAAGATACAAGAAAAACAAGAAATCACTACAATCTGCCAAAATCAGCCACATAGCATTTTCTACGCCCCAAAACTACGGGCTACACAACTCCGATAAACTCAAGCAAGGCATGACATGAAAGAGGGCAAGAAGCACTACTACAAACAACTAACAACAACTAGCATGGCATCATGGATCACTAGGGAAAGAAGACACAAAATGGCGTCTCATGAAACTAGGCATTAGTGAAAATCCGATCAACTATTTCACACTTAGTGAAAATTACACCTCATGAAAGTGCAGTTTTCGAACTGAAGCCATATTGACAGCAGCAAAACTTTAAGCTACAGGTCTCCAAATGGCTTGAAAATTCACAGCATGCTAGAGAAACACATGGGCTACAACTAAATTCATTGCACCAACCTCAAAAGAGCTACAGATCAAAAGATAGAAGCAAGACAAGACAGCAACAAAATATAACAGATTCCAGACTTAGAAATATTTCAGCATCTCTACAACATCACTATTTCTAGAAACTTGAGAGCAAGAAAATCACACCTAAACATGCATTTCTATTGCAACCAAAAATACCAGGGGCTAGACTAAACATCAAAGAACAACTCCCTAGTTGACAACTTAATCAAATGATGCACGGAATAAATCCTACGAAAAAGCAAGAGGGCAACATAGCAAAATATCTCGCGAACTAACTTGCACAAATGCTAAAACTAATTGCACAAAAAAATCCCATGGATTTTTCTACCCCGAAAACATATAAAATATGTGGGGCTGCGCAAGAAAAATATTGCCACACGTAAATGCGAGATAAAGTCCTAAGCACGGAAAATAATCTAGCAGCAAATCCCTACGTGCAAAAATACCAACAGCTACTCTAAAATACAAGGAAAAGTGGTTCCTAAAACATGGGCATTTTATCTAAGGCATTCGGGCAAACCGGACACACGTGAAAAATAAATACGGGACTAAACCTATTGGGACACCACATAAAACTAGGCATTAGGCACGCTAAACTAAATCAAACAAATATGCAAGTTGTAAATTCATAATCTACGCGTAATTCTACACGAAATACATGTGCTACACGTCGCGATCCGACACACGGGTAAGAAGTTACGGGCGTCTAAATATTTACCTATTTTCCTGGAATTTATATTAATTCCAAAAATTACTAATAAACTACACGGGCCGAAACTAATCCTAATGGGCTACACAGAGCATGGGCGCAGTTTAACTAATGCTCGCCTAGGGCGAGGAAAAGAGGCAGGGAGATCTCACGTTGGGGGCCTCTTGGGCTGGTGGAGCGAAGAGGAGGCCGAGGCCTGGGCTGCCGACCTTGGGCCGGCTGCGGGGACAGGCGGGAGGAGGCCCAGGCGGCTGAAGTTCCTGCTGGGCCAGGGCGAGGCTGAGGCCCACGCGAGGCGAAGGGGCAGCTCGACGTGATGTGGTCAACGCGAGCTGCGCACCCTCGCGATCCCGATCGGGACGAAGACGCAGGCGACGACGGCGGTCTTCGAGGCGACGGCCACGACGACATGGCGCGGGGGAAGCACAGCGACCCGATCCGGGCGAGGCAGGTCGGCGGGGACCCTGTTCCAGCCGGATCCTGGCTCGAAAGCTGGGGGGCGCAGCGAGGTTCCAGGGTGGCGGGGCCGAAACTCCGGTGGGCTCCGGTCGGTGGATCCGGCAAAGTGCTTCGGCGGCGAGGCTGGTGGCGCACGGATCGAGGGGCAGCCATGGGAGGCTCGGGCTGCACGAGGAGGGCTTGGGAGAAGCTGTGGTCGCCCGGACATGTCCAATTTGACCACGGACATGTCCGGTAGGTGGGTTTTGGGCGAAACTGATCCATTAGATGTGAATCCAATGGCCAGATTTGGTCAGAGGGGTTGGGCAGCGGGATTTAGAGGGTTAGGCCTAGCAGGTGGGTTTTTTTGAGGGGGGTGGCTGCAAAAATGACTAGGGGAAACCCTAGTGAAGTGAGAGGGGTCTCTCTCGGGGGTGCTACTTATATAGGGTTGGTCTTTGGAGGGGTGGACCTCGTCCGTCCGATCGTGATCCGATGACCACGAACGGAGGCTGTGGCTAGGTGGCACTGATGGGCTGTGTAGATGGGCTAAGTAGGGATGAGAGGGAAAAGGCGCGGCCCGACAATGAATTTTAAAACACCGACAGACGTCCGACGGTACACCGAATACGGTTTTGCTACGGTCGACCGTTCGGGTACCAGACGAACTCCGATCGCGACGAAACTTGACAGGCGGCTACCTATATTTAAATAACACCGCACGTCAAATTTCAACCCGATCAGAGAAAGTTTTACGCACACTTTTAAAACAAGGTTACGACGATGTCGCGGGCGCGTGCGTGTGCAGTCGGGCTCAGAACGGGCAACGACGATAACCGGCAACTAATAACGGATGCAAGTTTTGAAAACGGGCGGCAACGGGATGTCGATGCAATGCTGATGATGCGCATGATGCCATGATGATGCGACAAAAGAAAATAGACACACGACGAAAACGGAATAAAGGGGGAATCTTCTGGTACGTCGGTCTCGGGCTGTCACAACTCTCCTACACTACAAGAGGATCTCGACCCGAGATCCAAGAATGAACGAGGAAGAGTATGGGAAAGAAGAGGTAATACTTAGTCGCTTCTTTAACAAACGGGTGAAACCAACGATCCTTGAAGGTTGCAAAGAGATGAGGAATGATATGAGAAAGAAGCAAGAATTCACGGAAAATTTCGGCAGCACTTCGGTAGGAAAATGGGACAAAAAATTCGACAAGGTGGAAGAAATAGACAATATTCATAACAAACAACTAAATAGAACAAGGTAACACCATGATCTTGAGAGAACAACAAGATTGACCCAAAGAGCAAAATCACAATGCCTCCGGAAGAAGAGAATATGAACTAGCTCATACGGAAGAAGATAATGAAGAGAGAATGACAACTACTAACTCAAATGAACTTGGCAAGCATCCTTGCAAGGAGAATTGAACGAAGTTGCTGGAAAACAACAACGAAAAGAACAAGATAGTAGTGGGCTTATGGTAACCTTTCCAAAGTAATGAAGTGACAACCAGCCACTACAGAAACAAGGATTGATTGGGAGAAACAAGATATGAACAAATTCTTACACCAAGAGGATACATTGAGAACTTGGATTAATGACAAGCACCATGATAGCAACAATCCATAGGACAAGCTTTAGGTGAAAGCCAAACCAAGATAGCTCAATGAAAAAATCATGGGTTGAAAATATCTCATGATCATAGAATTGGTGGGTTTAATTATCTCATACTTGAAAGGAAAACTCTTCGAGGCTCCTATCCTGACAAGAATGCTATAATACCACCTCAAAGGATAAAGGAAGAACAAATGCACTGAAATGCAAGGGAAAGAATGCTTGAGGTACTCCAACAAGAATCTTGAAGAACACTTGAGAATGAATTCAAATCTTGATGAACCACCATGAAGGACCTCCGTATACGAATGAATGATGCAACGATATGAAGGTAGAAAGAATAAGATTATGACCTTGCCAAGATTTAGATGAAGCAACACGAAGAGATACTTGAGAAAACTTGAAACTCCGGAAAAGAAAGATAAGAACACTAGAGAAAAGGAATTGATACCAAGAGCCACTCCGGAAGAAGAATTGAAACCATTTGATGAAACAAGAATAAGAATTATGTTATGCTTATCCTTCATCAAGTTTAATTGATGACAAGCAACAGATTTAGCATATCACTTATTCTACTAGAAATGAATCTTGAAGATGCACAGAGAGATAAGCACCACTTGAGGCATAATTGAAGGAAGCACCAGTGAGAATTGGATTAAATGGGGATACCAAGAATTAATGGAGATACATGAGAATGAAGAGATCATGATCCACCTGAAATAAAAACTAGAACAAGGCACCAGATAAACGAGAGACGAGCGAAGAGACAACAAATGAGAAGAATTGAGGATGAAAGCTGAAAGCTGAGAACGAAGAATCTTCTGAAATGATGGCCTTCGGAGGAACGAGAATGAAAACAACTCAGAAAACCACCAGATAGCGAGAAATGGATTCTCATGATTGGAACAAATTCAAGATGATAACATGAAGCTGAAATGAAGAATATCCAAGAGAATAGACCAAGATTGAGAGAAACACTCCTTCGAATTTGCAAGCTGAGAATGATGACGAGGAACAACACCAATAATAGCTGAGACACTCCGGAATAAAGAAGAATGGCAGGTTGAGCCAAATATGAGAATTAATTTAAATTGATCTTGAAGAAGGAATATGACTGATGAAAATCATACTTACGTCATAGTTGAAAAGAATTAAAGATCTCCGGAAAGATTAGAAGAGACATATAAGATCCTGGGAAAAACCTGTGGGTTATGGGCCCACTCGAAGAAACCACCGTTGAAAAGATTGCTAGAACGAGAGATATTGCACCGGTACAAGAAAACTAGATGAGGTTAGCACTTCGAAATAACTGAAGGATTGAAAACCAGAACTACTGAAATATCTTTAACACTCCGGATAGAAAAGAGATGAATAAACAAGATAGGCTGATAAAAATCTCCAACATAGGAAAGAATTACAAGGATGAAAAAGGATATGATGACACGGACAACTGAATTAAATTCACCGGTAAGGATGACAAGAATGAACAAATATGACATGAATCTTGTGAGAATCTTCACAATGAAACAATGGATAGGACACGGAAGAAAAGATAGCGGGAGCAACAATGAAATGAAAATTCTTGGATGAAAATTGAATCACTGAGAAAAAGGGCGGGGGGGGGGGGCGGGGAAAAAACAAAGACAACTTGGGACAGATGAGATGAACTCCGGATGAAATAAGAGAATGCTCTTGACAAATTGGAGAGGATTGAATACACTTGGAGAGAAACACACCGGTTGAAAAGACTTGACATAACAACTCCGGTTGACAAAATTGATAAGACAATTGATTAAGCAAAAGGATCAGCACTCTCATATGAATATGAGAACACTACTTATAAAAGATCTGAAATCACTACTTGACATCGAAGCAACACGAATACCATATTCAACAAAACAAAGAATGAGGCTTACGAAACAAGCCGGAAGAAGCTCATGAGAAAGATTTCGTCCGATATTTTCGTGGACAGGATCGCACGGGCTAGATCCTTAAAGTAGCCATCAAGTGCAAGGTAGTGCACCCGACATACGAAGCGTCCCCGAGTCGTAGCAAGCTACAAGGACTCTTTAAGACACAACGTGTACCGCTGTAAGTCGACCGTGAACAAACGAATCCACTAGATGTCGAACCCCAACCTAACATCATGCATTTGTTGGAAGATTGTCCTATAAGCAACTACTTGAATTCCCACCTAAGAATTCCCGAAATATCTGGTCATGCAATCTGGTACACGGATAAAAGGAGTAATATCACACAACTCCTATACTAACCCGTCACCTGTATCACATCCGTCAACACACAACCATAATCTCGGACCTTCATATACAACAAACCCTCGTGATCACAATGATACAAAGTATGGCAGTACTCCCGAACAATCTGCACCAGTATTGGGGACATCGGGGTTATCTCGCCACTACTAGTATTGAAGCAATTACGAACATCCTTCGTTCTGAGATACTAAGAAATCTGAATGATAACGATGTGCTCGAGAATCCCCTAGAGCTCAACTCCCCTGAAACTCAAAGCAGATAGGAGGCACCAAGATAGAACTCCGTCACGTCGGCATCATATAGATTCCAAAAATATCCGCGTGATCCTAAAAAAAATTTGAGTGAGAAGAGGAGTAGAATTAAATTATTACGTCAAGATTCCTCACCAGAGCATAGAAGAGGAGAAAAAAGAATCCTACTCTCCGATATATAACTAGACTCAAAGCAATTTTTCACTAGACTCGACTCGGCCAAGTTTGATCAATCAAGGGGGCTCCTAGGTCGGTACTGCTCTGATACCAACTTGTCACGCCCAAGATGCGACCCTATCCTCAATTTGGCACGAAGGCCTCGTCAGGGATAGAAGCGCATCTCGTCGTGTCCCAAGAATGGATATCGTTACAAGTACATGTACTGAAAAGAAGATATATATATATATATAGAATTGGCCTACACTCGCAACAAGCTACATCAGAGTCAAATCAGTACATTACATAATCATCAAGAGTAAGAGCAGGGTCCGACTACGGACGAAAACAAACGAGAAAAGAAGAACGACGTCCATCCTTGCTATCCCAGGCTGCCGGCGTGGAACCTATCCTAGAACGATGAAGAAGAAGAAGTAGAAGCAACTCCAAATGAACAATCAACACGCTCGCGTCAAGTAACCTTTACATGTACCTGCAACTGGTGTTGTAGTAATCTGTGAGCCACAGGGGACTCAGCAATCTCATTTCCAAAGGTATCAAGACTAGAAAAGCTTAATGGGTGAGGCATGGTTAAGTGGTGAGGTTGCAGCAGCGGCTAAGCACATATTTGGTGGCTAAACTTACGAGTACCAGAAATAAGTGCGGGAAGATCTACGCACAGCGGACGTGAACTACTGTTGATCAAATAAATGATCCTGAACACCTACCTACGTCAGACATAACCCCACCGTGTCCTCGATAGGAGAAGGAACTCACGAAAGAGACAGTCACGGTTACGCACACAGTTGGCATATTTTAATTAAGTTCACTTCAAGTTATCTAGAACCAGTGTTAAACAAAGTTTCCACGTTGCCACATAACCGCGGGCACGGCTTTCCGAAAAGATTTAACCCTGCAGGGGAGCTCCAACTAGTCCATCACAAATTACCACAAGCCGCATAGAAATCCTCAATCACGAAGCTCGCGATCTCGTCGGATTCCCTAGTAGAAAACCTCAACTCTAAGATTACCCAAAGCATCACCGGAATCCCGATGCACAAGATATCTCGTCAAAGGTAAAACTAATCCAGCAAGGCCGCCCGACGTGTCGACGAACCCGATAGAATCCGTGTATCTCGTTCTCAGGACACGACGGATGGAAAAGCCTAGAGGTGCCAAACCTCGAGTTGCCCCGTAGTGGACCCGCAGCCTGTCCAATTTGGACCAACACTCATGAGGAGCACTGGCCCGGGGGTTGATTAAATTATCCTCGGGCTCCGGAAAGTCCCTATGCAATTTTATTAGGTGATTAGGCAAATGTAGTACCAATGTTGGGCCTTGCCAGACCACCTTTAATCTAAAACGAATTATCAAGGGGTTCCCCATGACAACCCCGATCGTGTTAGGAGCGCTCAATTATGGATAATAACACCGGTAGCCGAAACTAAGGAGGCAAAGGTGGAACAAAACACTAGACTAGAAAGGCCGATCCTTCCACCTTTTACCAAGTATATAGGTGCATTAAATTAAATAGCATTAATAGGGTGATACAACAAGGAACCCATGTTATCACATGGAAGCTACTGCACCTGCAACTAGCAATGTTATCAACAGGGTTAAGCAAGCAGTAACATAGCCAATCAGTGGTTTGCTAGGTTGAACAGGTTGAAGGTTTCATGGCATTGTTGAGAGGCTGACATTTAACATGTCGTAGGAAACGAGACGTAATGATAGAGACGGTAAAACTAGCATGGCAATGATAGTAATGGTATCTGGGGAAATTGTCATCTTGCCTGAGATCCTGCTTGCAAGAAGAATGCCTCCGTGAAGCAGACGAACCGACGTTGTCGAAGAGGTCCTCACAATCCGGCATGCTGCGAAACTCTATCGAGACGAAGCAAACCGGAAAGACAAATCATCACACGGAATTCACCACACAATGCACAACACAAATGATGCATGAGGAGCTGAATACATGCAAGTCACGGCATGACAATTCACACAATCAAACACTACACATTAAGTGAAGTTCAATATGCAACGAGTTACATATTGACGAAACTCCACGTTAATTATTTAGTTCTATCCCGATTAGGTACACGGCAATATTAAATGTTATTAAACATGGCAAGAGGTGTAGCATAATTAATCTACCTATATAGTCATTTTAAATGAGGTCGGAAATGACATATAGCATCTCCGAAACGACCTCACATGTTAATTTACAAGTCTTTCCAGATCTGAACTAACACATTTAATTAGTTGTTAAACAGCAAAAAAATAGGTTCACGTGATTCTACACGTCATTTCAAGTAATTTACACATAGAGAACATCTCCAAAGGAGCTACGGTTCAAAAGATACAAGCATCGCAAGTTATGATGGCATGAATGCAATATGTGTGCAACAACGATCACGAGCACTTCAAAACATACAACCAGCAAGAGAAAATGAAACTACACGAGATTCTAAGCAAGTTTCATATAGGACACGATCAAAACGGAGCTACGGATCAAAAGAAACGAGCAAAACAAGAAATCACTACAATCTGCCAAAATCAGCCACATAACATTGTCTACGCCCCACAACTACGGGCTACACAACTCTGATAAACTCAAGCAAGGAATGACACTAAAGAGGGAAAGAAGCACTACTACAAACAACTAAAAACAACTAGCATGGCATCATGGATCACTAGGGAAAGAAGAGTGAAAATTACACCTCATGAAAGTGTAGTTTTCGATCTGAAGCCATGTTGACAGCAGCAAAACTTAAGCTACATGTCTCCAAATGGCATGAAAATTCACAGCATGCTAGAGAAACACAAGGGCTACAACTAACTCCATTGCACGAACCTCAAAAGTGCTACAGATCAAAAGATAGAAGCAAGACAAGAAAGCAACGAAATATAACAGATTTCAGACTTAGAAATATTTCAGCATCTCTACAACATCACTATTTCTAGCAACTTGAGAGCAAGCAAATCACACCTAAACATGCATTTCTATTGCAACCAAAAATACCAGGGGCTAGACTAAACATCAAAGAACAACTCCCTAGTTGACAACTTAATCAAACGACGCACGGAATAAATCCTACGAAAAAGACAAGAGGGCAACATAGCAAAATATCTCGCGAACTAACTTGCTCAAAAGCTAAAACTAATTGCACAACAAAAATATTGCCACACGTAAATGCGAGATAAAGTCCTAAGCACGGAAAATAATCTAGCGGCAAATCCCTACGTGCAAAAATACCAACGGCTACTCTAAAATACATGGAAAAGTGGTTCCTAAAACATGGGCATTTTATCTAAGGCATTCGGGCAAACCGGACACGCGCGAAAAATAAATACGGGACTAAACCTATTGGGACAGCACATAAGACTAGGCATTAGGCACGCTAAACTAAATCAAACAAATATGCAAGTTGTAAATTCGTAATCTACGCGTAATTCTATACGAAATACATGTGCTACACGTCGCGATCCGACACACGGACACGAAATTACGGGCGTCTAAATATTTACCTATTTTCCTGGAATTTATATTAATTCAAAAAATTACTAATAAACTACACGGGCCGAAACTAATCCTAATGGGCTACACACAGCATAGGCGCAGTTTAACAAATGCTCGCCTGGGGCGAGGAAAAGAGGCAGGGGAGATCTCATCTTGGGGGCCTCTTGGGCTGGTGGAGCGAAGAGAAGGCCGAGGCCTGGGGCTGCCGACCCTGGGCCGGCTGCGGGTCCAGGCGGGAGGAGGCCCAGATGGCTGAAGCTCCTGCTGGGCCAGGGCGAGGCTGAGGCCCACGCGAGGCGAAGGGGCAGCTCGAGGGGATGCGGTCAACCCGAGCTGCACACCCTGGCGATCCTGATCGGGACGAAGACGCAGGCGACGACGGCGGTCTTCGAGGCGCCGGCCACGACGACATGGCGCGGGGGAATCACAGGGACGAGGCGGAGGGTCCTGATCCGGGCGAGGCAGGTCGGCGGGGACCCTGTTCTGGCCGGATCCTGGCCGGAGAGCTGGGGGGCGCGAGACCAGGGAGGCGCAGCGAAGTTCCAGGGCGGCAGGGCCGAAACTCCGGTGGGCTCCGGTCGGTGGATACGGCGAAGCGCTTCGGCGGCGGGGCTGGTGGCGCACGGATCGAGGGGCAGCCATGGGAGGCTCGGGCTGCACGTGGAGGGCTTGGGAGAAGCTGTGGTCGCCCGGACATGTCCGATTTGACCACGGTCATGTCCGGTAGGTGGGTTTTGGCCGAATCTGAGCCATTAGATGTGAATCCAATGGCCAGATTTGGTCAGAGGGGTTGGGCAGCGGGATTTAGAGGGTTAGGCCTAGCAGGTGGGTTTTTTAGGGGGTTGGCTGCAAAAATGACTAGGGGAAACCCTAGTGAAGTGAGAGGGGTCTCTCTAGGGGGTGCTACTTATATAGGGTTGGTCTCTGGAGCGGTGGACCTCGTCCGTCCGATCGTGATCCGATGACCACGAACGGAGGAAGTGGCTAGGTGGCACTAATGGGCTGTGTAGATGGGCTAAGTCGGGATGAGAGGGAAAAGGCGCGGCCCGGCAACGAATTTGAAAACACCAACACACGTCCGACGGTAGACCGAATATGGTGCCGCTACGGTCGACCGTTCGGGTACCAGACGAACTCCAATCGCGACGAAACTTGACTGGCGGCCTACCTATATTTAAATAACACCGCACGTCAAATTTCAACCCGATCAGAGAAAGTTTTACGCACACTTTTAAAACAAGGTTACGACGATGTCGCGGGCGCGTGCGTGTGCGGTCGGGCTCAGAACGGGCAACAACGATAACCGGCAACTAATAACGGATGCAAGTTTTGAAAACGGGCGGCAACGGGATGCCGATGCAATGCTGATGATGTGCATGATGCGATGATGATGTGACAAAAGAAAATAGACACACGACAAAAACGGAATAAAGGGGGAATCTTCTGGAACGTCGGTCTCGGGCTGTCACAGCGATCCTGATACGTCTCAAACGTATCTATAATTTTTGATGGTTTCATGCTCTTATCTTGTCAACTTTGGATGTTTTATGTACCTTTTATATATTTTTTGGGACTAACTTATTAATTCAGTGGCAAGTGCCAGTTCCTGTTTTTTCTCTGTTTTTGACTCTTTTCAGATCTTATTTTGGAACAGAGTCCAAACGAAATAAAATCCTTGAAATAAATTTTTCCAGAACAAAGGAAGAATGGGGGACTTGAGGGCCAAGGCAAGACAAAGGCATATTATTAGGATCCAAAGGAGCACTTCTACTAGCAACCAAATTCATTAACTCGTCTATCTTAGCACTCAACGAGTTAATTTCCTCTATAGCGTGTACCTTCTTACTAGTAGGTGACCTTTGAGTGTGCCACTGAGAGTAGTTCGTCATGATGTTGTCTAAGAGCTTTGTGGCTTCTCCTAACGTGATTTCCATGAACGTTCCACCTGAGGCGGAGTCCAAGATATTTCTAGAAGAGAAATTCAAGCCAGGGTAAAAGATTTGAATAATCATCCAAAGGCTCAAGCCATGAGCGGGGCAATTTTAAATCATTAATTTCATTCTCTCCCAAGCTTGTGCAACATGTTCATGATCAAGTTGCTTGAAATTCATGATATCATTACAGAGAGAGATGGTCTTAGCCGGCGGAAAATACTTGTATATATAAGCATCTTTGCACTTATCCCAAGAATCGATACTATTTTTGGGCAAAGAAGAAAACCAAGTTTTTGCGCGATCTCGCAACAAGAAAGGAAAAAAGCTTCAATTTAATCACGTCATTATCCACATCTTTCTTCTTTTGCATATCGCAAAAGCTCAATGAAGGTATTGAGATGGGATGCGGGATCTTCACTAGGAAGGCCAAAGAATTGCTCTTTCATAACAAGATTCAGCAAAGAGGCATTGATTTCGTATGACTCCGCACTAGTGGCGGGAGCAATCGGAGTACTAATAAAATCATTATTATTAGTATTCGAGAAGTCACAAAGTTTGGTGTTTTCGTTCATGGTGACTTCAGCAAGCAAGCAAGCACACGAGCAAACAAAGAGCAGGCGAGAAAAAGGGCGAATGAAAAGGCGAAAGAAAAAGAAGATTACATCGGATAGATCTCCATGAAGATCATGGAGAACTTTGTATTGAAGATCCAAGAGAGAGAAGAAGCCATCTAGTTACTAGCTATGGGCCCGTAGGTCTATGTTGAACTACTCACGCATCATCGGAGATGTCATGGTGTTGATGGAGAAGCCTCCGTGTCCGAATCCCCCCTCCGGTAGGTCACCAGAATGTGCCCCAGATGGGATCTTGCGGAGACAGAAGCTTGCGGCGGCGGAAAAGTGATTTCGATGATCTCCTGATTTTTTTGGGATTTCTAGGGAATTTATAGGTGCAACCCCTAGGTCAGGGGGTGCTCAGGGGGCCCACAAGACTGGGTGGCGCGTCCTACCCCCTGGTTGCGGGGTGGGGGCTTGTGGGGCCCGTGAGGCTCCCCTGCCTTGGCTCCCAAGCTTCCCGATCTTCTTCCGTTCCGGAAAAAATCTTTTCAGGGATTTTCTTCCGTTTGGACTCCGTTTCAAAAACTCCACTGAAAGGGGTCAAAAACATGGGAAAAATAGGAACTGGCACTTGGCACTGAGTTAATAAGTTAGTCCCAAAAAATATATAAAAGGCATGCAAAACATCCAAAGTTTGACAAGATAATAGCATGAAACCATCAAAAATTATAGATACGTTGGAGACGTATCAGGGGGCAAACACGAGCTCAAAGAGGTAGTACCGCCTATTACAGGGAGCGGTACTACCGCCCATTACAGGGAGCGGTACTACCTCCCATTAGAGATAGCACCGCTCCTTGTACTACCGTTGTAGCTGAGGAGTAGCAGATCAAGAGGGAGGCAAAGGGAGGTAATACTGCTGGGGCAGTACTACCACTACTAGGAGCGGTACTACCATCCATAAGGGGTAGTACCGCCTCCTATATCCACTCTAGATCCACCGAGAGTCAAGCCCAAGAAAACCTAGGGGAACTGGCGCGGTAGTAATAAGAGGTAGTACCTCTCTCTGAGAAATACTACCGCCCAGAACTACCGCTCCAGAAACCGCTCAGTCCGACACGAAAAGTGTCGAGCCCCCAAGGAGAGCAATACTACCGTTGACCAGGGTGGTACTACCTCAGCTAAGAGGTAGTATCGCTCTTGGGAGTGGTACTACCACTTGGGTATTTTTAGGCTAGGACAAAGGAAACACATGAAAAAACGTAAGACCAGAACTTTCATAACTTGATCTGGAGATAATGGGACGGTTCATGATTGGATAGCGAATACGTACCACTACATCAACGTCACTCTTGAACGCTTCCGCTTAGCGATCTACAAGGGTATGCAGATTCAATCTCTCCTCTCGTAGATGGTCATCACCATGGATAGATCTTGTTTGCACGTAGGAAATTTTTTGTTTCCCATGCAACGTTCACCAACAGTGACATCATGAGCTAGGTCTATGCGTAGATGACATGTCGAGTAGAACACAAAGGAGTTTGTGGGCGTTGATATTCAGATTGCTTCCCTCCTTAGTTTTTTCTTGATTCAGCGGTATTGTTGGATGCAGTGGCCCGGACTAACTTTAATGTCCACGTACGAGAGACCGGTTCCATTGACGGCCATGCAACTTGTTGCATAAGGATGGCTGGCGGGTGTCTGTCTCTCCTACTTTAGTTGAGTCGGATTCGACAAAAGGCGGTCCTTGTAGAAGGTTAAATGGCAACTTGCATATCACCATTGTGGTTTTTGCGTAGGTAAGAAACATTCTTGCTAGATACCCATAGCAGCCACGTAAAATTTGCAACAAGAAATTAGAGGACGTCTAACTTGTTTTTGCAGGGTATGCATATGATATGATATGGCCAATGACATGTTGTGATATATTTGATGTATGAGATGATCATGTTGTAATAGTTAATATCGACTTGCGTGTCGATGCTACGGCAACCGACATGAGCCATAGGGTTGTCTTTATTATTGAGCGCAAAATGATGCTTTACTTTATCGCTAAATTAGTAGTAATAGTACACTAGTAGAAAATGACCCATTTGTCCCGGTTCGAGAGGCCCGTTAGCCCCGTTCTTGAACCGGGACTAAATAGTCAGGACTAAAGTCCAAAACCTTTAGTCCCGGTTCACTTACGAACCGGGACCAAATGGTGTCCACGTGGCCGCTGTGGCGAGCCCGGGCAGGAGGTCCTTTAGTCCCGGTTTGTCACACCACCTGGAGCAACATGGTATCCACGCGTTAGCATCTGGCCGGAGCTGGGGTTTTTTTTTTTGAACGCGGGGGTGGGAGGTTGATACGTCCATTTTGCATCATGCTTTTATGTTGATATTTATCGCTTCTTGGGCTGTTATTTCACTTCACGGTACAATACTTATGCCTTTTCTCTCTTATTTTGCAAGGTTTACATGAAGAGGGAGAATGCCGGCAGTTGGAATTCTGGCATAAAATTCGAGCAAGTTTGAGATACCTATTCTGCGCAACTCCAAACGCTGTAAAAATCAACGAGGATTTTTTTTCCAGGATTTATAAAAAATACTAGGCTGAAGAAGTGCCAGAGGGGCGCCAACAGGTGGCCACAAGCCTTCTATGCGCGGCCACCCCCGTGGCCGCGCCTAGGGGGCTTGTGGTCATCCAACTCGCCCTCTGGCTCCCCCTTCTGCTATATGAAGGGTTTCGTCCGGAAAAAAATCAAGAGGAAGCTTTTTCGAGGATTCGCCACCACCACCACGAGGCGGAACTTGAGCAGAACCAATCTAGAGCTCCGGCAGGACGATCATGCCGGGGAAACTTCCCTCCCGGAGGGGGAAATCGTCGCTATCGTCATCACCAACACTCCTCTCATTGGAGGGGACTCATCACCATCAACATCTTCATCAGCACCATCTCATCTTCAAACCCTAGTTCATCTCCTGTAACCAATCTCCGTCTCGCGACTCCGATTGGTACTTGTAAGGTTGCTACTCGTGTTAATTACTCTTTGTAGTTGATGCTAGTTGGATTATTAGGTGGAAGAGTTTATGTTCAGATCCTTGATGCTACTCATTACCTCTCTGGTCATGAATATGATTATGCTTTGTGAGTAGTTACTTTTGTTCCTGAGGACATGGGATAAGTCATGCTAATAGTAGTCATGTGAATTTGGTATTCGTTCGATATTTTGATGTGTTGTATGTTGTTTTTCCTCTAGTGGTGTTATGTGAACGTCGACTACATAAAACTTCACCATTATTTGGGCCTAGAGGAAGGCATTGGGAAGTAGTAAGTGGATGATGGGTTGCTAGAGTGACAGAAGCTTAAACCCTAGTTTATGCGTTGTTCGTAAGGGGCTGATTCGGATCCACTAGTTTAATGCTATGGTTAGACTTTGTCTTAATTCTTCTTCGGTAGTTGCAGATGCTTGCAAGAGGGGTTAATCATAAGTGGCATTCTTGTCCAAGTAAGGGCAGTACCCAAGCGCCGTTCCACCCACGTATCAAACTATCAAAGTAAGGAACGTGAATCATATGAACATGATCAAAACTAGCATGACAGAAATTCCCATGTGTCCTCGGGGGCGTTTTTCCTCCTATAATACTTTGTCCAGGCTTGTTCCTTGCTACAAAAGGGATTGGGACACTTTGCTGCACTGTTGCTACTTTTGTTACTTGTTGCTTGCTACGAATCATCTCACCACACAATCACCTGTTACCAATAATTTCAGTGCTTGCAGATATTTCCTTGCTGAAAACCACTTGTTAGATCCTTCTGCTCCTCGTTGGGTTCGACACTCTTACTTATCGAAAGGACTAGATAGATCCCCTATACTTGTGGGTCATCAAGACTCTTTTCTGGCGCCGTTGCCGGGGAGTGAAACGCCTTTGGTAAGTGGAACTTGGTAAGGAAAGATTCATATAGTGTGCTGAAATGTATTGTCACTTATCACTATGGAAACTAATCTTTTGAGGGGCTTGTTCACGGTATCTTCACCTCGAATGGAAGCACAAAGAGTTTCTCCGCAACCTGCTGCACCTACTGAAAATATTTTCTTTGAATTTCCTTCGGGTATGCTTAAGAAACTGCTGGCTAATCCTTTTACACGAGATGGAACATCACATCCAGACTTGCTTCTAATCTATGTAGATGAAGTTTGTGGTTTATTTAAGCTTGCACGTTTGCCCGAGGATGAGGTCAAGAAGAAGGTCTTTCCTTTATCTTTGAAGGATAAGGTGTTGACATGGTATAGGCTATGTGATGATACTGGATCATGGAACTACAATCAGTTGAAATTGGAATTTCATCAAAAGTTTTATCCTATGCATTTAGTACATCATGATCGGAATTATATTTATAATTTTTGGCCTCGTGACAGAGAAAGCATCACTCAAGCTTGGGGTAGGCTTAAGTCAATGTTACATTCATGCCCCAACCATGAGCTCTCAAGCGAAATTATCATTCAGAACTTCTATGCTCGGCTTTCTCATGGTGATTGCACCATGCTTGACACTTCTTGTACCGGTTCTTTTATGAAGATAGATATTGACTTCAAATGGAATTTATTGGAAATAATTAAATGCAACTCTGAAGATTGGGAGCTTGATGAAGGTAAGGAGTCAGGTATGAATTTCAAGTTTGATTGCATTAAATCCTTTGTTGAAACAAATACTTTTTGTGACTTTAGCGCTAAGTATGGACTTGACTCTGAGATAATAGCTTCATTGTGTGAATCATTTGATGCTCATATTCATCTCCCTAAAGAGAAGTGGTTTAAATATCATCCTCCCTTAGAATTCAATGTAGTTAAACCCAATCTAGTTGAAGAGAAAGTCATTGCCTATAATGATCCTATTGTTCCTAGTACTTACATTGAGAAACCACCTTTCCGTGTTAGGATAAAGGATCATTCTAAAGATTCAAATGTGATACGTAGAGGCTACATTAGAAAACCTACACCCCCTGAGCAAATTAGAGTTGAACCTAGCATTGTTATTATCAAAGATCTTCTGTCTGGCGATGTTGAGGGACATGATATCCACTTCTGTGAAGATGCTGCTAGAATTGCTAAACCTCACGCTAGAGACAAACATAGGCCTGTTGTTGGCACGCCTGTTGTTTCTGTTAAGATAGGAGATCATTGTTATCATGGTTTATGTGACATGGGTGCTCGTGTTAGTGCAATACCTCAATCCTTATATGATGAAATGAAAGACGAGATTGCACCTGTTGACATAGAACCTATTGATGTCACTATTCAGCTTGCCAATAGAGATACTATCTGCCATGTGGGAATTGTTAGGGATGTTGAAGTCTTGTGTGGTAAAACGAAGTATCCTACTGATTTCCTCGTTCTTTCTACCGCACAAGATAGCTTTTGTCCCATCATATTTGGCAGACCTTTTCTCAATACTGTCAATGCTCATATTGATTGTGAGAAGCAGATTGTCACAGTTGGCACTGAAGGTGTGTCGCATGAGTTCAATTTCTCCAAGTTTGGTAGACAACCTCATGAAAAAGAGTTGCCCAGTAAGGATGAAAGTTTTTCCTTAGCTTCTATTGCCGTGCCTCCTACTTATCCCTTAGCGCAATACTTGCTTGAGCATGAAAATGATATGCATATGGATGAAAGGGATGAGATAGATAGAGTTGTCTTAGAACAATATCATATCCTTAAGAATAACTTGCGTGTTGATATGGTTGGGGATCCACCCCCACCAAAGGGTGATCCTGTGTTCCAGCTTAAACAGTTGCCTGATACTCTGAAGTATGGTTATCTTGACGAAAAAGAGATATATCATGTTATTATTAGTGCTAGCCTCTCAGAGCATGAAGAAAAGAAGTTACTAAAAACTCCGAGGAAGCACCGTGCTGCTATTCGATATACTCTTGATGATCTTAAGGGCATTAGTCCCACTCTATGCCAGCAAAAGATTAAGACTGATCCTGATTTCAACCCACTTGCTGATCATCAAAGGAGAATAAACCCTAAGATGAAAGAGGTAGTAAGAAAAGAAATACTAAAGCTCCTGGAAGCGGGTATTATATATCCGGTTGCTCATAGTGATTGGGTGAGTCCGATGCATTGCGTCCCTAAGAAGGGAGGCATTACCGTTGTCCCTAATGATAAGGATGAACTGATCACACAGAGGATTATTACTGGCTATAGGATGGTGATCGATTTTAGGAAATTGAATAAAGCCACTAGGAAATATCATTACCCTTTGCCTTTTATCGACCAAATGCTAGAAAGACTGTCTAAACACACACACTTCTGCTTTCTAGACAGTTATTCTGGTTTCTCCCAAATACCAGTTGCACAATCTGATCAGGAGAAAAACCACTTTCACCTGCCCTTTCGGTACTTTTGCTTATAGACGTATGCCTTTTGGCTTATGCAATGCACCTGCCACCTTTCAAAGATGTATGATGGCTATATTCTATGACTTTTGTGAAAAGATTGTTGAGGTTTTCATGGATGACTTCTCCGTTTACGGGTCTTCCTTTGATGATTGCCTGAGCAACCTTGATCGAGTTTTGCAGAGATGTATAGACACCAATCTTGTCTTGAATTGGGAGAAGTGCCACTTTATGGTTAATGAAGGCATCGTCTTAGGACATAAAATTTCTGAAAGAGGTATTGAAGTCGATAAGGCTAAGGTTGATGCAATCAATAAAATGCCATGTCCCACAGATATCAAAGGTATAAGAAGTTTCCTTGGTCATGTTGGTTTCTATAGAATGTTCATTAAAGACTTCTCTAGGATTTCTAGGCCTCTTACCAATATCTTGCAAAAGGATATTCCTGATGCTTTTGACGATGATTGTGAGGAAGCCTTTGAAATACTTTAGAGGGCATTGATAACTACACCTATTGTTCAACCACCTGATTGGAACCTACCTTTTGAGATCATGTGTGATGCTAGCGATTGTGTTGTTGGTGTTGTCCTAGGGAAAAGAGTTGATAAGAAGTTGAATGTTATTCACTATGCTAGTAAAACTCTAGACAGTGCCCAAAGAAACTATGCTACTACGGAAAAGGAATTTTTAGCAGTCGTGTTTCATGTGAAAAGTTCAGGTCTTACATAGTTGATTCCAAAGTCACTATTCACACTGATCATGCTGCTATTAAGTACCTCATGGAGAAGAAAGACACTAAACCTAGACTTATCAGATGGGTTCTCTTGCTACAAGAATTTGATTTGCATGTTGTCAATAGGAAGGGTGCTGATAACCCAGTAGCAGAGAACTTGTCTAGGTTGGAGAACGTTCTTGATGACCCACAACCTATTGATGATAGCTTTCCCGATGAGCAATTGAATGTCATCAATGCTTCACGTAGTGCACCGCGGTATGCTGATTATGCAAACTATATTGTTGCCAAATATATACCACCTAGTTTCACATACCAGCAAAAGAAGAAATTCTTCTTTGACTTGAGACATTACTTTTGGGATGATCCTCACCTTTATAAGGAAGGAGTAGATGGTGTTATTAGACGTTGTGTACCTAAACATGAACAGGGACAGATCCTACAGAAGTGTCACTCCGAGGCCAATGGAGGACACCATGGTGGAGATAGAACTGCACACAAGGTATTGCAATCAGGTTTCTATTGGCCCACTCTCTTCAAGGATGCTCGTAAGTTTGTCTTGTCTTGTGACGAATGTCAAAGAGTAGGTAATATCGGTAAACGTCAGGAAATGCCTATGAACTATTCACTTGCCATTGAGCCATTTGATGTTTGGGGCTTTGATTATATGGGACCTTTTCCATAATCCAACGGGTATACTCATATCCTAGTTGATGTTGATTACGTCACTAAGTGGGTAGAAGCTATCCCCACTAGTAGTGTTGATCACAACACTTCTATCAAGATGCTTAAAGAAGTTACTTTCCCTAGATTTGGAGTCCCTAGATATCTAATGACCGACGGTGGTTCACATTTCATTCATGGTGCTTTCCGTGAAACGCTTGCTAAGTATGATGTCAACCATAGAATTGCGTCCTCCTATCACCCTCAGTACAGTGGTCAAGTAGAACTAAGCAATAGAGAAATTAAACTAATTCTGCAAAAGACACTCAACAGGTCGAGAAAGAATTGGTCTAAGAAGCTCGATGATGCACTGTGGGCTTATAGAACTGCCTATAAGAATCCCATGGCCATACTCCGTACAAAATGGTGTACGGTAAAGCATGTCATTTACCTCTTGAGCTAGAGCATAAAGCTTATTGGGCAATCAAAGAGCTCAACTTTGATTTCAAACTTGCTGGTGAGAAGAGGTTATTTGACATTAGCTCGCTTGATGAGTGGAGAACTCAGGCATATGAGAATGCCAAGTTGTTCAAAGAGAAGTTTAAGAGGTGGCATGATAAGAGGATACAAAAGCGTGAATTCAATGTAGGTGATTATGTCTTGCTATATAATTCTCGTTTAAGTTTTTTTGCAGGCAAGCTTCTCTCTAAATGGGAAGGTCCCTATATAGTTGAGGAAGTATATCATTCCGGTGCTATCAAGATCAACAACACGGAAGGTAATTGTCCGAGAGTTGTAAATGGGCAGAGAATCAAGCATTATATCTCAGGTACTCCCATAAATGTTGAAAGCAATATCATCAATACCATAACTCCGGAAGAATACCTAAGGGATATTTATCAGCCTGTTTCAGACTCCAAAACGAAGAGGTCTGTGATTCGGCAAGAAAACAGACTCCAAAACTTTTCCAGTAGGAATTTTTCTCCGTTTTGGAGTATTTGAAAAAATAGAAAAATTGGAAGTAGTCCGGAAAGCACGCGAGGAGGCGACAAGCCTGCCAGGCGCGGGCCCACCCCCTCGCCGCGCCTGGGGGGCTTGTGGCCACCTCGTGTGCCTCCCGGACTCCGTTTTCGTGCGGAGTACTCCTTCTGGTCTAAAAAAATCATTATATATTCTCCCGAAAGGTCTGACCCTCGTATCACGCAGATTTCCTCTGTTTTCGTTTCGAGCTTCTTTTTTGCCGCAGATTTAGAGCAAGATATCGTCCGAGGAATTGTGGGGGAGAACAAACTCCCTCAAGTCTATGGAGAAGTAAATGCTGATCTGAAAAGAATGGAGGCCAAGGAAAGGCTACCTAAAGAAACCAAGGGCAAAACTAAGGAGAAGAATCAGGCGTAGGATGAAGCACAATCTGCGTTCAACAAGGAAGAAGTTGAAGAAGTGGATTTCCTCCAACCCTACCTCCACCTATTGTCTCCATCCTTGATTGAACTCTTGAGGTTTTGTGAAACAACTTGTGCTTGCAATACTTATCTCACTCGTGAAGTTGTTTTGCTGGAGAAACATATCACAGATCTCCAAGGTATAAATCAAAGATTAATGGCCCTCTTGGAATCAAAGATTGCAACAACTCCACCACCATCACCTCCAAAGGAAGACAACTAAGCATGGGTATGGGCAATCCCCTTGGCTTGTGCCAAGCTTGGGGGAGTTGCCCCGGTATCGTATCACCATCACATCTTTTGCCTTTACCTTTGTTTTAGTTTGTTCCTTTTCAGTTTTCTTTTTCTCTAGTAGAATAAAGGTCTTAGTGTTTTAGTCGTGAGTTTAGCTTTGTGTCACCCCCGATGTATTTGAGCTCGTGAGCCATATAATAAAGAGTGTCTTAGTTGAGGGCTTTGCCTCTTGCCATGATCAAAAGTGTGAGAAAAGAACAAAAGCATGAAAGATCATGTAATGATCTTATGAGAAGTGATGGCTTCACATATAAAAAGGATGATGATTGAAACTTGTGGAGGGTAGGCAAACGTAGACCTTGGTCCTTGTTGCAATTAATAGGAAGTGATAAGGAAGGAGAGGTTCACATATAAATACATCATCTTTGACACCATCTATGATTGTGGACACTCACTAAACTATTGCATGCCTAGAAGTAGATGTTGGACAAGGAAGACAACATAATGAATTGTGTTTGCTTGGTTCCGAACAATGTTATATGATTAGAGATCCCTTAGCATGTGACGATTGCTTCCACCTCATATTAGCCAAAACTCCCGCACCAAGTAGAGATACTACTTGTGCATCCACAAACCTTCAACCCAGTTTTGCCATGAGAGTCCACCATACCTACCTATGGATTGAATAAGATCCTTCAAGTAAGTTGTCATCGGTGCAAGCAATAAAAATTGCTCCCTAATATGTATGATCTATTAGTGTGTGGAAAATAAGCTTTGTACGAACCTGTGATGAGGAAGACATAAAAGCGACAGACTGCATAATAAAGTTCTTTATAAAAGGAGGCAATATAACGTGACGTTCCTCCACAATAAGAGGACACTCATCCAAACCTCAAAATCACATCACAACCTCTGCTTCCCTCTGCGAAGGGCCTATCTTGTACCTTTACTTTTTTGCCCCTGAAAGAGTCATGGTGATCTTCACCAATTCCTTATTTCGCCTTTATCTTGGCTAACGTCATATGCTAGGGAAATATCTATATTCATATGTCAACTTGGAGGTAAGCATTCATGAATTATTATTGTTGACATTACCCTTGAGGTAAGCAGTTGGGAGGCAAAACTATAAGCCCCTATCTTTCTCTGTGTTCAGCTGAAACTTTGATCTCATGAGTACCACGTGAGTTGTAGCAATTGTAGAGAATGAAAAGATGATTGAGTATGTGGATTTGCTTTACAAGCTCTTTGAATCTTTCTGATGTTGTGATAAATTGCAATTGCTTCAGTGACTAAAGGCATGTGGTTGTTACTTCTCGGTAAGGGTCTTGATCCATACTTTACTTTGTGAAGGAATTGTCACTTTAGCATGAGAGATTATATGTTGGTATTGCTGTTCTGATCATGATCATGATGCTTGCATGTTTGTATCTTGTTTTGTCGAAGCCTCTGTCCCTAAACATGTGGGCATATTTAATGATCTAGGCTTTCGCTTGAGGACAAGCGAGGTCTAAGCTTGGGGGAGTTGATACGTCCATTTTGCATCATGCTTTTAAGTTGATATTTATCGCTTCTTGGGCTGTTATTTCACTTCACGGTACAATACTTATGTCTTTTCTCTCTTATTTTGCAAGGTTTACATGAAGAGGGAGAATGCCGGAAGATGGAATTCTAGCCTGAAATTGGAGCAAGTTTGAGATACCTATTTTTCGCAACTCCAAACGCCGTAAAAATCAACGAGGATTTTTACGGCGTTTGGAGGGGGAAATCGTCGCCATCGTCATCACCAACACTCCTCTCATCGGAGGGACTCATCACCATCAACATCTTCATCAGCACCATCTCATCTTCAAACCCTAGTTCATCTCTTGTAACCAATCTTCGTCTCGCAACTCCGATTGGTACTTGTAATGTTGCTAGTAGTGTTAATTACTCTTTGTAGTTGATGCTAGTTGGATTATTCGATGGAAGAGTTTATGTTCAGAACCTTGATGCTACTCATTACCTCTCTGGTCATGAATATGATTATGCTTTGTGAGTAGTTACTTTTCTTCCTCAGGACATGGGATAAGTCATGCTAATAGTAGTCATGTGAATTTGGTATTCATTCGATATTTTGATGTGTTGTATGTTGTTTTTACTCTAGTGGTGTTATGTGAACATCGACTGCATAACACTTCACCATTATTTGCGCCTAGAGGAAGGCATTGGTAAGTAGTAAGTAGATGATGGGTTGCTAGAGTGACAGAAGCTTAAACCCTAGTTTATGCGTTGCTTCGGAAGGGGCTAGTTTGGATCCACTAGTTTAATGCTATGGTTAGAGTTTGTCTTAATTCTTCTTTCGTAGTTGCGGATGCTTGCGAGAGGGGTTAATCATAAGTGGGATGCTTGTCCTAGTAAGGGCAGTACCCAAGCGCCGGTCCACCCACATATCAAACTATCAAAGTAACAAACGCGAATCATATGAACATGATGAAAACTAGCATGACAGAAATTCCCGTGTGTCCTCTGGAGCGTTTTTCCTCCTATAAGACTTTGTCCAGGCTTGTTCCGTGCTACAAAAAGGAATGGTCCATTTTGCTGCACCGTTGCTACTTTTGTTACTTGTTGCTTGCTACGAATCATCTCACCACACAATCACTTGTTACCGATAATTTCAGTGCTTGCAGATATTTCCTTGCTGAAAACCACTTGTCAGATCCTTCTGCTCCTCGTTGGGTTCGACACTCTTACTTATCGAAAGGACTACGATAGATCCCCTATACTTGTGGGTCATCAAGACTCTTTTCTAACGCCGTTGCCGGGGAGTGAAGCGCCTTTGGTAAGTGGAACTTGGTAAGGAAACATTCATATAGTGTGCTGAAATTTATAGTCACTTATCACTATGGAAACTAATCTTTCGAGGGGCTTGTTCATGGTATCTTCGCCTCGAACGGAAGCACAAAGAGTTGCTCCTCATCCTGCTGCACCTACTGAAAATATTTTCTTTGAATTTACTTCGGGTGTGCTTGAGAAACTGCTCGCTAATCCTTTTACACGAGATGGAACATCACATCCAGACATGCATCTAATCTATGTAGATGAAGTTTGTGGTTTATTTAAGCTTGCAGGTTTGCCCGAGGATGAGATCAAGAAGAAGGTATTTCCTTTATCTTTGAAGGATAAGGCGTTGACATGGTATAGGCTATGTGATGATACTGGATCATGGAACTACAATTGGTTGAAATTGGAATTTCATCAAAAGTTTTATCCTATGCATTTAGTACATCGTGATCGGAATTATATTTATAATTTTATGCCCCGTGACGGAGAAAGCATCGCTCAAGCTTGGGGGGCTTAAGTCAATGTTATATTCATGCCCCAACCATGAGCTCTCGAGAGAAATTATCATTCGGAACTTCTATGCTCGGCTTTCTCATGATGATTGCACCATGCTTTACACTTCTTGTACCTGTTCTTTTATGAAGAGAGATATTAACTTCAAATGGAATTTATTGGAAAGAATTAAATGCAACTCTGCAGATATTTCCTTGCTGAAAACCACTTGTCTGATCCTTCTGCTCCTCGTTAGGTTCGACACTCTTACTTATCGAAAGGACTACGATAGATCCCCTATACTTGTGGGTCATCAGGGGTTTGGAGGGTTAATTAGTGGTTTCATATTGTGTTAGCCAGCTAATAGAGAGAAGTGTCCTCTCTTTCTCCATGGTTTGTCGATGCTAGCTACTATACATTTAGAGAGAACATGACGCTAGCTAATAAGAAAATGAAGGAAACAATTTACAATACTTAACATCTTTTACAATATAACATATTTTACAATGCCTAATATCATCTACCTAAGATCCAATCACAAATAGTTCAGATGGTATTCTCCGTCACTAGGTATGATGTGGTCAAGAAAGTATCAAGCCAATTCCTCTTTAATTGCTCGTATGCCATCATCTGATAGGGGTTCATCCTACTTCTTCCAGATCTAATTTAAAGAAGGGGATCAATACATGCATATATATGAATAAAACTCAACACAATTGATGGTAATATATAAAATGAAATTGTGAATATTATTTACGTACTTCAAATTATTCGTCAGAGATGCCCCGCCCAGAGGTCGAGAGGCAAATGAACTCGCATATGTAGTATGCACATTTTTCAGTCCCAACTACCTGGTACAAGCACTTTACGAGAATATATAGAGTTCAATCAAACTAATAAGCAAGCATGTTAATGATATATTGATGAAACTTTGAATCAATTAGAGATGCCTGGAACTAGCTAGTACTACTTATTGGGGGTGCGTAAATTGCAACTCTTTGGGTGTACCGCGAACCTTATTCGTGAACTTCTTCCAAATCTTGTCACGCAAAGAAAATGATTACTTGATATCAGGAAATTAACGAAAGTTGCATGCCGGTATGGTCTCGGTATTGAGTGAACTTACTTCTTGAGCATTGGAGTCATGTCCGCATAATCCTCAGGATCTTTACGTCTCGAGTCTAAGACACTTACTTTTGCCTTGTCAAGCTTAATGGATAGCAGAATCGAGTGGTAGCCGCGCAAGCATATGTAACTCATCAATTACATTTACTCCCTCCGTCCCAAAATAACTGTCTCAAGCCTAGTACAACTTTGTACTAGAGCTAGTACAACTTTGTACTAGAGCTAGTACAAAGTTGAGACACTTATTTTGGGACGGAGGGAGTACTAATTAACCTCGAGTAAGCGAAACCGAGTATACAGAGAAGACAACAACACTCACCTGAAGTTGTAAGGGAAGAGTATTTCCCTTTTGTTTTGATTTACAAGCAACGAATTTAGCAACTTAATCTCGATTTCTTTGGTTTCATTTCATACCAACAATACATTTACTGATTCTGGGCTAATGAACACAACGTCAAAGATTCCTGCTTTTTTTAATTCGACGATCTTCAATCTGCATAATATATATAGTGAGGATAATTATAGATACAGGCAATGAACGAGTTGAGCTAGAGACTTAACTATCGAAGTAATACTTACAAACAGTAGGAAGTCGGGAGTTGTTTGTCGAGAGCCAAGTCATTGTCTAACTGAAATAACTCCTCAAATTCAACAAGCAGCACTGCAGATCCAATGAATTCATGATCTTTTTTCACTCTCATATACACAGACGTTTTCTCCCTGAAGATGTTCATGTACCACTCATGCAATTCGTGCATCCTCGGTGTTAGAGGAGGATGACCAGGTTTGACGAGAGGCTTCCCGAGCACGTATTTATATTTTTTTTCCTTTGTTACCTCACCCATCTCAAAAATTACTGAACCGTTCACGTAATTACCAGGATTGGTTCCGGGCACGATTGCTTCTTCTGTTGGCCGAGCTGGGGAATTATTTTCCCACTTCTTCGTTTTGCTAACATTGCTTCACTGCTAGCCGCGAGAGCGGCGGCGGAATCTGTCTTCCGCTTGAGATAAGGAGGAGGAGGCGACATCTTTCTTACTTGTGTAACTTTCGACGGAGCGGCGATGACGTTTGTCTTCCGCTGTTACGGAGGAGGCGGACTGCTCTGACACGCCTGAGGAGGAGCCGAAGGAGGAGGACTGCTCCGATGCGCTGGAGGAGGAGCCGAAGAAGGAGGCGGAGTGCTCCGACGCGCTAGAGGAGGAGCCGAAGAAGGAGGCGGACTGCTCCGACGCACTGGAGGAGGAGCCGAAGAAGGAGGCGGAGTGCTCCAACGCGCCGGAGGGGAAGCCAAAGGAGGAGGCCTGCTCCGACGCGCTGGAGGAGGAGCCGAAGAAGGAGGCGGATTGCTCCGACGCGCCGGAGGAGGAGCCGAAGAAGGAGGCGGACTGCTCTGACGCGCCGGAGGAGGAGTCGAAGAAGCAGGCCGAGTGCCCTCACGCGCCGGAGGAGGAGCCGAAGAAGAAGGCGGAGTGACCTCATGCCTCGGAGGAGCCGGAGTGACCTCACGCGTCGGAGGAGCCGGAGTGACCTGATCATTCGCCCGAGGAGGATGAGCGGTGCCCTGATCAATTGCCGGAGGAGGATGAGGGGTGCCCTGATCACTCGCCGGAGGAGGAGGAGGAGGCGTCCAGTTGGGAAGATTGATGTACTCCTTCGGCCATAGACATGCACTCCTCAAAGCATGAACCAGCTTATTCTCATCTTCACCTGTAGGGTGGTCAAGCTCGAGCTGCTCAAAATCCTTCTTTACTTTATCCACCATCACAAGAGCATAACCACGTGGAACCGGACGATGGTTAGTAGTTCCGGTGGATTGAGGAGGTGCAACAACGCCGATAGCAGCCTTGAAAGTGAGGTTCCGACATTTCGTCAAAAGCTCTCAAGGTTGAGACTCCGTGATAGTATCCAGGGGTAGCTAGGAGCCGTGAAGTCAGGCTAAACGAGCTCCGTGGAAGCCATGCTGCTTCTCCGCTGAGATGGCGGGGTAAATTCTAGGGTAGTTTCGTGTCGCTGAGATGGTTGGTCGACAGCTCGCTGGCTTTGAAGTTCCTCTAGAATTTGTAGTCTTGCATTAATCTTCTGCATGTCGCTCAGCTCCGCTTTCCTCTTTATCGCTCGGCTTCTGTAACCGGCTAGGTGGGGAAACCCAACCTTCCACGGAACGGAGCCTGGTGTACCACGTGTTTGTCCAGGGTGCTCAGCATTCCCTAGGGCCTCAGTTAGCTCGTCCTTCTCTCTTTCGGGAAAGAACGACCCTTCCTGCGCTGTGGTGATACACTGCTGAAGCTTGTTGATGGGTGTTGCAAGTTGCTCGTCCGTCCAACGACACTCCCCTGTTTTAGGGTCCAAAGTTCCCCCAACTCCGAAGAAACAATTCCTTGAACGGTCGGGCCAGTTCAATGTCTGTGGTTGGACCCCTTTAGCAATCAGGTCATTTTCAGCTTTGTCCCACAACGGACGGCCTTTGAGGTAGCCACCTGACCCCGTGTGATGGTGATACTGCTTCTTTGTAGCATTGTTCTTGTTTCTCTCTGACATTTCCTTACTCTTTTCCTATGACTTGTAAGCCACAAATGCGGGCCAGTGATCTCTAATCTTCTCAAAACGGCCGACGAATTCTAGAGTCTTCCCTTGGTCGACATACTTTGATTTCAACTCTTTCTTCCACCTCCTGAATAGTTCTGCCATCGTCTTAAGAGCACACGCCTTGACCAGTGTCTCTATAACTGCTTATTCGGATCATCCTCTGGCGATAGGGTGAAATTTTCCTTCAACATGGTCCAAAGATCATCTTTCAGCCTATCGGTGACATAATCACCTTCAGGGACGTTGTCGCCCTTAGGCTTATTCCATTGCTTGATGCTGATCGGGATGTTGTCCCTGACAATAGCTCCGCACTGAGCCGAAAATGCGTCCCTGGTCCGCTTGGGTTCAATAGGTTGGCCATCGTTCGACAGTTTTATGATCGTGAACTTTGGATCCTTGCCCAACCTTTTCATCGGGCCTCGTCTCGTTACGGAAGTTTGGCTCGATCCGGACTTTTCAATAGCTCCCTCCTCTGTTCGGTCACCGGAGCCGTCATCATGGTCTCCTTCCTCCAGGATTGAATAGTCACCGAAGCCATCATGATAATGTCCTTCCTACTCCATTGTTCGATTGCCGAAGCCATCATGATAATGTCCTTCCTCCGGGATTCGGTAGTCACCGAGTTCGTTGAGCAAAAATTTGACATTACTCTCTGGATTATATCCCCCAAAATTTCTTATTTTTCCATGTCTCTTGGAATATCCATTGTTTCTACAAATATTACAAAGTGGGGATGCCTTTTATACATAATCCCAAATATTAACATAAAAACTTAATTTGTAACTTCATCTAATCTAAATATTTTTAT
The DNA here is from genome assembly GCF_904849725.1 of Hordeum vulgare subsp. vulgare. Classification (NCBI taxonomy): domain Eukaryota; kingdom Viridiplantae; phylum Streptophyta; class Magnoliopsida; order Poales; family Poaceae; genus Hordeum; species Hordeum vulgare. The sequence goes on along the minus strand of NC_058524.1, from coordinate 536,856,329 downwards.
AATTTTTATAACTTTATTTGCTATTGAAACTGAATCTAATCTAAATATTTTATAATTTTTATAACTTGTTTCACATTGGGGAGTTCAAAAATGTACCCAACATATTCTAATATGATTGTAATACACACACATGGATTCGCAATTAGACTACGTCTTCTCACACACATGGACTTGCAAATAGGGAGATGGAGAGATCGATGGACATGCTACCAGTGTGTCGATGGGCGACGATGGAGGGCTTCGGAACGACGACGGCGACGGCGACGGCGACGACGACGACGACGATGGGCTCAGGGACGACGGCGACGACGATGGGCTCGGGGATGACGATGGGCTCGGGGAAGACGATGGGCTCGGAGACGATGGTGACGACGATGGGCTCGGGGGCGACGGCGACGGTGACGGCGACGATGACGGGCTCGGTAGCGATGGTGACGGCGATGGGCTCAGGGCGACGAGGGGCTCGAGGAGGAGGCGCGGGCCGGCGGCGACGGGCTCGGGTGTGATGGCGACGAAGAGAGAACGGGGGGAAAATGGAAGTTGGTGGAAATGTTGGCAACTCCCACAATATACGAACACCTTTGTTCTGGTTGGTGGCTCAAACTGGGACCAAAGCACACCTTTAGTCTTGGGTTGCTACACCAACCGGGACTAAAGGTCAATTTCGACAACTCCCTCACTATATGTGAAACCTTTGGTTTCGGTTTGTGGCACCAACCGGGACCAAAGCCACACTTCCGCTGGCCGAAAAGGGTGGGAAGAAGAGTACTTTCATACCGGTTGGTGGCTAGAACCGGGACAAAAGGTCCGTCGGCCCATTCGATATTTTTCATACATTTACTGATTTTTGTTTTGAGCTAAATGACCCTTAAATTGAAAAGCACTACAAATAAACTCTCAAAATGTTCAAAGTTGGCATGGTATAATCATTTCACACACATAACACGTGCTAAAAAGTTGAGAGGGTTGCAACAAAAAACTGGATGCACATCGTGTACAAAACACACAATCTCTTTCGAAGTACTAGGGTTTCATACGAAAACTCATCTGTTACAAAGGGATTTCATTTTTTGAACTTATTTGAACGCGAGACTTTTTGTGTGTTCAAAATGCACCATTGAAAGACACATCATCAATTTTCAACTATTTCTCACATCATTTGGTATTTTTCATGCATTTAGTGATTTTTTGAGCTAAATGACCCTTAAATTGAAAAGCACTACAAATGAACTCTGAAAATGTTGAAAGTTGGCATGGTATCATCATTTCACCCACATAACATGTGCTAAAAAGTTGATAGGGTTGCGGCAAAAACTGGATGCACTTCATGTACAAAACGGACAATCTCTTTCGAAGTATCAGGGTTTCATACGAAAACTCATCTGTTACAAAGGGATTTCATTTTTTTGAACTTATTTGAACTCCAGACTTTTTGTGTGTTCAAAACACACCATTCAATGACACGTCATCCATTTTTAACTATTTCTGACTTCATTTGGTATTTTTCATGCATTTAGTGATTTTTTGAGCTAAATGACCCTTAAATTGAAAAGCACTACAATGAACTCTGAAAAGGTTGAAAGTTGGCATGGTATCATCATTTCACCAACATAACATGTGCTGAAAAGTTAAGAGGGTTGCGGCAAAAACTGGATGCACTTCGTGTACAGAACGGACAATCTCTTTCGAAGTATGAGGATTTCATACGAAAACTCATCTGTTACAAAGGGCATTTCATTTCTTCACTTTTCCTTCGCTTGTGTTCCTTTCTTATTATTGTACCGTAACCATGGATAATCTTCATCGTTTTACAGGGTGCTTGGGTCATCCTTGACTTTGAAGGGAGCAATTTCATGAAACTTTTCATAATCTGCACACATGTCTGTCTTGCCCTCCAATCCCACGATGTCTCTTTTTCCTGAAAGAACTATGTGGCGCTTTGGCTTATCGTATGATGTATTCTCTTCCATATATTTTGTTTTTCTCGGTTTGGTAGAAATGTCCTTCATATAGAAAACATGCGCCACATCATTGGCTAGGACGAATGGTTCCTTTGCATGCGCAAGATTGTTTAGATCCACTGTTGTCATTCCATACTATGGGTCTATCTGTACCCCGCCTCGTGACAGATTGACCCATTTGCAATGAAACAAAGGGACCTTCAAATCATGTCCATAGTCAAGTTCCCATATGTCCACTATGTAACCATAATATTTGTCATGTCCCCTCTCGGTTGCTGCATCAAAGCAGACACAGCTGTTTTGGTTGGTGCTCTTTTGATCTTGGGTGATCGTGTAAAATGTATTCCCATTTATCTCGTACCCTTGGTAAGTCAATACAGTCGAAGATGGTCCCCTGGCCAACGAGTACAGCTCATCAGAAACAGTGTTGTCACACATGAGACGTTTTTGCAACCAACTGCTAAAAGTCCTGATGTGTTCAAATGTAATCCAGTCGTCACACTGCTTCGGGTGTATGGAGCTCAGAATATTCTTGTGTTCATCGACATACGGGGTCACCAAGGTAGAATTCTGTAGAAGTGTGTAGTGTGCTTGAGACCAAGAATGCCCGTTCGTACACATTATTGACTCCGCTCCTAATGTGCCTTTTCCAGTCAGTCTCCCCTCATACCGCCATTGAGGGAGACCAATCTTCTAAAGGTCAGGAATGAAGTCAACACAAAATCCAATGGCATCCTCTGTTTAATGGCCCATGGAGATGCTTCCTTCTGGCCTAGCGTGGTTACGAACATATTTCTTTAAGACTCCCATGAACCTCTCAAAGGGGAACATATTGTGTAGAAATACAGGGCCGAGAATGACAATCTTGTTGACTAGATGAACTAGGACGTGTGTCATGATATTGAAGAAGGATGGCGGGAACACCAGATCGGAACTAACAAGACATTGCACAAAATCACTCGTTAACCTTGGCAGGATTGCTGGATCGATCACCTTCTGAGAGATTGCATTGAGGAATGCACATAGGATCATAATGGCTAATCGAACATTTTCCGGTAGAAGCCCCCTCAATGCAACCGGAAGCAATTATGTCATAATCACGTGGCAGTCATGAGACTTTAGGTTCTGGAACTTTTTCTCTGCCATATTTATTATTCCCTTTATATTCGACGAGAATCCATACAGGACCTTCATACTGAGCAGGCATTCAAAGAAGATTTCCTTCTCTTCTTTGGTAAGAGCGTAGCTGGCACGACCTTCATACTGCTCTGGATGCATGTCGTCTCTTTCATGCACACGTTGATGTTCCTCCCGTGCCTCCGGTGTATCTTTTGTCTTCCCATACACTCCCAAGAAGCCTAGCAGGTTCACGCAAAGATTCTTCGTCACGTGCATCACGTCGATTCCAGAGCGGACCTCTAGATCTTTCCAATAGGGTAGGTACCAAAATATAGATTTCTTCTTCCACATGGGTGCGTGTTCCGCAGCGTCATTCGGAACAGATAGTCCGCCAGGACCCATTCCAAAGATTACTTGTAAATCATTGACCATATCAAGTATGTGATCAACAGTACGGAGGGCGGGCTTCTTTCGGTGATCTGCCTCACCTTTGAAATGCTTTCCTTTCTTTCGACACTCATGGTTGGTTGGAAGAAATCGACGATGCCCCGTGTACATATTCTTCCTGCATTTGTCCAAATATATATTGTTGGTGTCATCTAAACAGTGTGTGCATGCGTTGTATCCCTTGTTTGTCTATCCTGAAAGGTTACTGAGAGAAGGCCAATCGTTGATGGTTACAAACAGCAACGCATGTATGTCAAATTCCTCCTGTTCGTTCTCATCCCACACACGTACTATTGGGGAACGTTGCATGGGAAACAAAAAATTTCCTATGCACACGAAGACCTATCATGGTGATGTCCATATACGAGAGGAGATTTGGATCTACGTACCCTTGTAGATCGCACAGCGGGAAGCGTTAAGAAACGCGGTTGATGTAGTGGAACGTCTTCACGTCCCTTGAACCGTCCCATGAACCGTCCCGCGATCCGTCCCACGATATGTTCCGATCTAGTGCCGAACGGACGGTACCTCCGCATTCAGCACACGTACTACTCGGCCTTCTTGATCCAGCAAGCAAGATAGAGAAGTAGATCAGTTATCCAACAGCGTGACGGGGCTATGGTGGTGGTGATGATGTACTCCTGCAGGGCTCCGGCCGAGCTCCACAGAAATCCGATCTAGAGGTAGAACTATGTGGTCTAGGGTTGAGATGCACGTGGCAAAAGTTGTCTCAAATCAGCCCTAAAACACCACTATATATAGGAGGGAGGGGGAGGGGCTTGCCTTGAGGGCCAAGCCCTCAAGGGGTGCACCGACGCTAGGAGGAGGAGGACTCCTCCTCCAATTTGGTTTGGGGAAGGAGGAGTCCTCACCTTCCTTCCCACCTCTCCTTTTTCCTTTTTTTCCTTTTATTTTCTTTAGGTATTTATTTATGTGGCGCCATGGGCCCCTTGGGTTGACTCCACCAGCCCACTAGGGACTTGTGGTGCCACCCTAGTGCCTTGGGCTCACTCTCGGGTGGGTGGGCCCCTCCAGTGAATTCCCGGAACCCATTCGTCACTCCCGGTAGAGTGCCCGAATTGCGTGAAACTTTCCAGTGACCAAATGAAACCATACTATATATCAATCTTCGTTTCCGGACCATTCCGGAAACCCTCGTGACGCCCGTGATCTCATCCGGGACTCCGAACAACATTTGGTAATCACACATATAACTCAACTATACTAAAACATCATCGAACCTTAAGTGTGCAGACCCTGCGGGTTCAAGAACTATGTAGACATGCCCCGAGGCACTACCCATTCAATATCCAATAGCGGGACCTGGATGCCCATATTGGATCCTACATATTCTCCGAAGATCTTATCGGTTGAACCTCAGTGTCAAGGATTCATGTAATCCTGTATGTCATTCCCTTTGTCCTTCGGTATGTTACTTGCCCGAGATTCGATCATCGGTATCCGTATACCTATTTCAATCTCATTACCAGCAAGTCTCTTTACCTATTCTGTAATACAAGATCCCGTGACTTACACTAAGTTACATTGCTTGCAGGGCTTGTGTCTGATGTTGTATTATCGAGTGGGCCCCGAGATACCTCTCCGTCACACGGAGTGACAAATCCCAGTCTTGATCCATACTAACTCAATGGACACCTTCGGAGATACCTGTAGAACACCTTTATAGTCACCCAGTTACGTTGTGATGTTTGATGCACACAAGGTATTCCTCCGGTGCTAGTGAGTTATATGATCTCATGGTCATAGCAACAAATACTTGACATGCAGAAAACAATAGCAATAAAATGACACGATCAATATGCTACGTTTATAGTTTGGGTGTAGTCGATCACATGATTGTCATAATGATGTGATCCAGTTATCAAGCAACAACACTTTGCACATAGTCAGAAAACATTGACTATCCTTGATAAATTGGCTAGCCAATTAGAGGCTAGCTAGGGACATTGTTTTGTCTATGTATCCACACATGTATCTATGTTTTCATTCAATACAATTATAGCATGGATAATAAACGATTATCTTCAAACAGGAAATATAATAATAACTATTTACCATTGCCTCTAGGGCATATTTCCAACAGTCTCCCACTTGCACTAGAGTCAATAGTCTAGTCCTCATGTCGATGCGATTTACATTCTAATAAATCAAACACCCATACAGTTCTGGTGTTGATCATGTTTTGCCCGTGGAAGAAGTTTAGTCAGAGGGTCTGCTACATTCAGATCTGTGTGCACTTTGCAGAAATTCACGTCCTCTCACTCGACGTAGTCGTGGATGAGGTTGAAGCGTCGTTTGATGTGTCTGGTCTTCTTGTGAAACCTTGGTTCCTTTGCTAAGGCAATGGCACCACTATTGTCACATAACAGAGTTATTAGATTTAGTGCGCTCGGCACAACTCCAAGATCAGTCATGAACTGTTTCATCCAGACACCCTCCTTTGTTGCCTCCGAGGCAGCCATGTACTCCGCTTCACATGTAGAATCTGCTACGACGCTTTGCTTGGAACTAAACCAGCTTAACGCATCCCCATTAAGAATAAATACGTATCCGGTTTGTGACTTACAGTCATCCGGATCGGTGTCAAAACTTGCATCGACGTAACCTTTTACGACGAGCTCTTTGTCACCTCCATAAACGAGAAACATTTCCTTTGTCCTTTTCAGGTACTTTAGAATATTTTTGACCGCCGTCCAGTGATCCACTCCTGGATTACTTTGAAACCTGCCTGCCATACTTATGGCCAAGCTGACGTCTGGTCTAGTGCACAACATTGCATACATGATAGTACCTACCGCTGAAGCGTAGGGGACGAAACTCATTAGTTATCTATCTTCCGCAGTTGCTGGGCACTGAGTCTTACTCAATTTTATACCTTGTAATACTGGCAAGAACCCTTTCATGGACTGATCCATTTTGAACTTCTTCAAAACTTTATCAAGGTATGTGCTTTGTGAAAGTCCTATCAGGCGTCTCGATCTATCCCTATAGATCTTAATGCCTAGAATGTAAGCAGCTTCTCCTAGGTCCTTCATAGAGAAACTTTTATTCAAGTAATCCTTTATGCTCTCCAAAAACTCCATGTTGTTTCCAATCAGCAATATGTCATCCACATATAATATTAGAAATGCCACAGAGCTCCCACTCACTTTCTTGTAAATACAAGATTCTCCAACCACTTGTATAAACCCAAATGCTTTGATCACCTCATCAAAGAAATTATTCCAACTCCGAGATGCTTGCACCAGTCCATAAATGGATCGCTGGAGCTTGCACACTTTGTTAGCATTCTTTAGATCGACAAAACCTTCAGGTTGCATCATATACAACTCTTCCTTAAGAAAACCGTTAAGGATCACCGTTTTGACATCCATCTGCCAGATTTCAAAATCGAAAAATGCAGCTATTGCTAACATGAGTCAGATGGATTTAAGCATCGCTACTGGTGAGAACGTCTCATCATAGTCAACTCCTTGAACTTGTGAAAAACACTTTGCCAAGAGTCGGGCTTTATAAACGGTCACATTACTGTCTGCATTTGTCTTCTTCTTAAAGATCTATTTGTCCTGAATAGCCTTGTGGCCTTCAGGTAGTACCTCCAAAGTCCACACTTTGTTCCTGGACATGGATCCTATCTCGGACTTCATGGCCTCCAGCCATTTGTTGGAATCCGGGCCCACCATTGCTTCTTCATAATTCGCAGGTTCATTGTTGTCTAACAACATAATTGATAAGAGAGGATTACCATACCACTCAGGAGCAGTACGTGATCTTGTCGACCTGTGAGGTCCGATAGGAACTTGATCCGAAGTTTCATGATCATCATCGTTAACTTCATCCTCAACCAGCTTCACAACGACAGGGATTTCTCCTTGCCCTGCGCCACCATCTAGAGGGATTAGAGGTTCCACAACCTTATCAAGTTCTATGTTCCTCCCACTCAATTCTTTCAAGAGAAACTCCTTCTCAAGAAAAGCTCCGTTTTTAGCAACAAACACTTTGCCCTCGGACTTGAGATAGAAGGTATACCCAACTGTCTCTTTTGGGTAACCTATGAAGACACACTTTTTCCGCTTTGGGTTCCAGCTTTTCAGGCTGAAGCTTTTTGACATAAGCATCACATCCCCAAACTTTAAGAAACGACAATTTTGGTCTTTTGCCATACATAGTTCATATGGTGTCGTCTCAACGGATTTTGATGGTGCCCTATTTAAAGTGAATGCAGCTGTCTCTAACGCATAACCCCAAAATGATAACGCCAAATCGGTAAGAGACATCATAGATCGCACCATCTCTAATAATGTAAGATTACAACGTTCGGATACACCATTACGCTGTGGTGTTCCAGGCGGTGTCAACTGTGAAACAATTCCACATTGTCTTAAGTGAGCACCAAACTCGAAACTCAGATATTCACCCCCACGATCAGACCGTAGGAACTTGATCTTCTTGTTATGATGATTTTCAACTTCACTTTGAAATTGCTTGAACTTCTCAAATGTTTCAGACTTGTGCTTCATCAAGTAGACATAACTATATCTACTCAAATCGTTAGTGATGGTGTGAAAATAACGACATCCGTCGCGCGCCTCCACACTCATCGGACCGCATACATCGGTATGTATGATTTTCGACAAGTCACTTTCACGCTCCATTGTTCCGGTGAACGGATTCTTAGTCATCTTGCCCATGAGGCATGGTTCGCACGTGTCAAGTGAATCAATGTCAAGTGACTCCAAAAGTCCATCGGAATGGAGTTTCTTCATGCGCTTTATACCAATATGACCTAAGCGGCAGTGCCACAAAAACATGGGGCTATCATTGTTAACTCTAACTCTTTTGGTCTCAATGTTATGTATATCTGTATCATCGCTATCAAGATTCAATATGAACAATCCTCTCACATTGGGTGCATGACCATAAAAGATATTACTCATAGAAATAGAACAACCATTATTCTCTGACTTAAACGAGTAACCGTCTCGCAATAAACAAGATCCAGATATAATGTTCATGCTTAAGCAGGCACTAAATAACAATTATTTAAGTTCATAACTAATCTTGATGGTAACTGAAGTGAAACTGTGCCGACGGTGATTGCATCAACCTTGGAACTATTTCCCACGTGCATCGTCACTTCATCCTTTGCGAGCCTTCGCTTATTCCGCAGTTCCTTTTTCGAGTTGCAAATATGAGCAACTAAACCGGTATCGAATACCCAGGCACTACTACGAGAGCTGGTTAAGTACACTTCAATAACATGTATATCGAATATACCTAATTTTTCCTTGGCCGCCATCTTATCAGCCAAATACTTGGGGAAGTTGCGCTTCCAGTGACCCAGTCCCTTGCAATAATAACACTCTGTTTCAGGCTTAGGTCCATCCTTGGGCTTCTTTGTCGGATTGGCAATAGGTTTGCCGCTCTTCTTGGAGTTACCCTTCTTGCCTTTGCCATTTCTCTTGAAACTAGTGGTCTTATTCACCATCAACACTTGATGTTCTTTACGGAGTTCTGACTCTGCGACTTTCAGCATCGCGAATAACTCGCCGGGTGACTTGTTCATCCCTTGCATGTTATAGTTCAACACAAAGCTCTTGTAGGTTGGTGGCAGTGATTGAAGAATTCTGTCAGTGATAGCCTCTTGCGGAAGTTCAATCCCCAGCTCAGCTAGACGGTTTGAGTACCCAGACATTTTGAGCACATGTTCACTGACACACGAATTCTCCTCCATCTTGCAAGCATAGAATTTATCGGAGGTCTCATACCTCTCGATCCGGGCATTCTTCTGAAAGATAAACTTCAACTCCCGGAACATCTCAAATGCTCCATGACGCTCAAAGCGACGTTGAAGTCCCGGCTCTAAGCCATACAAGACTGCACATTGAACTACTGAGTAGTCCTCCTTACGTGTTAACCAAGCGTTCTTAACATCTTGGTTAGCCGTAGCGGGTGGTTCATCTCCTAGCACAGCAATAAGGACATAATCCTTCTTCCCAGCTTGCAGGAGCAACTTAAGATTACGAGCCCAGTCTACAAAGTTGCGTCCATCATCTTTCAACTTAGCTTTCTCTAGGAACGTATTAAAATTCAGGGTGAATGTCGCGTAAGCCATTGATCTACAACACAAATATTTCAAAGTGGACTTAGACTATGTTCAAGATAATTAGAGTTTAACTAATCAAATTACTTGCTAAACTCCCACTCAAAAAGTACATATCTCTAGTCATTTGAGTGGTACATGATCCAAATTTACTAACTCAAGTCCGATCATCACGTGAGTTGAGAATAGTTTCACTGGTAAGCATCTCTATGCTAATCATATCAACTATACGATTCATGATCGACCTTTCGGTCTCATGTGTGCCGAGGCCATGTCTGCACATGCTAGGCTCGTCAAGCTTAACCCGAGTGTTCCGCGTATGCAACTGTTTTGCACCCGTTGTATGTGAAAGTTGAGTCTATCACACCCGATCATCACGTGGTGTCTCGAAACGACGAACTGTAGCAACGGTGCACAGTCGGGGAGAACACAATTTTGTCTTGAAATATTAGTGAGAGATCACCTTATAATGCTACCGTCGTTCTAAGAAAAATATGGCGCATAAAAGGATTAACATCATATGCAATTCATAAGTGACATGATATGACCATCATCTTGTGCTTCTTGATCTCCATCACCAAAGCACTGGCACGATCTTCTTGTCACCGGCAACACACCATGATCTCCATCATCATGATCTCCATCAACGTGTCGCCATCGAGGTTGTTGTGCTACTTATGCTATTACTACTAAAGCTACGTCCTAGCAATATAGTAAACACATCTCCAAACAAAAACGTTAGTTTAAGGACAACCCTATGGATCCTGCCGGTTGCCGTAGCATCGTCGTGCAAGTCGATATTAACTATTACAACATGATCATCTCATACATCCAATATATCACATCACGTCGTTTGGCCATATCATATCACAAGCATACCGTGCAAAGCCAAGTTAGACGTCCTCTAATTTGTTGTTGCATGTTTTACGTGGCTGCTATGGATATCTACTATGATCGCATCTTACTTACGCAATAACCACAATGGAGATGCGCAAATTGCTATTTAACCTCTCCAAGGACCACCTCGGTCAAAACCAATTCAACTAAAGTTGAAAAAACGACACCCGCCAGTCATCTTTATGCAACGAGGTTGCATGTTAGTCGATGAAACCAGTCTCTCGTAAGCGTATGAGTAATGTCGGTCCGGGCCGCTTCAATCCAACAATACCGTCGAATCGAGAAAAGACTAAGGAGGGCACCAAATCGAACATCACCGTCCACAAAACCATTTGTGTTCTACTCGAGATAACATCTACGCATGAACCTAGCTCATGATGCCACTGTTGGGGAACGTTGCATGGGAAACAAAAATTTACCTACGCACACGAAGACCTATCATGGTGATGTCCATCTACGAGAGGAGATTTGGATCTACGTACCCTTGTAGATTGCACAACAGGAACCATTAAGAAATGCGGTTGATGTAGTGGAACGTCATCACGTCCCTCGAACCGTCCCACGAACCGTCCCGCGATCCGTCCCACGATCCATTCTGATCTAGTGTCGAACGGACGACACCTCCGCGTTCAGCACACGTACAGCTCAATGATGATGTCGGCCTTCTTGATCCAGCAAGCAAGACGGAGAAGTAGATCAGTTCTCCGACAGTGTGACGGCGCTCTGGTGGTGGTGATGATCTACTCCTGCAGGGCTCCGTCCGAGCTCCGCAGAAATCCGATCTAGAGGTAGAACTCTGTGGTCTAGGGTTGAGATGCATGTGGCAAAATTTGTCTCAAATCATCCCTAAAACACCACTATATATAGGAGGGATAGGGAAGGGCTTGCCTTGAGGGCGAAGCCCTCAAGGGTTGCGCTGGCGCTAGGAGGAGGAGTCGGTTTGGGGAAGGAGGAGTCCTCCCCTTCCTTCTCACGTCCCCTTTTTCCTTTTTCCTTTTATTTTCTTTTGGTATTTATTTTTTTGGCACCATGGGCCCCTTGGGCTGACTCCACCAGCCCACTAGGGACTTGTGGCGCCAGCCTAGTGCCTTGGGCTCACTCCCGGGTAGGTCGGCCCCGTCCCGGTGAACTCCCGGAACCCATTCGTCACTCCCGGTACACTATCGGAATTGCCCGAAACTTTCCGGTGACCAAATGAAACCATCCTATATATCAACCTTCGTTTCCGGACCATTCCGAAAACCCTCGTGACGTCCAGGACTCCGAACAACATTAGGTAACCACACATATAACTCAACTATACTAAAACATCATCGAACCTTAAGTGTGCAGACCTTGCGGGTTCGAGAACTATGTAGACATGCCCCGAGGGACTCCTCGGTCAATATCCAATAGCGGGACCTGGATGCCCATATTGGATCCTACATATTCTCCAAAGATCTTATCGGTTGAACCTTGACTCTGTGACAACAGACCTTCCCCTGCAACGGCGCCAGAAGAATACTACTAGCACTCCCCGGCAACGAAACTAGAAGAATGTTTTTGATGGCCCACCAGCGCGTCGGTTCAGAGCTGTTTTCGAGGGTAGAGTATTCGACCCAAATTTGTTCACTACTAGGAAAAGGCTTGCTAATGGCCCACCTATTTTGGCTACTAATGGCGCACTATAGGTGCACCACTAGCATCACGCCATTAGATTTTTTTACTAATGGCGCACCACAAGTGCGCCATTAGTATTTGGTATACTAATGGCGCACCAGGCAGTGCGCCATTAGTATTACTCACGGTGCGCCATTAGTATAGATCCCGGTGCACCATTATTATAGATCCCGGTGCGCCATTAGTATAGATCCTGGTGCGCCATTAGTATAGATCCTGGTGCGCCATTAGTATAGCTTATGGTGCGCCATTAGTATGCCTCCCAGGGCCATATTTACCCATATGCTCTGGCTTACTAATGGCGCACTAGTGTGCTGAGTGATGCGCTACTAGTGTGCTGAGTGATGCGCCACTAGTATGAATATTAGGTATTTATTTTATTTTTTCTGATATTTGCACAAATTACAAAATATATTATGGCACAGAATATAGATAGGACAACATATAAACAACAGATTTATCGAATACAATAGAAGATTAGTCTCCGAATACAATTCATCATATTAGTCTCTGAATTTAAAATACCGAACAAAGTTAGAACATTACAAGTCTCGAGACCGCTAGTAGCGAGTTTGTCTTCACATTACAAGTCGATATCAATCATCTAAACTACCATCACATAGAAGAGAACTGCGGTCATCACGAGAAAGACAGGCAAAATTATCTAAAGTACAACATCATCGACACCAAGCATGTTACTGAAGCCGTGCCTGGAGAATCACATTCGCGTCCTTTGCCTGCTACCCCTGTCCTCGTCTTCTTCCACCTGTTGCGGAAATGTGAGGAACAAATTATGCTCCGGCAGGAATTTGTGCTGGTTCAAATTAGTGTATGGCACGATGAAATCACTTTGAAAGAAAAACTAACATTGTGAAACAAATGCATATTTTGGGAGAACCTCTACAATAAAGAAATCATCCAAAGAGCTTTCATAAAGAGAAAAACATAATTACTGATCCCCCCAGGCCACTACTACTTTATGTGTTGGACATCAAATCGTACGTGACAACTGACAAGACAGTAAGGTGTGTTCAATTTTATCAATGTTTATAGGGGACATGGTGTATGATCCCCCCTAGGCCACTACTGCAATCATTTTGTATTTTGTATGGAGGTCAGATTTGCAGTTGGCACTACTATGCGAAATAACCATTTTGTCCAAATAAATATTTCTACACCGCATACTTAATTAAACAAGTCAGAATGGAATTTCAAGGCCCATAATTCAGAAAATGTAATGTTTCTTTACATTATCTAGTGAACACCGAAAAATGAGAAGTATCTTCGCAAATCAGAGCACTCTATAACATGCAAAATTAAAATCAGTAGAAACAAGGGAAATGTTTACCATCTTCATCACCAAAGCCTTCAAAATCTTCCATATCATCCATGTCACCCATCTCGATATTATCACCTTCAACATACTCTATCTCGCCTTCCTGTATTGGCAAGTGAATCCACAATATATGGGAAAGATTGTGAGCAGTGAGAACATAACAAAATTAGCTTGATTCTCAGAGTCGGTACCGTCTTACTTCTTCCTCTTCTATCTCAGAAGCCAACTCATCTTTTTCCATGTCAAGCATAGTATCAAACTGATCCACGTCCGAAAGCACAAGAAGGGTAGGACGAGCGAGATCTCTCCGGGGCGTGGACGAGCGAGGCGGGATCTCGGTTGGATTTGGGAGAGGAGAGGCAAGGGCAGAGGCAGAGAGCAGTGCGGGTTAGCAATGGCGCACCCCAAGCGATGTGCCATTAGATTTTTTTATAGCAATGGCGCAGCTCCATGCAGTGCGCCATTAGTAATCTTTTTTATATAGCAATGGCGCATCCCAGAGAGGTACGCCATTAGTAATCTATTTTTTTGGATAGCAATGGCGCACCCCAGAGAGGTGCGCCATTAGTAATTTTTTTTTTCGATAGCAATGGCGCTCGGGGGGGAGGGAGAGGGTGGGTGGTGCGATCGACCGATTACTGGGCATCTACACATTTAGAGAATAGTTTAGCATTGCACATCCTACTAGAATGAAAATATCACCTGTTTTGTGTTCGACGTGAAAAGTGATTCCAAATTTGCAGATAGACTGAAGGTCAAGGTCACCTATCAAATTTGTTTTCAGAAATTTGTTAGTGGTTCTACAATAGAAGTACTCCCTCCGCTCGTTTTGAAATAGGGCGGCGTAAAAGCACAAACCTTGTCGTTCCCATTGATCTGTTTGTGGAATCGATTTATCACAACAGCCAAGAATTCACGGACAGAGAACCGTCCAGATCCCCAAAAGCTCACCCCCACCGGCGACGTCGAGCCCCGAACCCTACTACTGGGCTCCTCACAGGATCGCGAAATTCCGGAGTTACTACTGGCGACACCACCTCCGCGAATCGCGTGACATATTCAGGCGAGCGCTCGCGGTTCAGAGGGCTCAACTACAGAAGACCGCTCTAGAGAGAGGCCAGGAGAGGGGAGGGGCTGACGGCATACGTACGTGGGCTTGGGCCTCAACGGAGGGGACGGGGAAGGCATCGAGCGCGGAGGCGGCGGCGCAGGCGGCGACGAGGAGGAGCGGCGTCTCCGTGGACGAGGGCGAGGGCACAGGATAGGCGAGGGTGGGGGAGGGGGTGGGCGGCGTCTCCGTGGACGAGGGTGTGGGAGGGGGAGGGCGGCGGTGGCGGCGGCGTCTCCGTGGGCGGCGTCTCCGTGGACGAGGGTGGGGGAGGGGGTGGGCGGCGTCTCCGTGGACGAGGGCAAGGGCACAGGAGAGGCGAGGGCATAGGGGTTAGGAATGGCGCACCCCGAGCGGTGCGCCATTAGAATGTTTTTTTGATAGCAGTGGCGCATCCTCATGGAGTGCGTCATTAGTAAAAAAATTATATAGCAATGGTGCATCCCAAAGAGGTGCACCATTAGTAATTTTTTTTGGATAGCAATGGCGCTCGGGTGGGAGGGAGGGGTGGGTGGTGTGCTCGGTCGATTCCGTTCGGGGGAACCGAGCGAGGAGACACGGGAGGGTGCGGGGGGTCGGCGGCAGCGGTGGAGCGGGGGAGGGTGCGGGGGGTCGTCGGCGGCGGCGGTTGAGCGGGGGAGGGTGCGGGGGGTCAGCGGCGGAGGTGGAGCGGGGGAGGGTGCGGGGCGTTGGTGGCGGCGGTGGAGCGGGGGAGGGTGCGGGGGGTCGTCGATGGCGGTGGAGCGGGGGAGGCTGCGGGGGGTCGTCGGGGCGGTGGAGCTGGCCGGGGAGGGTGTGGGGGGTCGTCGACGGCGGTGGAGCGGGGGAGGGTGCGGGGGGTCGGCGGCGGCGGTGGAGCGGGGAAGGGTGCGGGCGGTCGTCGGTTGCGGTGGAGCTGGTCGGGGAGGGTGCGGGGGATTGTCGGCGGCGGTGGAGCGGGGGAGGGTGCGGTGGGTCCTCGGCGGCGGTGGAGCGGGGGAGGGTGCGGGGGGACACTATTGGGACACTATGATGCAAATGAGGTGAGGAGGAGGAGGCACCCGAGACAAGCTTGGAGGAGGAGGTGGAGAGAATGAAATTGGGGAAAGTGAGTGTGGTAGGTGGGTGTCCAAAATATCTAGCTGGTCCCAGGTTACTAATGGTGCACCACCTACATATGCGCCATTAGTAACCCTGGTTACTAATGGCGCACCTCCTCTGGTGCGCCATTAGTAGTTCTGCAAAAAAAATAGTAGTGGCGCACCACCAACAGATGCGCCATTAGTAACACTAGTTACTAATGGCGCACTAGCTGTGGTGCGCCATTAGTAGTTTCCAAAAAAAACCCCAAAAAATATTATAGTAGTGGCACACTACTAACAGATGCGCCATTAGTAACCCTGGTTACTAATGGCGCACGAGCTGCTGGTGCGCCATTAGTAGTTTTGCAAAAAAAATAAAAAAAATATATAGTAGTGGCGCACCGAGTGTGTGGTGCGCCATTAGTGTCCATCACACTAATGGCACACCTCACATGGTGCACCACTACTATATAGTAGTGGCGCACTGCTTGTGTGGTGCGCCATTAGTATCTATATCATCTATAGCCCTTTTCCTAGTAGTGGTTGATTCGCCACACAAGAGGTGAGAGGATACTCTCAAGTATTAGCAGCTGAATGTATCAGATTCAACCACATCTGAAAGATTAGTATCTGCAAGCAAAGTAGCAGCAGCAAAGTAATATGATAACAACGGTGTCAGAAACGATCTCTTGACGGGAGACTATTCCTAACTGTCGTATCAATGGCGCCAGAAGTTGCCCGTTGACAGAAATTGTCTTTTCCCGTCAACGCCGAGCGAACCAGAATTGTAGCAGGTAGCAGCAGTGTAACGAGTAACAGCAGTGGCAAGGAACAGCAATAGCAAGTGACAGCAGTGGCAAGTAGCAGCAAAGCAAGTAACAGTAGCAGCAACAATAGTAACAGCAGCAGAGCAAAACAAGTAACAGCAGGAGAGCAAAACAAGTAACAGCAGCAGTGGGACACACTCGTAGGCAATGGGTCGGTGATTTGCTTGGATGATATTCACCATGCAACAGTTATAACACGGAGAGATATGTGGCTAGCTCCCGTTCGTCAATGTGATGTAGGCATGCATTCCGTGTGTAGTCATACGTGCTTAGGGAAAAGAACTTGCATGACATCTATTGTCCATCCCTCCCGTGGCAGCGGAGTCCAAAAGGATACTGCAGGATATTAAGGTTCTCCTTTTAATAAAGAACCGAAACAACGCATTAGCACTTGGTGAACACATGAACTCCTCAAACTATGATCATCACCGGGAGTGGTTCCGGTTATTGTCACTCTGGGGTTCCTGGGTCATAACACATAGTAGGTAACTACAACTTGCAAGATTGGATCTAAAACACACATATATTGGTGATGACATAATAATTTCAGATCTGAAATCATGGCACTAGGGCCCTAGTGACAAGCATTAAGCATGGGAAAGTAGTAGCAACATCAATCTCAGAACATACTGCATACTAGGGATCAATCCCCGTCAAAACTAACTCGATTACATGATAGATCTCATCCTACTCATCACCGCCCAGCAAGCCTACGAATAGATTACTCATGAACGATGAAGAGCTTCATGGAATTGGAGAGGGAAGAAGGTTGTTGATGACGATGGCGACGATTTCCCCTCTCCGGAGCCCAAAACGGACTCCAGATTTGTCCTCCAAATGAAGAACAGGATGTGGCGGCGCCTCCGTATCGCAAACGCGACGAAATCTTCTCTTCTGATTTTTTTGGGTGAAAGTGAATTTATAGAGCTGAGTTTGGGGGCGTCAGAGCCACGTGGGCCCCACAAGCTTGGTTGCCGCGGCCAAGGGGGTTGCCGCGGCAACAGGGCTTGTGGCCCACTGGCCCACCCTCTCTGGTGGATCTTTGCGCAGGTATCTTTCATATTTTCCAGAAAAATTCTCCGTAAATTTTCAGGACGTTCCGAGAACTTCCATTTCTGCACAAAAACAACACCATGGCAATTCTGCTGAAAACAACGTCGGTCCGGCTTAGTTCCATTCAAACCATGCAAATTAGAGTCCAAAACAAGGGCAAAAGAGTTTGGAAAAGTAGATACGATGGAGACGTATCAAACTCCCCCAAGCTTAAAACCTTGCTCGTCCTCAAGCAACTCAGTTGACAAACTGAGAGAGAAAGAAAAACTTTGACAAACTCTTTTGATCTTGTTGTTGCAACTATGTCTAACTCATAACCAGAATTTTAGCAAGATCACAAGTTAACCACATAAGCAAGTGACACAAAGGTCTCACGGTAAACTAATATCAATGGCATAATCAGCTAGCGAGCAAATAATAATGAGTTTCAGATACCAACAATTCAATCAAAACAAGCATGAAGCAATATGAATAGGTGGTATCTCGCTAGCTCTTTCTGAGACCGCAAAACATAAACGCAGAGCACTTTCAAAGATCAAGGGCTGACTAAACATTGTAATTCATAGCAACGAAGATCCAGTCATAGTCATACTCAATATCAATTAAAAGCAAAGCATAAAAATGATAGAGGTGCTCTCTAATTGGTGCTTATAAGAAGAGGAGGATGACTCAACAGGAAAATAATTAGACAGGCCCTTCGCAGAGGGAAGCATTGATTTGCAGAGGTGCCAGAGCTCAAGCTTTGAAAATAGAGATAATAATTTTGGGTGGCATGCTTTCATTGTCAATGCAATGACCAAGAGTTCTCAATATCTTCCATGCTACTCATGCTATAGGCGGTTCCCAAACAGAAAAGTAAAGTTTTAACTCCCCCACCACCAATCAATCACACTCCACGGCTAGCCGAATCCTCGGGTACCGTCCATACTAGCATCAATCAGGGGGAGTCTTGTTTTACAGTTATGTTTTCGATTTAAGCGTGGAACTGGGCATTCCAATTACCGGCCCCTTTCTCGTGAATGGCAATGAATAACCACATGTCAGGAATAACACGCCTAGCATGGAAGATACCAAGAGCCCCCTGTCACCACATGAGCGGTTCGGGCATGCAAAACAGATTATTTCTTGAAGGTTTAGAGAATGGCACATGCAAATTTACTTGGAACGGCAGGTAAATACCGGAAATAGGTAGATATGGTGGACTCTCATGGAAAAACTTTTGGGTTTATGGAAGTGAATGCACAAGCAGTATTCCGCTTAGTACAAGTGAAGGCTAGCAAAAGACTGGGAAGTGACAAACTAGAGAGCGACAACGGTCATCAAGATGCAATGAGTTTGACTAACATAGAGTGCAAGCATGAACATGATATAAATCACCATGAACACAAACATCATAGAGGCTATGTTGATTTTGTTTCAACTACATGCATGAATATGCGCCAAGTCAAGCCACTTGAAACATTCAAAGGAGAATACCACCTATCATACTACATCATAGTCATCTCACAATCTATGTTGGCATTCAAGACAAACCATTATAAGCTCCTAGCTAAATAAGCATGGCATTAGAAACTATGATCTCTAAGTTGTCATTGCAAACATGGTTCTCTCACAACAAAGCTGAATCTGGGACGACAAGCTAGTCATATTTACAAAAACAAAATAGATAGAGTTCATACCAGCTTTTCCAGTCTCAGTCACTTCATCATATATCATCATTATTGCCTTTCACTTGCACAATCGAACGATGTGAACAATAATAAGCGTGCTCGTGCAATGGACTAAGCTGAAATCTGCAGGCAAACACAAAGGAGAAGACAAAGTAATATGGCTCTTTGAAAGCTAAACGGGTATGCATGCAAGAGCCACTAAACATTGTAACCAATATCTTCTACCTTGACCCAAAGAAAAAGAAAACTATTTACATGGGAAAGCAACCAACAAGCAAAAGAAGAAAGGAAAATCTTTTTGGGTTTTCGCAAAAGGACACAAAACAAGAAAACAAAAACGAAAATAAACTAGCATGGATCATACAGTGGCAAAGTGTGAACACCGACGAACAAAGTAAAAGCATAAGCATGAATGTAAGGTCGGTGAGAACACGTACTCCCCCAAGCTTAGGCTTTTGGCCTAGCTTGGTCTACTCCCAAGGACGGTCCTGGCGAAATCCAAAATCATAATCGGGGTTATAAAGGAGCGCTGCAGCCACTGCCTGAATAGCTGCCTCACGAAGACGAGCAGCCGTCGCCTCCCTCTCATACTCCTCTGCCTCTCCTATAGTTATGTAGTATCTCCGTTTAACCTGAAAGTCAAAGAACTCAGGAGCACGAAGGGTAATATGGAAAACACGATGCCGGTTAAATATCAATCGGTATAGGAGGGATTCATCATCCCTCTCAAGGAACTGGTAGCGTGTCAAAGCGTCGCGGTCAAGGAAAGCTGTATGGAGCGGGGGATCTCCTGCGCGGATGGGTACTCCAAGAAAATTTGCTATGCGAGTGGCATAGATGCCGCCAAAGAAATCTCCCTCAATAGCGTTTTTATTCAGCCTCCTTGCTATAATAGCTCCCATGTTGAAGATTTTGTCACCCGTAACTACGCTCTTAAGGATACTAAGGTCGTAAGCGCATAAGTGAGAATGTTCAACCTTACTGTTAATGCATCTACCAATGAAGAGGGCAAAGTAGTGCAAGGCAGGGAAATGAATGCTTCCTATGGTAGCTTGTGTGATGTCTCTAGTTTCTCCAACTGATATACTAGAGGAAAAATATCTATCCAAACATTTAGCAGGATCTTTAAGAGTACCCCCATCGGGTATTTTGCAAATTCTATTGAAATCCTCCAAATCCATGGCATAGGATTTATCATACAAGTCAAACAGTATGGATGAGTCACGGCCAACCGAAAGTTTAAATCTACGCACGAAGAGGCAGTGAGCATAGCATACTGTTCACATTTATCTGAGAGGAATTCTTTTAACTCGGCATTGCGGACAAGTGTATCAAACTCATCCTTGAAGCCCGCTTCGATCATGAACTCATCGGAGGGCCATTCACATGGTTGTACCGGTGCGTCCCTTAGTTGATAAGGATCGGGCTCCCGAAAAGAAAGATGGGGACCCTTCTTACTTGAGGAACCACCATGAAACTTCCTCCTGAACATAATTTCTCTTTGCTGAAATTTTTGAAGTTCAAGAGAAAAGTGAATAAAGACCAACCACACCTTGTAGCAACTACTCCTACTAGTGCCTAGAGACCGTATCACGCGCTAAAAGTACTTGGGACCAGCTAAAATCAACATTTCAAGCTCAAGAACAGGGTCACCAAGGTAGCAAGAATACGCGAAGGATAAAGCACTAGAGAAAAATCTAATTGGACCAATGGAGGAGTCACTTACCAAGGAGTAATTTCCCCAAAATGGTTCGGAGAATGATGCTTTGAGCAAGGAGATCGAAAATCACAGCCAAATGAGCAAGAACACAGGTTTGAGCTGCGAAACAATTTTTTCTGGAGGAAGAAGAAGAGGATGGGAGCTGGAGTGAGTGGAGGGGGCCCCTGTGGGCCCCACAAGCTTGCTCCCCGCGGCCAGGGGGTACCCCGTGGTGACAGGGCTTGTGGCCCACTGGGGTGGCCCCCAGGCCAGCTCTTTGTCCCAGTATTTTTCAAATATTCCAGAAAAAATCATACTAGATTTTCAGGACCATAGGAGAACTTTTATTTTCGACGTAATTTTCTCCGGGACGCTAAAACAGAAAACAGGGAAAACTAAACTAAACCTATCATTTTTCTTCTAAGCAAAAGAAATTGAAAGCTTAAAACTGAGGTATGTGACTCTTTGATTCATCCATTTCATGGTCATCGAAAGAAATCCGTCAATGGGGTTGATCAAATCCTTATGACAAAACTTTCTCGAATCGCAAGAGAGGACGGAGAAATTTTTGAATAGCCACTAAGTCACCTCAATGGGGATATGAATCTCCCCAACAAGCAATTCATACTTCATCTTGACACGAGGAATAGGGAATTCAAAGCTCCCAATAAGAATCGATGAAGTTTTCTCGATAGCATTGATGCAATGTACTTGATATCATTTCTTCGGAAAGTGCACGGTATGCTCATTCCCCTTGACGTGGAAAGTGAAATTGCCTTTGTTGCAATCTATAACAGCCCCTGAAGTGTTTAAAAAGGGTCTTCCGAGGATTGTTGGGGAATGTGGCATGGGAAACTAAAATTTTCCTACGCGCATGAAGACCTATCATGGTGATGTCCATCTACGAGAGGGGATTTCCGATCTACGTACCCTTGTAGATCGCACAGAAGAAGCGTTAGTGAACGCGGTTGATGTAGTGGAACGTCCTCACGTCCCTCGATCCGCCCCGCGAACTGTCCCGCGATCCGTCCCACGATCTAGTGCCGAACGGACGGCACCTCCGCGTTCAGCACACGTACAGCTCGACGATGATCTCGGCCTTCTTGATCCAGCAAGAGAGACGGAGAGGTAGATGAGTTCTCCGCCAGCGTGATGGCGCTCCGGAGGTTGGTGATGATCTTATCTCGGCAGGGCTCCGCCCGAGCTCCGCAGAAACACGATCTAGAGGTAAAACCGTGGAGATATGTGGTCGGGCTGCCGTGGCAAATCTGTGTCAAATGAGCCCTAAAACCTCCGTATATATAGGAGGAAGAGGGGAGCCTTGCCTTGGGGCTCAAGAGGCTCGAAGGGGGTCGGCCGAGCCAAGGGGGGAGTCCTCCCCTTCCAAACCAAATCCAACTAGGTTTGGAAGGAGTCCTTCCCCTTTTTCCCACCTCCTCTTTTTTTTCCTTTTCTATTTGATTTTCTTCCTATGGCGCACAGGGCCTTCTTGGGCTGTCCCACCAGCCCACTAAGGGCTGGCGCCACCCCCAAGGCCTATGGGCTTCCCCGGGGTGGGTTGCCCCCCCCCCCCCCCCCCCGGTGAACACCCGGAACCCATTCGTCATTCCCGGTAACTCCGAAAACCTTCCGGTAATCAAATGAGGTCATCCTATATATCAATCTTCGTTTCCGGACCATTCCGGAAACCCTCGTGACGTCTGTGATCTCATCCGGGACTCCGTACAACATTCGGTAACCAACCATATAACTCAAATACGCATAAAACAACGTCGAACCTTAAGTGTGCAGACCCTGCGGGTTCGAGAACTATGCATACAGGACCCGAGTGACTCCTCAGTCAATATCCAATAGCGGGACCTGGATGCCCATATTGGATCCCACATATTCTACGAAGATCTTATCGTTTGAACCTCAGTGCCAAGGATTCATATAATCCCGTATGTACTCCCTTTGTCCTTCGGTATGTTACTTGCCTGAGATTCGATCGTCAGTATCCGCATACCTATTTCAATCTCGTTTATTGGCAAGTCTCTTTACTCGTTCCGTAATACAAGATCCCGCAACTTACACTAAGTCACATTGCTTGCAAGGCTTGTGTGTGATGTTGTATTACCGAGTGGGCCCCGAGATACCTCTCCGTCACACGGAGTGACAAATCCCAGTCTCGATCCATACTAACTCAACGAACACCTTCGGAGATACCTGTAGAGCATCTTTATAGTCACCCAGTTACGTTGCAACGTTTGGTACACACAAAGCATTCCTCCGGTGTCAGTGAGTTATATGATCTCATGGTCATAGGAACAAATACTTGACACGCAGAAAACAGTAGCAACAAAATGACACGATCAACATGCTACGTCTATTAGTTTGGGTCTAGTCCATCACATGATTCTCCTAATGATGTGATCCCGTTATCAAGTGACAACACTTGCCTATGGTCAGGAAACCTTGACGATCTTTGATCAACGAGCTAGTCAACTAGAGGCTTACTAGGGACAGTGTTTTGTCTATGTATCCACACAAGTATTGTGTTTCCAATCAATACAATTATAACATGGATAATAAACGATTATCATAAACAAAGAAATATAATAATAACTAATTATTATTGCCCCTAGGGCATATTTCCAACAGTCTCCCACTTGCACTAGAGTCAATAATCTAGTTCACATCACCATGTGATTCCAACGAATCCAACACTCATATAGTTATGGGGTCTGATCACGTCTTGCTCGTGAGAGAGGTTTTAGTCAACGGTTCTGAAACTTTCAGATCCGTGCGTTCTTTACAAATCTTTATGTCATCTTATAGATGCTGCTACTACGTGCTATTCGGAAATGCTCCAAATATCTACTCTACTATACGAATCCGTTTCACTACTCATAGTTATTCGGATTAGTGTCAAATCTTGCGTCGACGTAACCCTTTACGACGAACTCTTTAACCACCTCCATAATCGAGAAAAATTCCTTAGTCTATTTAGTTACTAAGGATAACTTTGACCGCTGATCAGTGATTCAATCCTGGATCACTCTGTGTACCTCTTAACAGACTTGCTGCAAGGCACACATCAAGTGCGGTACTCAGCATGGCATACTTTAGAGTCTACGGCTAAGGCATAGAAGACGACCTTCTTCTATTCTCTTTATTCTGCCATGGTCGGGTTTTGAGTCTTACTCAAATTCACACCTTACAACACAGTCAAGAACTCCTTCTTTGCTGATCTATTTCGAATTCCTTCAAAAACTTGTCAAGGCATGCATCTTGTTGAAACTTCTATTAAGCGTTTTGATCTATCTCCATAGATCTTGATGCTCAACGTTCAAGTAGCTCAATCTAGGTATTCCTTTGAAAAACTCCTTTCAAACAACCTTTTATGTTTCACAGAAATTCTACATTACTTCTGATCAACAATATGTCAACCACATATACTTATCAGAAATTCTATAGTGCTCCCACTCACTTCTTTGGAAATACAAGTTTCTCATAAACCTTGTACAAACCCAAAATCTTTGATCATCTCATCAAAGTGTATATTCCAACTCCGAGATGCTTGCACCAGTCCATTGAAGGATCGCTGGAGCTTGCATACTTGCTAGTATCTTTAGGATCGACAAAACCTCCTGGTTGTATCACATACAATGTTTGCTCAATGAAACTGTCGAGGAAACAATGTTTTGACATCCTATGTGCAATATTTCATAAATAATGCAGCAACTACTAACATAATTCTAACAAACTTTTAGCATCGCTACGAGTGAGAAAGTCTCATCATAGTCAATTGTTTGATCTTGTCGGAAACATCTTTGGGACAAGTCGAGCTTTTCTTAATAGTGACTTATCACCATCGTCGTCTGTCTTCCTTTTAAAGATCTATCTTTACTCAATAGTCCTACGACCATCAAGTTGTTCTTCCAAAGTTTACACTTTGTTTTCATACATGGATCCTCTCTCGGATTTCATGGCCTCCAGCCATTTGTCGGAATCCGGGCCCACCATCGCTTCTCCACAGCTCATAGGTTCATTATTGTTCAACAACATGACCTCCAAGACAGGGTTACCATACCACTCTGTAGTAGTACGCAACCTTGTCGACCTACGAGGCTTGTAGTAAAACTTCATCCGATGCTCGATGATCACCATCATCAGCTTTCGCTTCAATTGGTGTAGGCGCCATAGGAACAACTTCCTGCGCCCTGCTACACACTGGTTGAAGTGATGGTTCAATAACCTCATCAAGTTCTACCACCCTCCCACTCAATTCTTTCGAGAGAAACCTTTCCTCGAGAAAGGATCCGTTTCTAGAAACAAACACTTTGCTTTCGGATCTGAGATAGGAGATGTACCCAACTGTTTTGGATATCCTATGAAGATGCATTTATCCGCTTTGGGTTCGAGCTTATCAGACTGAAACTTTTTCACATAAGTGTCGAAGCCCCAAACTTTCAAGAAACAACAGTTTAAATTTCTCTAAACCTCAGTCTGTACTGTGTCATCTCAGCGGAAATACGCGGTGCCCTATTTAAAGTGAATGCGGTTGTCTCTAATGCATAACCCATAAACGATAGTGGTAATTCGATAAGAGACATCATAGCATGCAGCATACCAAATAGTGCGTGGCTATGACGTTCAGACACATCATCACACTATGATGTTCCAGGTGGCATGAACTGCAAAATAATTTCCACATTGTCTTAACTGCGTACCAAAACTCGTAACTCAGATATTCATTTCTATGATCATATCGTAGATAGTTTATCCTCTTGTTACGACGAACTTCACTCCTGAAACAGAATTGAACCTTTCAATATTTCTGACTTGTGATTCATTAAGTAAATACTCTTGTATCTGCTCAAATCGTCATTGAAGTAAGAACATAATGATATCCACTGCTTGCCTCAGCACCCATTGGACTGCACACATCAAAATGTATCACTTCCAACAAGTTACTATCTTGTTTCATATCAATGAAAACAAGGCCTTGCTCATGTGGTATGATTTGCATGTCACTAGTGATTCAAAATCAAGTGAGTATAAAGATCCATCAGCATGGAGCCTCTTCATGCAATTTATACCAACATGACTCAAGCGGCAGTGCCACAAGTAAGTGGTACTATCATCATTACCTCGTATCTTTCGGCACCAATATCATGAACATGTGTAACACTACGATCGAGATTCAATAAACCATTGAGGGTAATTATTCAAGGAAATAGAATAACTATTATTCTTTTAAATGAATAATCGTATTGCAACAAACACGATCCAATCATGTTCATGCTCAACGCAAACACCAAATAACAATTATTTGGGTTTCACCACCAATCCCGATGATAGAGGGAGCGTGCGACGTTTGATCATATCAACCTTGGAAACACTTGCAACACGTATCGTCACCTCGCCTTTAGCTAGTCTCCGTTTATTCCGTAGCTTTCATTTTGTGTTACCAATCACTTAGCAACTGAACCGGTATCCAATACCCTCGTGCTACTAGGAGGACTAGTAAAGCACACATCAACATCATGTATATCAAATATACTACTTTCGACTTTGCCAGCCTACTTATCTACCAAGCATCTAGGGTAGCTCCGCCTAAGTGACCGTTCCCCTCATAACAGAAGCACTTAGTCTCGGGTTTGGGTTTAGACTTGGGTCTCTTCATTAGTGCAGCAACTGTTTTGCTGTTTCACGAAGTATCCCTTCTAGCCCTTGCCTTTCATGAAACTTAGTGGTTTTACTAACCATCAACCATTGATGCTCCTCCTTGATTTCTACTTTTGAAGTGTCATACATCACGAATCTCTCAAGGATCATTGTATCTATCCTTGATATGTTATAGTTCAGCACGAAGCTCTCACAGCTTGGTGGCAGTGACTTTGGAGAACCATCACTATCTCATCTTGAAGATTTACTCCCACTTGATTCAAGTGATTGTCGTACTCAGATAATCTGAGCACACGCTCAACGAATGAGTTTTTCTCCTTTACTTCATGGACAAAGAATCTTGTCGGAGGTCTCATACCTCTTAACAAGGGCACAAGCATGAAATCACAATTTCATCTCTTTAGAACATCACTTATGTTCCGTGACGTTTCAAAACGTCTTCGGCGCCACGCTTCTAAGCCATTAAGTATTTTGCACCGAACTATCACGTAGTCAGCAGAAACGTGTATGTCAGATGTTCACAACATCCACAGACGACGCTCGAGGTGCAGCACAATGAGTGGTGCATTAAGGACATAAGCCTTCTGCGCAGCAACGAGGACAATCCTTAGTTTTACAGACTCACTCCGCAAAGTTTGCTACTACCAACTTTCAACTAAATTTTCTCTAGGAACATATTAAAAATAGTAGAGCTATAGCGCAAGCTAAATCGTAATTCGCAAAGACCATTAGACTATGTTCATGACAAATAGTTCAATTAATCATATTACTTAAGAACTCCCACTCAAAAAGTACATCTCTCTAGTCATTTGAGTGGTACATGATCCAAATCCACTATCTCAAGTCTAATCATCACGTGAGTCGAGAATAGTTTCAGTGGTAAGCATCTCTATGCTAATCATATCAACTATACGATTCATGCTCGACCTTTCGGTCTCATGTGTTCCGAGGCCATGTCTGCACATGCTAGGCTCGTCAAGCTTAACCCGAGTGTTCCGCGTGTGCAACTGTTTTGCACCCGTTGTATGTGAACGTTGAGTCTATCACACCCGATCATCACGTGGTGTCTCGAAACGAAGAACTGTCGCAACGGTGCACAGTCGGGGAGAACACAATTTCGTCTTGAAATTTTAGTGAGAGATCACCTCATAATGCTACCGTCGTTCTAAGCAAGATAAGGTGCATAAAGGATTAACATCACATGCAATTCATAAGTGACATGATATGGCCATCATCATGTGCTTCTTGATCTCCGTCACCAAAGCACCGGCACGATCTTCTTGTCACCGGCGTCACACCATGATCTCCATCATAATGATCTCCATCAACATGTCACCATCGGGGTTGTCGTGCTACTCATGCTATTACTACTAAAGCTACGTCCTAGCAATATAGTAAACGCATCTGCAAGCACAAACGTTAGTTTAAAGACAACCCTATGGCTCCTGCCGGTTGCCGTATCATCGACGTGCAAGTCGATATTAACTATTACAACATGATCATCTCATACATCCAATATATCACATCACATCATTGGCCATATCACATCACAAGCATACCCTGCAAAAACAAGTTAGACGTCCTCTAATTGTTGTTGCACGTTTTACGTGGTGACCATGGGTATCTAGTAGGATCGCATCTTACTTACGCAAACACCACAACGGAGATATATGAATTGCTATTTAACCTCATCCAAGGACCTCCTCGCTCAAATCCGATTCAACTAAAGTTGGAGAAACCGACACTCGTCGGTCATCTTTGAGCAACGGAGTTACTCGTAGCGATGAAACCAGTCTCTCGTAAGCGTACGAGTAATGTCGGTCCGAGCCGCTTCGATCCAACAATACCGCGGAATCAAGAAAAGACTAAGGAGGGCAGAAACACGCACATCACCGCCCACAAAAACTTTTGTGTTCTACTCGAGAAGACATCTACGCATGAACCTAGCTCATTATGCCACGGTTGGGGAACGTCGCATGGGAAACAAAAAATTTCCTACGCGCACGAAGACCTATCATGGTGATGTCCATCTACGAGAGGGGATTTCCGATCTACGTACCCTTGTAGATCGCACAGAAGAAGCGTTAAGAAATGTGGTTGATGTAGTGGAACGTCCTCACGTCCCTCGATCCGCCCCGCGAACCGTCCCACGAACCGTCCCGCGATTCGTCCCACGATCCGACCGATCTAGTGCCGAACGGACGGCACCTCCGCGTTCAGCACACGTACAGCTCGACGATGATCTCGGCCTTCTTGATCCAGCAAGAGAGACGGAGAGGTAGATGAGTTCTCCGGCAGCGTGACGGCGCTCCGTAGGTTGGTGGTGATCTAATTTCAGCAGGGCTCCGCCCTAGCTCCGCAGAAACGCGATCTAGAGGTAAAACCGTGGAGGTATGTGGTCGGGCTGCCGTGGCAAAAGTTGTCTCAAATCAGCCCTAAAACCCCACTATATATAGGAGGGAGGGACGGGAGGAGGCAGCCTCAAATCCTAAAGGTTTGGCCGAAATTGGAGGTGGAGGAGTCCTACTCCAATCCTACTTGGAGTAGGATTCCACCTTCCCACTTGGAAACTCTTTCCACCTTGTGTTTTTTCCTTCTCAAACCTTATGGGCCTTAGTGGGAACTTATTCCAGCCCACTAGGGGCTGGTTTATCTCTTCCCACAGCCCATGAGACCCCTTGGGGCGTGACACCCCTCCTGATGGTCCCCGGCACCCCTCCCGGCACTCCTAGTACACTACCGATGAGCCCGAAACTTTTCCGGTAATGCACGAAAACCTTCCGGTAACCAAATGAGGTCATCCTATATATCAATCTTCATTTCCGGACCATTCTGGAAACCCTCGTGACGTCCGTGATCTCATCCGGGACTCCGAACAACATTCGGTAACCAACCATATAACTCAAATACGCATAAAACAACGTCGAACCTTAAGTGTGCAGACCCTGTGGGCTCGAGAACTATGTAGACATGACCCGAGTGAATCCTCGGTCAATATCCAATAGCGGGACCTGGATGCCCATATTGGATCCTACATATTCTACGAAGATCTTATCGTTTAAACCTTAGTGCCAAGGATTCATATAATCCCGTATGTCATTCCCTTTGTCCTTCGGTATGTTACTTGCCTGAGATTCGATCGTCAGTATCCGCATACCTATTTCAATCTTGTTTACCGGCAAGTCTCTTTACTCGTTCCGTAATACAAGATCCCGCAACTTACACTAAGTCACAATGCTCGTAAGGCTTGTGTGTGATGTTGTATTACCGAGTGGGCCCCGAGATACCTCTCCGTCACACGGAGTGAAAAATCCCAGTCTCGATCCATACTAACTCAACGAACACCTTCGGAGATACCTGTAGAGCATCTTTATGGTCACCCAGTTACGTTGCGATGTTTGATACACACAAAGCATTCCTCCGGTGTCAGTGAGTTATATGATCTCATGGTCATAGGAACAAATACTTGACACGCAGAAAACAGTAGCAATAAAATGACACGATCAACATGCTACGTCTATTAGTTTGGGTCTAGTCCATCACATGATTCTCCTAATGATGTGATCCCGTTATCAAGTGACAACACTTGCCTATGGTCAGGAAACCTTGACCATCTTTGGTCAACGAGCTAGTCAACTAGAGGCTTACTAGGGACAGTGTTTTGTCTATGTATTCACACAAGTATTGTGTTTCCAATCAATACAATTATAGCATGGATAATAAACGATTATCATGAACAAAGAAATATAATAATAACTAATTATTATTGCCTCTAGGGCATATTTCCAACAGTATCAAGGATAGCATCATCAGGCATAGTATCAAGCATAGTATCTCTAGCAGTAGCATCATAAGCATTATCAAGCACAGGCGACATATCAAGATTTCTAGCAGGAGGTGATGTCGCAAACTTACTCATAACCGAAGGTGAATCAAGTGCAGAGCTAGATGGCAGTTCCTTACCTCCCCTCATAGTTGAGGGCAAGACTTTGGTTTTCGGATCCTTCAGATTCTTCATAGTGATCAGCAGATATAAATCCCAAGTGACTCAGAGAATATAGCAATACCTCCCCGGCAACGGCGCCAGAATAATGCTGACTCTGTGACAACAGACCTTCCCCTGCAATGGCGCCAGAAGAATGCTGCTAGCACTCCCCGGCAACGAAACTAGAAGAATGTTGTTGATGGCCCACCAGCGCGTGGGTTCGCAGCAGTTTTCGAGGGTAGAGTATTCGACCCAAATTTGTTGATTCGCCAGACAGGAGGTGAGAGGATACTCTCAAGTATTAGCAGCTGAATGTATCAGATTCAACCACACCTGAAAGATTAGTATCTGCAAGCAAAGTAGTAGCAGCAAAGTAATATGATAACAACGGTGTCAGAAACGATCTGTGGACGGAAGTCGTATCAATGGCGCCAGAAGTTGCCCGTTGACGGAAATTGTATTTTCCCGTCAACGCCGAGCGAACCAGAATTGTAGGAGGTAGCAGCAGTGTAACGAGTAACAACAGTGGCAAGGAACAGAAGTAGTGACAGCAGTAGCAAGTGACAGCAGTGGCAAGTAGCAGCAAAGCAAGTAATAGTAGCAGCAACATTAGTAACAGCAGCAGAGCAAAACAAGTAACAACATCAGTGGGACAAACTCGTAGACAATGTGTCGGTGATTTGTTTGGATGATATTCATCATGCAACAGTTATAACACGGAGAGATATGTGGCTAGCTCCCGTTCGTCAATGTGATGTAGGCATGCATTCCGTGTGTAGTCATACATGCTTAGGGAAAAGAACTTGCATCACATCTATTGTCCATCCCTCCCGTGGGAGCGGGGTACAAAAGGATACTACAGGATATTAAGGTTCTCCTTTTAGTAAAGAACCGGAACACCGCATTAGCACTTGGTGAACACATGAACTCCTCAAACTATGATCATCACCGGGAGTGGTTCCGGTTATTGTCACTCCGGGGTTGCTGGGTCATAACACATAGTAGGTAACTACAACTTGCAAGATCGGATCTAAAACACACATATATTGGTGACAACATAATAATTTTAGATCTGAAATCATGGCACTCGGGCCCTAGTGACAAGCATTAAGCATGGCAAAGTAGTAGCAACATCAATCTCACAACATAGTGGATACTAGGGATCAGTCCCCGTCAAAACTAACTCGATTACATGACACATCTCATCCTACTCATCACTGCCCAGCGACTCCTACGAATAGATTACTCACGAACGATGAAGAGCTTCATGGAATTGGAGAGGGAAGAAGGTTGTTGATGACGATGGCGATGATTTCCCCTCTCCGGAGCCCAAAACGGATTCCAGATTTGTCCTGCAAATGAAGAACAGGATGTGGCGGCGCCTCCGTATCGCAGACGCGACGAAATCTTCTCTTCTGATTTTTTTTCTGGGCGAAAGTGAATTTATAGAGCTAATTTTGGGGCGGCAGAGCCACAAGGCCCCCACAAGCTTGGTTGTCGTGGCCACGGAGTGGCCGCGGCAACAGGGCTTGTGGCCCACTGGCCCACCCCCTGTGGTGGATCTTTGCGCAGGTATTTTTCATATTTTCCAGAAAAATTCTCCGTAAATTTTCAGGACGTTCCGAGAACTTTCATTTCTGCACAAAAACAACACCATGGCAATTCTGCTGAAAACAGCGTTAGTCCGGGTTAGTTCCATTCAAATCATGCAAATTAGAGTCCAAAACAAGGGCGAAAGAGTTTGGAAAAGTAGATACGATGGAGACGTATCAAACCTCAGTATCAAGGATTCATGCAATCCTGTATGTCATTCCCTTTGTCCTTCGGTATGTTACTTGCCCGAGATTCGATCGTCGGTATCCGCATACCTATTTCAAACTCGTTACCGGCATGTCTCTTTACTCGTTTCGTAATACAAGATCCCGTGACTTACACTTAGTCACATTGCTTGCAAGGCTTGTGTGTGATGTTGTATTACCGCTTGGGCCCCGAGATACCTCTCCGTCACACAGAGTGACAAATCCCAGTCTTGATCCATACTAACTCAACGGACACCTTCGGAGATACTTGTAGAACACCTTTATAGTCATCCAGTTACGTTGTGACGTTTGATGCACACAAGGTATTCCTCCGGTGCCAGTGAGTTATATGATCTCATGGTCATAGGAACAAATACTTGACACGCAGAAAACAATAGCAATAAAACGACACGATCAATATGCTACATTTATAGTTTGGATCTAGTCCATCACATGATTCTCCTAATGATGTGATCCAGTTATCAAGCAACAACACTTTGCACATAGTCAGAAAACCTTGACTATCCTTGATCAACTGGCCAGCCAACTAGAGGCTTGCTAGGGACATTGTTTTGTCTATGTATCCACACATGTATCTGTGTTTTCATTTAATACAATTATAGCATGAATATTAAACGATTATCTTTAAACAGGAAATATAATAATAACTATTTGTCATTGCCTCTAGGGCATATTTCCAACATGTACACCATTTCCATTCCATAGCTGTAAAAGTTCATCAACTAATGCCCTTAGGTACACATCAATGTCATTGCCGGGTTGCCTAGGGCCTTGCATGAGCACTGGCATCATAATGAACTTTCGCTTCGTGCACAACCAAGGAGGAAGGTTATACATACATAGAGTCACAGGCCATGTGCTATGCTTGCTTCTCTGCTCCCCAAAAGTATTAACGTCATCTGCACTTAAACCAAACCATACGTTCCTTGGGTCATGTGTAAAGTCGCTCCACTTTCTCTCGATCTTTCTCCACTGTGACCCGTCAGCGGGTGCTCTCAACTTCCCATCTTTCTTACGGTCTTTTATGTGCCATTGCATCAAGTCGGCATGCTTTTTCTTTCTGAACAGACGTTTCAACAGTGGTATTATAGGAGCATACCACATCACCTTGGCAGGAACCATCTTCCCGGTGCGCTGGCGCTCAACATCACCAGGGTCATCTCTTCTGATCTTATACCGCAATGTGCCGCATACCGGGCATGCGTTCAAATCCTCGTACACACCTCGGTAGAGGATGCAGTCATTAGGGCATGCATGTATCTTCTGCACCTCCAATCCTAGAGGGCATAGAACCTTCTTCGCTTCGTACGTACTGTCGGGCAAGTCGTTATCCTTTGGAAGCTTTTTCTTCATTAATTTTAGTAGCGAACTAAATGCCTTGTCAGATACACCATTGTCTGCCTTCCATTGCAGCAATTCCAGTGTGATACCGAGCTTTGTGTTGTCATCTACGCAATTTCGATACAACCCTTTTTTGTGATCCTCTAACATGCGATCGAACTTCAACTTCTCCCTTTCACTTTCACATTCTCTATGTGCTCAACAATGAGCCGACAAAATCATCATCGGGCACATCGTCTGGTTCCTCTTGATCTTCAGCTTCCTACATTGCAGCATCACCGTATTCAGGGGGCGGGTAGTTGTCATCATCCTCTTCTTCTACGTTGTCTTCCATCATAACCCCTCTTTCTCCGTGCTTGGTCCAAACATTATAGTGTGGCATACAACCCTTCTGAAGCAGGTGGAAGTGAAGGGTTTTATAGTCGGAGAATTCCTTCGTATTCCCACAGACAGTACATGGACAATGCATAAAACCATTCCGCTTGTTTTCCTTAGCCGCTTCGAGAAAATTATGCAGGCCATTAATATACTCGGAGGTGCGTCGGTCACCGTACATCCATTGACGGTTCATCTGCGTGCGTTATATAACAAAGTGTATTAAAAACTACACAAATCTTGATGAAAATGGAGCTTGGACAAGGAGCTTCTAAAGAGAAAGCTTAAGTGTGGCTCGGGCATTTCATCGAACACCTCATGTGCATAGGAGGTGAGCTAGAGCACCACAAAGCTCTCCCACGGCCGGCCGAAAAAATAGAGCAGTGCACTGCTCTGCTCGCGGGGGTATGTGTAGGCCAACCGTTGGTCCCGGTTTGTGGCTGGAACCGAGAGAAAAGGACAACCTTCGGTCCCGGTTCTAGCCACAAACCGGGACTACTGGTTGTGGGCCAGGAGCGAGGCACATTAGTCCCGGTTCGTGTCTAAAACCGGGACCGAAGGTGACAAACGAACCAGAACAAATGGCCCACGAGGCCCGGCGGGCGCCCTGGCCTCACGAACCGGGACCTATGCCCACATGTGTCCCGGTTTGTGAGCGAACCGAGGCTAATGGGATTTCATCAAGTGGACCAAAGCCCTCTTTTCTACTAGTGGTAGTACAAGCATAGATGGCGCGACAACCTCGATGGCAGCATGATGATGGAGATCATGGTGCGGTGCCGGTGACGATGGATATCATGCCGGTGCTTTGAAGATGCAGATCAAAAAGCACAAGTTCATTACCATATCATGTCCCTTATGATTTGCATGTGATGTTAATCCTTTTTATGCACCTTGTTTTGCTTAGGACGACGGTAACATTATAAAATGATCCCTCACTAAATTTCAAGGTAAAATTATGTTCTCACCGAGTGTGCACCATTATGAGAGTTCATCGTTTCGAAACACTACGTGATGATCGGGTGTGGTAGACTCTACGTTCATATACAACGGGCTGATGAATTTGGATCATGTGTCACTCGAATGTCTAGAGGGATGTCAATTTAAGTGGGATTTTTTAGTAATATGATTAAGTAAACTCATTATCTTGAACAGTAGTGTAAGATTTTGTTTTTTTTTTTGTGCACTATTTGGGATTGTTCACAAACAACATTAGCTCTCAACAAAAATAAAACATTTGGGTGTGGGTATGGTATAGAAAATCCACTCTCGGCTTAAGCCACCATTCCTTTCATACCAATCACCAGCCAAAGAGTTTTGAAGAGTTGAGACAACAAACAAATTACACGCGCAAAATTCAACGGAAGTCACAGGTAGGTGACCTCACCAGTGCGAAAACTAACGTGCACAAACAAATGAAATGAGACGCCATGCATGATGGTTGGTTCAGTGGTTGACGACCCTGCAGTTCCTCCTGATCTCTCCCTGGTTACCGGTCTTCACTTCGATGGCTCCCATCTTGACCATCGCCTTGTTAAACTTGGCCTCCCATTGCCCGGGAATGTTGGCACTGTCGCGCACCATCTGGGTCGTGGCCGACGTAGCAAGAAGAGCGGCATCCGACGTGAAGAGCACCTTGTGCGCCAGGACGTTCTTGTAGTACTTGTTGTCGAGCGCGTTGGGGGTCACCACGTCCTGGTTCACCGTGGGATCGTTGGCCGGGCTTGGGCTAGCGGGGCATTGCCTCCTCAGCACGTTGGCAAAGCCAGTGTTGATGTCGGAGGGGACGTCGAGACGATCGGAGACGAAGGATGAGCAATGGGACACCCCAATGCTGTGGGCGCCAGAGAGCACGACCATGTCCTCCGCGGTGAGGCCCTTGGCGGCGAAGCTGGCGATGAGCTGGTCGAGGTTGAAGAACGGGGGCGGCAGGTTGTCGAGAGCCTCCGTGGAGTTGGAAATGCGCCCGTCGAGGCGGCCCGCCGGCATGTTGATCTTCATCGTCATCCTGGTGAGGAAGTAGGCTGCGTCACGGCCGGCGAAGGCGACGATGTCCGCGCAGGAGACGACGCCGGGGCATGCCTTCTCGACGGCGTCCTTGGCCGCGTCGATCACCTCGAAGCCCCGGAGGCTGGGGAAGTTGGGAGGGCTCAGCTTCTCCGGCTGCGGGTTAGCCGGCGTCGGGTCGAGGAGGACTGAGCCGTCGCATCCCTGCACGAAGCAGTCGTGGAAGAAC
The DNA here is from genome assembly GCF_904849725.1 of Hordeum vulgare subsp. vulgare. Classification (NCBI taxonomy): domain Eukaryota; kingdom Viridiplantae; phylum Streptophyta; class Magnoliopsida; order Poales; family Poaceae; genus Hordeum; species Hordeum vulgare. The sequence goes on along the minus strand of NC_058524.1, from coordinate 536,819,941 downwards.
ATGCGGATGAGCCCGGCGCCGATGCCGGCGTTCTTGTAGACGAACCTCTTCACCTCGTCCCTCACTATGGCCTCCACGCGGGGGCATGTCTTCTTGTAGTAGCCCACCTGCAGGCCATGGCACGCGGACGACAAAAGCAATGCGCATGTCAGCGCAATAGAAAGCTTAAGCCAGGCGGTAGCCATTGTCTTCTCAAGCTGTTAACTGTAAGTTTATCAGGCTTTGTGTCCTGTCAATATCGAGAGTGTGTGATTGACCGCTGAGATGTTGCTCGTAAGGTAGGGCTATTTATACGTGCATCCACAGATAACTAATATCGCGATAATTGATCAGCACGCAGTGATCTAGCTGTTATGGCTTATGGAACATGGAGGCTGCTGGAATTCAATTATATATAGTGCTTCTCTCCCGTTTGTTAACTGCAAGTCTGCAACCGTCCTTTTCTTGTCTGGTTTGCTATGAATCAAACAATTTGTCATTTCCTGATAAGCATGTTGTCGCCAGCGAGGTATGAATGTATGCTTGTACGTTAGGATAACTTTCATATTGTTAGCACCAATATAACTGGGATTAAGATACGAACAAGGACTGAGAATGTTGGTGTTCTGTGGCTACCTTATGCCTGACAGGTCACGACATTCATTCTTAAACATGGCAGTGGGATGTCTTTTGCCTCTTGCACACGCATATGGTTTTTGGCTTCCAGCTCTTTATAGACCGGGTTGTTGCCGAACCAAATTCTTGATTTGCTCATGTGGAGTATGCTTGCAGGCAGCACATGGTGAGTCGGTTGCATGAAAATCCAGGGTGGACAGTTTGGCCTATATCATCAGTTTGGCCTTTGACTTTTGTAGAATCAACTCCCTCGCGGGCTATAAGAGCTGGCCCAAACGGTCACGCTTTTGTTCATTTTTTTATTCGTTTGGGTTGACCGTCCGTTCGACATCCGTCTAGTTTAATATTTATACTACCGAACCAAATTCTTGATTTGCTCATGGAGTATGCTTGCAGCACATGGTGAGTCGGTTGCATGAAAATCCAGGGTGGACAGGTTGGCCTATATCACATGCATGGGAATCGATCAGATTGGCCTTTGACTTTTGTAGAATCGACTTGCTCGTGGGTTATAAGGCTGGTTGTAATGGGTAGTACCATATACTAGTATCATGCATATGATACTAGTGTATGATACCACAACCGTAATGCGTAGTAGTATAATGTTTTAGTATCATAAGGTGTTTCATTTATTGTCATGCAAGATACATAATAGCACATCATTAAATATGATACGGTATCATGATATGATACTCAACCATCTCTTTCTTTATTTAATTCTATGCCACCTCATCAAAATTGTCTAGTTGGCATGCATGATACTACCTATGATACTTCCATTACGGCAGCCTAAGGCAACGCCAAGCCCAAACCGGACACCACATTTCTCCATGGAATGTAGGAACCGGTCATTCAAAGTTGTTCACATATGTTGGGTTACATTTTAGAAGAATTTTAACAAAAATAAATAAATTTTATGTATATTTAAACGCACCGGACAATATTTGTTCATACTTGAATAATTTTACATAAAACCAGATGTATGTCATCTAAAACGGAACAAATTCATTACATTAAACATGTTTTAATTAGACCGGACCCTAAACCAAGTCTAAAATGACCACCACGATTGTCCATGAGCTCCAAAAAATGAAGCTCCGCCTCCGCAGTTTGCTTCAGGCTAATCGGTTAACAATGACGAGCTCCCCAAGATTGGCTTCAACGGGAGAGAGGGGTGTGTTGGTCTTCATGCGGTACAAGCGTTAGCGACCTTGCATGCGTTACTCTTCCTCGTTGTCGACGGCGCACGCGAGCATGCCGGCCTCATGGTCATGGTGACGCGGCGCATCCATGGCGGAGATGACGACCTTGTCCTTGTTCTTGCTCTTGTCGAACACCTCATTCGTCGCCTCGTCAAACTCCTTGAAGGCGGCTTCTAACTCCGCCTGGCATTGAAGACGGCAAAGTACAAGGTCAGGGACAGCAAACACCTTTGTCGTCTGCTAGCTGGCGGACCCACTTGCACCATTGTAAGTCACGGTAATCAGCTACTTTGTCGTCTACAAAACCACAGCAGACGGCAAAGACGTTTGTCGTCGGTCTTCCTACCCAAGTTGACCGCAAAGGTGATAGACGACAAAGTATAGTTGTTAGCCCCGTTAGGTGGCTAACGGCAGACTTGGTCGCCTATCCATTGACGCCATCAGTCCTATGGATCCACGTCACTCCTGTGGGTTAGACCTGGTGCTCCCAGGTTTCACAGGTTGCTGCCACATGGCACCTTTGTCGTCTGCCTACCAACAGCAAAGGGCTTTGCCATCCGCTGGCAGACGGCAAAGTGTGTGTTGAAAAATGTGGATGTCGCCTAGAGGGGGGTGAATAGGCGCTTTAAAATAATCATGGTTTATGCTTGAACAAATGCGGAATAAAACCTACGTTTAATTAGTCAAGCACAAAACTTAAAACAACTAGGCTCACTTATGTGCACCAACAACTTATCCTAAGCAAGATAAACAACTAAATGATAGCAAGATATATAATAATAAACAATATGACTATCACAAAGTAAAGTGCATAAATAAAGGGCTCGGTAAGAGATAACCGAGGCACACAAATACGACGATGTATCCCCAAGTTCACACCCTTGCGGATGCTAATCTTCGTTTGGAGCGGTGTGGTGGCACAATGCTCCCCAAGAAGCCACTAGGGCCACTGTAATCTCCTCACGCCCTCGCACAATGCAAGATGTCGTGATTTCACTAAGGGACCCTTGAGGGAGGTCACCGAACTCGAACAAACAAGGTTGGGGCAAACTCCAAAACTTAATTGGAGGATGCCAACAACACCACGAAGCTTCACCATAATGGATTCTGGCTCCGAGGTGACCTCAATTGCTCGGAGCAATCTCCACAACCTAATCGGAGACCCTGGCGCTTGCCGAAAGCTTTACACCACAATGATGGAACTCTAAAGCACCACCAACCGTCTAGGGCGCCAAATCACCCAAGAGGCACAAGCTCTAGGGTGCCCAAACCCCCAAAAGTAATAAGATTCTCAAACTTCACTTCCACGTATCACTGTGGAGAACTCAAACCTATGCACCAAATGCAATGGCAAGGGCACAAAGAGTGCCCAGGTGCTTCGCTCCCAAATCCTACCACAACAAGTAATGCTATGGAAGAAAAATCATTGGAGGGACTGAGATTTAGCAAGCTCGAAGAAGGTCAACAATGGCGGGAAAACACGAGCTCAAAGAATTAGTACCACCCATTACAGGGAGCGGTACTACCACCCATTAGAGATACTACCGCTCCCGGTACTACCGTTGCAGCTGCGGAGTAGTAGACCAGGAGGGAGGCAAAGGTAGGTAATACTGCCAGGGCGGTACTACTGCTACTAGGAGCGGTACTACCGCCCATAAGGGGTAGTACCGCCTCCTATATCCACTCTAGATCCGCTAAGAGTCCAGCCCAAGAAAACATGGGGGAACTGGCGCGGTAGTGTCACACCCTATTTTCCACCCCAAGTTTTCTGTATTGCAAAAATCAGAGCTTGTTAAAACTTTTCCAAATAATGTTGTGAGTGCAATGTCAACCCTTGTTTGAGTGTGTGCTTGCTTGTTTGATGACTCAACCCATGAAAAACTTATTATTTTGCTCTCATCAAAAACCTTTTTTTTCCTTTACATCAAGATCACCTTCATCATGTTGGGATACACTACTAGCTCATGAAGCCAAGTGGCACTTTCAACTAAAGTTGGTGATCTGATCCTAATATCATTTTCATTCATTAAAAACACTATTTAGTGATTTAAAATATTATTTTTCTATTTTATAACTATGTCTATTTCTAAGGCCAGTAATGATATTTCCACAAGGAAAATTACTTTCCTGCCTTAGGAAATTCTGAGTAAATTCATGGAAGCTCAGAAGGACATATATTTTCCATACATCAGATTTTCAACCCTATTTTATATTAATATTATTTGAGTAAAACCTTGAAAACCATTTCTGTCTGTTTTAGCTTTTTGAGATGTTTCCAAAGGAAAGTATCTCAGTAAATTCCCATAAAATTACAGGAGCCCTCCCAAACCATATTAGGTGCTCACCTAAAATCTCACCTTGATCCAAGGTGGGTAAGTGCACTTAGAGAGCCCAAAACCCTCTGTGTCCAGACTAGAGTTGGAACAACTCTACATTGCAAAGTTTCTCCAATGGAGCTGAAACTTTGCAGAGGTGTTTAGCACCCCAAATGTGGACTCCACACCAAAAATGGGATTTGTGAGACTCTGTTTGACCACACTTCCTTTGTAAAGGACAGTACTAGTCACTTTGAGACATTTTCAAGTTTGCAAAGCCAAACTTGTTCAATGGAGCTCATATTTTGTGGAACCCCATGTTTTACCCCAAGACCAAACCTGTTAAGTTTCATTTACAGTGGTGGAGTGGAAGCACCCCAAGTCACTGTCGAACACCTACTGACAGGAAGGTAAAAACCTTCCTAGCCACTGTTTTACCCAATGTCAAGGCCCCAAACTTGGTGGGTTAGAGCACCAGAACACCCTGAGCACCCAGTCAACCAGCCCCTCCCCAATTCCAAGCACAAGTGACAAGAACTCCAATTTGAGCTGCAGGAAAGTACTGGCAACACTAGTGTTCCTTGCTCCCTTGACCAACTCGAGCTCCCACTAAACCACAACGGCTGGGCACACTCCCAGCCACACTCAGGACATGGAGGACACGTCCCAAGTGCCCCAGAGCGAGCCAGCATGCCGTGGCATGCCAAAACTGTCCTCTGGGCACGCTGCAGAGAGCCACCCGCAAGGGGCCGACGCTCCGGCCGGTCCCAGCCTCCCCAGTTGTGTCCAAGCACTCCCCCGACAGCCCCTCAGTACAAAGCTACCCCAGGGACCCTCTCCCCCTCGTGCAAGAGCTCAGGCGACGCGTGCACGTGCGCGCCTGACGCGGCCGAGCATGCACGGTCGCTGCAGCTCGTCCCCACTCACTATCCCTCTGCAGCCGTTGCATCATGACGCCGTAAACCACGTCCCGAACCCGTGGTTTCGCGGCCAGCGCCTCACTGTGCTTGCAGCGTGCCCCGGTGAGTCACCGGCGTGCCCGAGTCGGGTCACCGTCGTTGGGTTATAAATAGACCCCCCACCCGGCACTCCAGCACAACCAGTAGACACTCCCTAGCCGCCCAATCGAGCTCGCAGAACCTCGGTGCTCGAGATCGACCGAGGCCCCTCCGCCTCGGAGCTCCGGTCGATCTCCGGCTACAAGTCGGCTCCTGCGCTGCCCGACCTCTCATTACACTCCCCTCGACACCAGGAACGTTTCCCCTAACTCTCCCGAGCAAATCCATACCACTAGCCCCTAGTTCAACACGAACCCGAAACCCTTCCGCCACGAGCACCTCGTCGCCGGCGACCCAAACCACCTCCGGTGGCGTCCCGACCACGAGCAGGTAGGCGGAGGCACGAGGAACCCGTTCCCGTTCCTAGCCAGTCCTGAGGACAACGGCAGCCTCGCCGGCGTCCATCTCCACCTCTCTGGCCAGAGGTAGGAGAAGGACCCGACAGGTGGAGCCCACCTGTCGGTGTCCTGGGGCAGCCAGCGCGCGCAGCCGCTGACGCTGACCCCAGGGGCCCGCAGGTCGGGTCCGAACCTGGCCCGCGCGCGCCTGGTTGCCAGGCCTGCTGGCTGGGCCGGCTAGATCTGTTTCCCTGGCCTTTTTCTTTTGTTTTAATCCAGCAAACTAAAGGATTTTTATAAAAAGATTTAGCCAGTAGAAAAATATAATTCTTCCACCAGTATTTTTCTAAAAATGAGTAGTATTTGATTCTGTAATAGTTGACATTTATCAATAACAGAAACTATTTTGGTATAATAAAATGATATTAAAAAGCACTTGTTTGCTTCTGTTTGCTTTTAAATAAATATGCTTAGCTAATAAAACAGTAGGGAACATTTTTCAAAATAATAACCGGAATTTATTCAAGCCTTGCAACATTTTTAAAAGCACTTTGTGAACTATTTTAGTAAAAGCTAGTATTTATTTATTCCTTTCTTGACGGTAGAGTTACCGAGTGACGGAAGATCCGGAGCGGAAGACCTCGAAGACCCCGGATACCTAGCTCACCAAGGCAAGCATGCCCTTTTGCCATGACTTAAGTAAATAAAATGATGCATGCTAGAATAGCAAGTATTTTCCGTTGCATGTAATCACGATGCCGGTTCATCATTGATGTGATGGTACCGAAGGCTTCTTCGAAGCACTTGCATTTATAGTAGTGATATTCACATGGCTCCTCGGAGCACAAATATGATGAGCTTGATCCTACCATCTACGAGGATCATGCTACTGTCATGTTGACTAGTAGAGTATAATCACTGCATTGAGCTTGACCCTACCCCGTGAGTGTCATGATATTTTCATGTTGACAAGTAATGTTAAGGCATACCATCTAAAGCATAATGTTGAGTTAAATAAAGAGTTTATGAAAACCCCGTCGGGTGCCACTAATGCCCGAGGGTGATGATGAGTTGGTGATAACTTTTGGTGAAGTGATGCACCGGTGATTTTGGTGTGAGTATGGTTTCGGAAATGGATTAGATTTATGATGTGTCGACCGTCCCAACCTTACCCAGTACGACCACGATACCCCTTTATGGGACGGGGCTTTGTTGATTACTCTGGTAGATGCTAGCAAAGAGCCACATTACTAGTGGCGGGAGTGAATGGTGTCACTCTCGTGATGGGGTCGTGCCAGGTAGGACGACTATGCCATTATTATGAGTTCCAGGCACACTGTTGGTCCCTGCATGGTTGATACAGTCCAGAGTCGGTGCTCGTAAGACGTACAACATGTGGGCTGGGTACCAATCGAGTGGTTCTCTTTGTCTAGTATCGTCAGGGGAAAGGTGATGATCGGGTACTTACCTCGGGTATATGTGATATACCGCGAGTCGTGGATGACACAGAAGTATTCCGTTTCTCGTGGGTCCAGCGTACTACCTCTGCAGAGTGTAAACTATTCGAATAGCCGTGTCCACGGTCAAGGACAGTTGGGTGGTGCTGCTTAAACTACGTCCTGAGATTCCGCATAAACCAAGTGTGTGTGCGTGGTGTTAAAAGGTGTTGTTATAATCATGATAATCACAATAATATGATCAAGTTCGGTGACTTGACATATAGGGTAAACCCAGATGGTTTAGCCCTCATTAATACATTGAGGTTATGACAAGTCCGATGACTTGGCATTTAGGGTGAACCCGGTGTGTTCAACCCTTAGCAGATATGATGATATCTGTAACCTGTTCTTCAAAAGTAATTCTTTAACCTGATGCATATACCTGATCATTCCACTCAGATGATTTACACTAAAGATGCATGTTACTGTTATTCTTCGCTATAAATGTTCATATCATGGACTGTTTGCGAGTACATTCAAAGTACTCATTGGCTTGCCACTGGTTATGTTATTGACCAGACATGGAAGGACCGGAGTTTGGCGATGAGTACGCCGTCGGAGACGGACTTGCGATCTAGGATGCTTCTGAGTCAGAATGCCTGTCGGTGTAGGCTTGATGGCATGGGCACCGCTTAGCCCTTACGAGTTTCCGCTACTCGATGTATCCCTTTATTGGCTTTAGTCCTTGCTCTTGAACCCGACCTTCTGGTCATTTGATGTAATAATTTGGTACTTGGATGTAAGACTCTATTATTCAGTATCTGTGTTCAGTGAACATTTATCCTTGGGGTCACTGGGCACGGCGAACTCGACTTGCTAGTCGGGGTCGCCATAGAACTGGTATCAGAGCCATCCTGACTATAGGAAGCCTTAGATAGCATGGACGTTAACCAAGAACGTTAGGACACTAGCCTTGCACAAGACTCTTGCACATACAACCTCCTGACTTCTCTCCTATGCCTTGTAGATGGCTGATGTACCTGAGACGCTTCTGGAGACCGGCTTTCCACTACTTCTGGTGGATTGTCTCGAGAAGTGCCACGTACGACGCACGCCCATCTTCCTCTACCACGAGCATTGGGTCAACGCCGACACCAAGGAATATCACATGGACGTGATAGTGAAGGCTAATGACTCCCCGTCTAGTTGGTTCTTTGAAGGACCACAGATGGGAGAGCTGATGTTGGCAGTGGAGACGGCTGCACGAGAGGCGCTCGTGCAACTCCGCAGCATCCTCCCTGAGATGGCTAATGAGCCTGTCACTCGTCATCTACCTTTCAATAAGGAAGGAGTGGATGGGAGTTGGACACTCACCCCCGCCACGGAGGATGGGATGCCACTGAGGTTTCAGACCTACTTCAGTCTCTCGTCAGACACCCTGACACACTTCCTAGTTAAGGAATCGGTCAAGCCTCGCCAAGAGCTGCACCTAGTGAAAGGCCTGCTCCACACTGAGAAGATGTAGAACCGCAAAGTAAAGAAGGCAAGCGCACCTGAAGGGAGGGCAGTTGTTGCCACTAGGGGTGGTGTGTTACCCATCCAGGCAGTCCCTCTTCAGAGTCGCCGCCTGACAGCGGAAGAGTACACTGAGATCTTCGCCGCCTCTCCCAAGAGACGCCGAGACGTGCGGATTCTTTCTTCCACTCCTATAAAGGAAGAGGGTGTTGATGAAGATGAGGATCCTGTTGAGTCCACCTTTGAGACCGAGCAGTCCGCCGCGTAGGTTTTAGCGTAGGCAATCGGAGTACCCGAGTATAGGGTATCCTTGTATCCATTTTTAAATTGTGTATGTGTGCTTGATGTAAGTCACCTATTGCCTTGGGCAGTCTGTAAGTGACTACATCACCTAGTTGTCATGAATGCAATTTCCAGTTTGTCAAAAACTTTGGTTTTAAAAAAAAACTTGGCACATGCACGTATTGGACCCCCTCTTACTAGGAGCAAATCCTTGTACTCCTGAGCAAGGTGGCATTTTGACCTGTCTGTTTCTATGACAGGATGGTGAACGCAACCCGCAACAGCACCTTCGGCAACCCCGGCGCCGGCTCCTCAGGGACGCCGCAGGGAACCGAAGGAGAAGCTCACGCTGGAGGTCACCACGAGCAGCCTAGAGACCTTCTGCCACCACCTCCTCCTGAGAACTTGACGATGGCTCAGTTCCTTCAAGCTCTTCGAGAGGAGCCTCAAGCCAACAATGCCGCTATCCAGCAGCTGACCCAAGTCCTGGTGGACAACCCGCCGCGAAATGAGTATGGCGGTGGTCGCTCTACTCTTTCTGAGTTCATGCGGACTAGGCCCCCCATATTCACGGAGTCGACTGAACCCCTGGACACCGATGACTGGATTCGCACCATTGAAGACCTCCTTGCGCTGGTCAAGTGCACCGATGATCATGAGAAGGTCCTTTATGCTTCTCACTGTCTCGGAGGCACCGCCAGGGCATGGTGGAATGGATTCCAGATCATGCGGGCAGGGCAAGTCATCACGTGGGAGATGTTCAAGGAAGGATTTCGCGCGGCTCACATTCCGCCTGGACTGATGACCATTAAGAAGCGGGAATTCCGAGCCTTAAGGCAGGGCAGTGGAACTGTTAAGGAGTACCTGCAGAAGTTTAATCTCTTGTCAAGGTACGCACCTAAAGATGTTAACACTGAGGCTGCTAAGGTGGAACGCTTCATGGAAGGGTTACAACAGTCCCTGCAATACCAGCTTGTGGTTTGCGACTGCCAGACTTTCAGCGAGTTGGTTAACAAAGCACTTATGCTGGAAGACAAGCGTCATGCAATGGACGACACCCGCAAGCGCAAGCTGATAGGCAGTGGAGGACCCGGTAATGCAAGACCAAGACCGTGGCAGTCAGCACCTGCAAGACCCAACTTTCAGCAGCAACAATACAAGTACCCGGTGTTCCGCCAGAATTATCAGCCTCAGCAGCAAGTCAAGCCAGTAGTCAAACCGCCGAACAACGGTGGAGTCAAGACCAACCCTCCAGGGCAAGTCACATGCTTTGGGTGTGGTCAGACTGGGCACTATTCCAGGCAGTGCCCCAACAAGAAGCCCGACGCACCGCGTCCCAATGCACCCAACCCCGGTCAAGGTGCACCAGGGAGGAACCAGGCCCCCCGCAACCAACAGTTCAATGGTAGGGGCCGGATCAATCACATCACTGTAGAAGAAGCACAGGAAGACCCGGACTGCATTCTGGGTACGTTCCTCGTCAACTCAACTCCAGCAACAGTGTTGTTTGATTGTGGTGCTTCGCATTCTTTTGTTACTCAAGGGTTTGCAGAGAAATGTGGTTTAAAACCCACTTTACTCCGCGGGCAGATGGCAATTCAAACCCCAGGAGCAGTATTAAGAACCAACCTAGGGTGTAGAAGGGTCGAGATAGTTATCAATGGGACGAGTTTCTTGGCAGACCTCATCGTGCTTAAATCACAAGGTGTGGAAGTAATCCTCGGTATGGATTGGTTGGCCAAGCACCAGAGTCTTTTGGACTGTGCCAACAGAGCCATCACCATGATAAGCAACCAAGGGGTCAAGGTCAAGTTCGTCTCCGAACCAGCATCGGCTCACGCACCTCGAGTCAACAGTCTCTCCGAGGTAGAGCTTGATCGAGTGCCTATAGTCTGTGAATACCCGGACGTCTTTCCTGACGAGCTACCCGGAATGCCTCCTGACCGAGACATTGAGTTCATCATTGAGCTTATGCCCGGATCAAGGCCTATTTATAAAAAGCCTTACAGGATGGGTTCCGAGGAGTTGGCAGAGCTGAAGAAACAGCTGGATGAGCAACTCAGGAAAGGGTTCATTCGTCCGAGTGCGTCACCTTGGGGATCACCTGTTCGCTTTGTTTCAAAGAAGGATGGTACCATTCGACTCTGCGTCGACTACCGTTCCCTTAATGAAGTAACAATTAAGAACAAGTACCCGCTCCCCAAGATCGAAGACCTGTTTGACCAGTTAAACGGGGCCAGGGTATTTTCCAAGATCGATCTCCG